>NW_006408573.1:4999631-5000557 GCF_000296735.1 Chrysochloris asiatica | reverse complement strand
TAAGGTCCCATACTCCGCTTGTGCTCTTCTCCCTTGATGGTCCTAGGATCCTTTGTTTCTGGACTGTAAGATTAACTTTTCCCCCATTTATGTTACAAAACTTCTACCTTTACAATTGTGATAGTTGCCATTAGACATGGTAACAATTACTCGCTATTGAATCATAAGAATCTTATCCCCGTCGCTTTTAACCAGACCCATCTAGACAAGATGAAAACTATTCAGTGGGAACTCTTTATTCCTCCACACACTCTTAAATTAAACTTCCTCTTGAAACCTTGTAAGCCAGTCACTTCATGCCTTCATCGCCCCCTCATTTTAGGTAGCCAGTGTCTAAGTTGCCTGTCCCTATCTACCCTGTGTACAGAGGGAATAGCATTGATACTTGATGTGAAGACTCCTTTCCTCTCTGTTGGTATTTAGAGTTACTACCTCCATGAGTATAGGACAAGTTTATAAAATTGTAGCAATTTACCCTTGTTTCCTTTATCAAAAATTGTTTTTTGTTTTTTTATCTTCCTCTAGTTGAGTTCTGATTATCAAGTCATCGAGGCTAGGTCAAATGGGTACTATCTGCAAATTTGGGTGTTTTTGTGCCTCTTTCCTCACTTCATATCAGCGGGATGCTTCACTGTTAGCTCTAGCCCTCTCTGGCTATGTCCTTGTCCATGGGCTCAGGTGTCCCCAGGTCTCACCACACTTTGGGCCAACCAGCCCTTCCTCTTCTCTCTCTCATCTCCAGGTCAATGGGAGTCAATGGACCATTGAACTCAGCCCATTTCTTCATTGCTGCCTTTCTCCCACTTCCACTCACCAGTAGACCAATGCCAACAAGTTGACATTCCTGTTCATGTGTGTTCCCTTTGATACACATATCTTCTTATATAATAAAATTAATAAATGCTTAAATCCTAACAATCATGTAA
>NW_006408573.1:4996435-4998586 GCF_000296735.1 Chrysochloris asiatica | reverse complement strand
TGCTTTCTATTGTGTTCTAAGGTCCTATACTCTGTAACGGCTCCACAAGAGGCCTGTTTCACTGGGCAAGTTCTAGAAACCCTTTTAGGTATTCCAATCAGTTATAGGCTAAAGAGGGGCTTACAAGTTTTCTCTAATCATGTTTCCTGACATTCCTTTCTCTCCCACACAAGTGTCTATTTTACAATAGTAGGCAAGGGAAACCAATATTCATAAGACAGTCATCTTAGTATTATTTTCCCTCTTCATACTATGCCTAGATCCCTGTATCACAGAGCCCTGTTGTTCCAAGGTTAAGCATGCATCACTATTTACCTCTGTCCCACATAGACCATGCAAAGCTGTGTCAGTGTTCCCCTATCTACCTTGTTCTTCCACCTCCTTGCCCTTCTTGTATTGCCCCCCGCAACACCCGAACTATGATGTGTCTGCCTTTACCCTGTGCTTTACTGTTGCCTCTCTCCACCTCCCCCGAAACTCCCTACCCCAACCTCACTGTTTTGGTTACCTTAGATTCCTTTAACTTTTCCCTCCATTTAAGACAGTCTATTTTATCCTACAATTTACCTGACCTCCCACCAACCAGATCTCTGTTCTATTGTGTTTACCTTCTTTCACACTGTAATTGTTTTGATTATAGACTGACCTCCCAGATCCTCTGAATTTGTTCTTATAGTTTTATTCTGTTCTCGACTCTTCCATTTGTCAATTGACTTCTGGGTGATGCTGCCACGTACACCAATCTCTGGTGGTTGCCTGTTCTTGTTGGTTCTCAGTCCACAGAATTCCCTTTAGGATGTTTTTCATCGTAGGGTTGGTTTTGGCAAAATCCCTTAGCACCTGTTTATCCTGGAATGTTTTGATTGTACCATTGTATTTCATTGACAGCTTTGCTGGGTAGAGGATTCTTGGTCACAGTTTTTTTTCTTTCAGGGTTTTATTTATGTCTCCCCACTGCCTTCTTGCCTGCATGGTTTCTGTTGAGAAATCCGAGCTTAGTCTGCCTTTGTATGTTACACTTCTCTTTTCTCTAACTGCCTTCAGGATTCTGTCCTTATCTTTGATTTTAGAGAGCTTGATTATTATACATCTTGGTGTTTTTCTTTTAGGGTCTATCCTTCCTGGGGTTCGTTGAGCTTCTTGGATGCTGATCTTTTTGCTTTTCAGGATGTTAGGGAAATTTTCTTCCAGAAGTTCTTCAACGATCTCTTCTATGGACTTGTGTGATTCTTCCTGTTCTGGAATGCCGGTAAATCCAAAGCCTGCCCTCCTTCCAATATTGAGTGTAGGTCTACCTCCAGCTCATTTGCCTCAGTCACTTTATTTTGTTTCTGGACATGTGCTGATTTATGGTCATCTGTTTCTGTTTCTTGGACATATTCAGTGATTATCTGTGGCCTTAATACTTAGATGAGTATGTGTTTTGGTATTTTTTATGTTTTCTGATTGCCTCCAGGTAGATGTGATCAGCAGAACTTCCCTTTCATTCTTCTTCCTGAAGAATTTCAAGATGCCACTGTTGGTCATTATGATGTAACTCAGAATTTAATTTTCAGCCTGTGTTCACTCCACAACCCCCATTCAGGCTTTTTTCCTAGTGATAAACAGTTCAGGGCCAGCTGTGGCCGGTTTGCACTGCCGTTTGGTTTTAAGTGGAAACTGTCATTTTAAATTTCAAGGAGATCTGTGCACATGCATAGTAGAACTCTCCAGGGGTGGGAGTGGGGTGTCCACTCGCTCATGCACCCCTCTAGTCACCTGAATGAAGATGTGCAGACAGCAAGAGGCCAATAAACAGATATGAAAAAAATAACGTCCATACCTTTATCTCTGCAGTTCTGTCAGACGTCCATGGCTGCTCTGATCCTTTCCCGGTTTGGTCTCACCAAAGATGGCAGCTCTGGGAGCAGCTGAGCACCTTGGATTAGAAAGCAATGGATTTCTTGCTTCTGCTGCAAATTCCCCTAGATGTTAAGTATTCCAACCTTCTAAATATTCCTTTATACGTGGTTCAGAGTTTTGGGACTATCTCCTCCCTAAGCCTGCTTGGTCTGGTATTCTGTGTTGTTGCTGATGGAGCTCCTCACTGCACCACCTGATATGCCATCTTGTTTGTTCTCTCCCTAGGCTCGCTCTTGAAAGCTTGTAAGC
>NW_006408573.1:4984299-4995866 GCF_000296735.1 Chrysochloris asiatica | reverse complement strand
CAGCTTCATTGCTGTTTTTCCCTCACTTCCCCTTATTGGTGACCAGTCAGAGTACGTGTCTGCTCATGTATTCCCATTGAGTCTTAGTCTTGGAAGGAGTTTTGCCTTGAGGGGACCCAACTGCTTTCCTTGATGTCTCCTGGGCAAGCATCTTGTTTGTTCTTGTCAGTCAGACTGCCATTATTGTTTTGTATTTTTCCTGTTGGTCTTTCTTTCAAGAAGTATCTTCTGTTCTTCTAGCTGCTCCAAGCTGGTCTGCTTGTCCTTTCCAGTGGAAATTTCCCACCTCAGAAGATTCTGGATGTGGTTCAGGATTCCACTTATGGTCTTATGTAATGCAGAGGCTCTGCAGGAAGCCTCCTTCACTGGGCATGTTGTTGCCCCATTTTAGGTATTCTAATCAGTTATAGGCTGAAGATGGACTTACAAGCTTTCTATGGTGATATTTCTGGCTAGTCCTTTCTCTCCCCCTCAAGTGTCTATTTTATAATGGTATGAAAGGGAAACCAAGATTCAAAAGTCAGCCAAGCATCTTAACATTATTTTCTCCCTTTCCCCCATTCCACCCATGTCTCAATTCCTGTATCCCAGAGCCCTGTTGTTCCAAGGTTGTGCATATGTCATTATTTACCTCTGTCCCATTTAGCCCGTGCAAATTTGCCTAATTGTTTTCCCATCCACTTTGTTCTTCCTTTCCTTTCCCCCTTCTTGTGTATTGTCCCCTCCCTAGAACCCAAACTATCGTGTGTCTATTCCCTACCCTGTGCTTCCCCTTCCCCTTCCTCCCCTCACCTCACCCCCCACATCCTGGTAACCAGGATGGGTTATTTTTCTTAGTCTTTTACAATAGCGGTCCTATGAAGTATTTCTCCTTTTGTGACTGACTAATTTCACTCAACATAATGTCCTCAAGTTTCATCCATATTATGTGATAACTTGCAGCTTCCTTGTTGTTCTTCAAGGAAGCATAATATTCCATTGTGTGTATGTACCACAGTTACTCCTTAACTCTTAGGTTGGTGCTTGAGCACAGTATGACCCTTCAGCCTTTGTAGAGCATATACCACCTCACTTGGAATACAACACTGAAACCCTGCCAGATGTCATTCTCCAATTGAAGCCTTAGCTGATCTCTTAACAGGCAATTCTATTGTTCTATTAGGCTGATCCTTCCAGTTGATGTGACATATGGTAAGACCATGGATCCTGTGGCTCACAGTCTCATTCTTAAATGTCAATGGGTCTCTTTTCATGAGATGATGCTACATGAGACCCCATGTTAGTAAAATAAATCTCTGTAAGCTCTCAGAGAGTTGTGTTAGCAAAAATTCAGCGGGGATGTAGAGCGTTTCTGTGGAGCAGCTGGTGGGTTTGAACCTCTGACCTCATGGTTTGCAGTCCAGTGCTGATCCTACAGTACCACACTAGAAATCTAATTGGTAGTTGGTTGAAATCACTAGCTGCTCCTTGGAAGAAAGATGTGGCAATTTGCTTGTGAAGAATTACTGCCTGGGAATGGGCAGGTCTTGTCTGTACTGTGTCTCTATGGGTCAGAACTGATTCAACAGCAATGGGTTATGGGACTTACATAAGAAAATTCTTTAAATGTTATTAAAACAAACAACAACTTGAAACAATAAATTTGGGATGCAAATAAAAATAATGCAGCTACAAAAAAAAAACAACACAATGGGGCGGGAAGGCTAACATATATTCAGAATAGGTGGCAATTCTGATACACATGAATAACTACCCTCTAGAGTAGAAGTGGTCTGACATAATTAACTTGTTACCAAATAGTTTCTGATACCACATTGAGTGATGGGACCGTATTGAGGACTCATAATGGTCTCTGTTACTGACTGTTGAGCATTCAGAAGCAGTATTACTTAGATTAACCGTGGTGAACGGAAGCTCAAGCATAGTTCCGTCTCTGTCACCAGAACGATTCTGCTCATGGGCCCATTATACAAGTACTGCATGGCTGAGCAGAGAGGCTGATTGGTATTCATTAGACAAGTTATCTGTCCAATTTTGTCCATTTTGCTTAGAAGGAGAAATAGCCAGATGTGCGATTACATACTGATTCTGCTGAGCTCACCATTTGATGAACATTCAAACAAGACACAATTATCTTCACATATTTTTGCCTATTCAGTGAAGTCTATCCTCATACCTCCCACTCCTCCTGATCTCCTTGTCACTAATTTTCCAATCATCTTCCTTCCAAGTCTCTGACCACTAACCAAACCATTAGCCATAACTCATGAATTGATATACAATTACATATCTGACCCTTTCTCCTTCCAAGCAAAATGAACAACCACTATGGTTTGAAATCCCAAGATCTTAAAAAAACAAGTAGAATTTCACCAGATGAAGAAGCAGCGATGGGAATTTAGAGATGGGATTCAATGATGAGGATGCAGTGGTGATAAAGAAGAAAAAGCTTTCAACATAATGTGAAAAAGAACTTGGGTTTAACAACAATATGAAGTGGATTTGAAGAAACAGCTTATGAGAAAGAATCTCTAAAGCCCTGGGCCCATGTGGGGTAAGAAAGGCATTGCCCTTTGACCTGGCTCTCTCCCTGGAGCTCTCGTCTTTGGTTTTTTTCCACCATCACGAGGCAGCTGCCATTGCTCTGAAGCCTTCAAAGTTTCTTTAACCTCCCTTTACAAGAAGCCAGGAGCAAGCTTTGCTCTCCCTGGCTGATAGGCATAGATTTTAAGCCCAGTCCAGACTGAGGTCATCACGCTCACCTTGGTTTCTCCCTCAGGGTTTCAGCAGAGCAATTTGGGAGAACATGAAGAACCCATTAAAGATCTTAGTCGCTCAGGGGTCATCCAGGCCACTGGTCTGTGTACTGATGGGAACAACAAGGTCTAAGGAGGTGATGTCAAGTGATTTCTAGACGATTAAATGATTTTCACAGCCCAAGAACTGCAGAAACCAGTCCATCCTCCGCCATCTCCCTATTGCTCCTCACTTTTTACTCCCTCTTCTCCAGATGGCAACATATGCATTGTGGTTCAAGTCCTAACTGTGCTGCTTCTCAGTCTTATGATATTGGATAAGCCGTCCTATTTTGCAGACTCAATTTCCTCATCTACAAAATGGGGATAATTGCATTAAATTAAGTAATGGATATAAAGCATTTAATTCAGTGTCTGTACCTGCAAGGTACTTAGCATACATGACACATCCGTGTTTCCCAGAGTGTAGGTCCTGTACTTCAGGTTGCATCTAAGATAATTAAAGGGGGTACCTAAAAAGAAAATCAAGTAGTAGACATAGAATTAGGAAGCTTCTCTTCATAGTTCTCTATCGATACTGATGTTATAGGACAGAGAATCCATTTGGTGGATGCTGTTGTTTGTTGTATTAAGTGCTATCAAGTTGGTTCCAATTTATAGTGACCCTGTATAGGGTTTGAACTGCCTACCTCATGGTTAGCAGTTCAGTGCTTATCCTACAATGCCATATCGGGTCTAATACTTGCTAATCCCTCTTTTTGATTAAAGGAAACTATTTTACACATTGTTGTTGTCAGGGCTCCTGACATCTGTATTGTTGCTGTTAAGTGTCATGGAGTTGGTACTGACTCAGTGACTCTCTGCACAACAGAGCAAAATGTTGTCCAATACTATACTATCTTCACAGTTGTTGTTACGTTTGAGTCCATTCCATCTCTTTGGGGTTCTTCCTGTCTTTTGCTGACCCTCCACTTTACCAAACATGATGTCCTTCTCCAGGAACTGGTTCCTCCTGATAATATGCCTGAAGTATGAGAGACAAAGTCTCAGCATCTTGGCTTCTAAGGAGCATTCTGGCTGCACTTCTTCCAAACAGAATTATTTGTTCTTCTGGCAGTCCATGTTTCTTTTAATATTCTTCTCCAATACCATAATTCAAATGTATTGGTTCTGCTAAGGTCTTCTTTATTCATTGTGCAACTTCCACATGCATATGCGGCGATTGAAAATACCATGGTTTCTGGCAGAAGCACCTTACTACTCAAACTGACATACGTGCTCTTGAACATATTGAAGAGGTCTTTTGCAGCAAATTCGTATACTGCAATATGTCATTTGATTTCTTGACTAGATAAGACTACCCACTGGTTGTTGTTGTTGTTAAATGTCATCAAGTAAGTTCCGACTCATAGCGATCTTGTATAGGGTTTCTGAGGAGTGACTGGTGGGTTTGAAAGGCTGGCCTTATGATTGACAGTCCAGTGTTTATCCTACAGCACTAGACCTGTTGTTAAGTGTCGTCAAGTCATTTCTGACTCATAACGGCCCTGCATAGCACTTCCGAGGAGCTGCTGGTGGGTTTGAACTGCCAACTTTGCATTTAGAAGTCTAGTGCTTATTCTATAGCACTGTAGAATATTGCATAATAATTTAAACTATTATGTTTAAGTAATACAGGCTTTTTCAAATAAATGTGTAGTCTCTCAGATTTTTTGCCCATCCTATCCACCTCCTGTCAAGATAGCGTCTAGCTGCATGAGTTGGGTGAAGTATATATAATCACACGAATAGAAGACCAGAGGAATCCTGGAACAACTTCCAATGGGCCTGACATTACCATGGTCTCCACAGTGTACCTCTGCGTTGGATTCCTGAACGAATGTTGAATTCCAAAATAGTGAAGTCATGCTCTGTTTTTCTGCTTTATCAAAGTCCATTAGTCCTCCCTTGGTGACTCACAGTCACCTCAGGCTGGATCAGCTCTGTGCTCCAGATTCCGTTAGGGTTCCACTTTGTTCTCAAACTCAGGACGCACCTCTGAACCACTTAGCCCTCCTGTCACCCTCTGACCCCACATGTAGCTACCCAGTTAGACTCAATCACCTCGAAGTGTCCTTCAAGGTCACATGGTAATGCCTGGACCTCTTCTGAGAAGACCCAAGGGAAATAGGGATGACTACCTGAGATTTCTTTTTGTCTAACTGCTTTCTCTCTGCTGCCCCTGCCCCATGTTGGATGAAAGATGAGCCCCGCCCCCTCCTGTGGCAGCCTCCTCCTAGAAAACTTCAGCTGCTTCCAGCCTCCCCTGGTCAGCAGATTTCTCAACTTTGGGACGTAGGTCTAAGATAAGGAGTCACCTTTAAGAATCCTACATCCTCCCTCTTTTCTCTGCCTGTGTTCCCTTCCTTTCCAAAGATCCACAGTGCAGGTGGGATAGGTTTTTCACTTCTTTGTCCTTCTCAAGGTATTGTTCACCATAGTGATTTCCAAGAATGGGTACAGGGTGTCTAAGGTACCATGATTCAGAGAATGATTTGGGGGTATAGAAATGCAAAACATAATGGTTTATTTGTTTCAAAAACACTGTAACCATTGAACCAGGTATATTCTTAGACAAGAGACAGTTTAGTTTGTTTGGGTTTTTTTGTCTTTTGTTTTTAATTTAAAGAAAACTAATATCAAGTAAAGGAGCTCTGGTAGCGTAGTGGTTACGAATCGGGCTGCGAACCTAAAGGTCAGCGGTTCGAAACTACCAGCCTCTCCGCTGGAGAAAGATGAGGCTTTCTACTCCCGTAAGGATTTACACCCTCGGAAACCCTGTACAGGGTCGCTATGGGTCGGAACCGACTCGACGGCACTTAACAACAACAACAACAATATCAAGTAAACGATATTTCTACTTGCTATATATATATGAGAGCCAAATTGGTAGTGGGAATGAGATGCATTGTGAAGATGAAACGTCGGTGGCGAAGCTTTGGAAACGCAGTATACACAGGAGGAACTGTGATGGACACATACATGGAAAAGACCTCCGTGTACTCTCAAAGAGGAAGACAGGTATGCACACAACCAATGAGACAATGAGAGATTGGGAAAACAAAACAATGTAGGACTTCAGGAAAGTTTAGGAAGGGTTCTTAGAAGTGGCAGTTGAACTGGGCATTATAGGATAAGAAGCTGCCTCCAAAGTTGGATTAGGGTCAACAAGATAACGCATTAAAAGCTGTAGAATGAGTAACAGTGTAAAGAATTGGTATTATTTCAGATCAGAGAGAGGGACAGAGTTCTAGGGAAAAGAATTTTTTTGGTGGCAACTAGAGAAGGCCAGAGGTGGAAGATGGTCCAAAGAGCCAAAATGACTGTAGTCAAACAGACACTGAGGGCCCTTGTTAAAAGGACCAAGAAGAGACACCATTTTGAGTTGGCAAAATTTGTGTCTTTGCAGCCACTCACTTGTCCTGCCAACACCACCCTCACTTAGTAGGAAGCGTCTCTGCTGTCCCCGCCATCTTTTGGGTTCTCCTGGTATCACAGGTAGATCTGTAAACCTCATTCACACTTGGGTCTTAGGAATTTGGCATTCTAAAATGGGTGCACAATTGTTATCATAAGATGGGGAACCTGAGGCCCAGAGAAGAGAACGAATCTGTTCAAGGACACACAGTAAACCTGAGGGAGAATCATGATGGGGCTCAGGTCTCTGAACTTCAACACCTCTTTGATCCTAGTGCTTTAGATTCATGCTGTTGCTAAATCCCAGGGGCCTGTTCCAAAATCTACAGGATATGGGGCATTTTTAACAAAGGCCACAGGTAAATCTAACTCTGCCAGCCCAGTCCCAAATATTTGGGAAGCTGTATCCTGGGCCCTTTCCCCTAAATGGACCATGGGACCCAATAGACTGGAGTAATGCTAATGCTCCCAGGTCTGAATTTCTCATTATCCAATAGTTGCATTTTAGAATCCAGTCTTCTATGGGAAAAAATGCAGTAATGAGAGCCCAGAAAGAAGAGTACAGACCTTAGTAGAACCACTTAGGGCAACTTGACCTCCCTCAACCTGTCACCTCATATTTCCACTGGAGATCTGTGTCTAGATCACAATAGCAGAGTTGGCCCATGATATGAGCTTGTAGAAATGCTGTTAGGCATACATGACCATTTCAATAAATAAGACCACTACTGTCTTGGCCTACCTATATTGCCAAAGGTGGACTGAAGTTGGGAAGCCACTACTCCCTTTATATAGAGTTCCTACTGTACGCCCCATTTCATTTCTCCTGGCCAACTTCACTGCTCATTTCCTACCTTTCTGGCCCCTGGATTAACATATCAGGTATATGCCCTTTCTACTTCTACATCCCAAGACTCCAAAGCCAAACAAACTTTCATCAGCTCAAGAGTTAATCATCAGCTTTTTCTCATGTAAATGAGAACAGCAAAGTCTTGCTTGGTCAATTCCCTCTCAAAATCTTGGTTTAATGCTCTTCTTTGCTGGCCTTGTGCCTGTGGCTGCCGGCTCAACAGCTGTCTCTGAGGCCAGCAGCAACTGTGAAGTCCAGAGAACTCAAGCAGACCCACCAGATGAGTGGGAATTGGGTGCACCCAAGCAAGACCCTGATGTGGGCTGTTTGGGTCCTTGCAGCTGCCACCAAAGGTGAGCTGTCTTGTGGGAGAGGAGTCTTGGAAGATGGGGAGCTACTCCTTGAAAGATTTTCCACTAACTATACTTATTGATAGGAGCTCTGGTAGTGTAGTGGTTATGAATCGGGCTGCGAACCACAAGGTCAGCAGTTCAAAACTACCAGTTCCGCGGGAGAAAGATTATAGGCTTTCTGCTCCCGTAAAGATTTATAGCCTGGGAAACCCTGTATAGGGTCACTATGAGTACAGGGTTGCTATGAGTTGGAACCGACTCCACAGCACATAACCACCACCACCACACTTCTCAGGGGCCTCTGCGCCCCCATGGAGAACATCTGACCAATATGCTAGTGTTGCTGAGAGTCTCATCCAGAGCCTCTTCTTTAGCGAATAGACAATGGCAGACTCTGGGGGTTGGGGACTTGCAGAGTACTCTGTCCTGGCACTGGGAGGTGTGGAATGGAGCTTGCATCCCTGTAGCTCTGGTTGCAAAGACAAGACTTTTCCTCACTGAAATGTTATTACAACAAGTAGTGCCAGAATGTTCACTTAGTATGCTGCTAAGTAAATAGATGGACCGTTTCCTTCACAATGTTCTCATTACATGTGGAAATTGAGAATCATGGCCAAGTTTAGACCTCTGGAGGTAGACGAGATGATTTCAGGTGGCATCTGGGTGAGATTTTTTATTTTAATTAATGTACAGTGATGGTGTGCCATGGAGTCAGTTCCGACTCATAGAGATTCTGTGTAGGGTATCCAAGGCTGTAAATCTTTACAGGAGCAGAAAACTTCATCTTTCTCCAGCGGAGTGGCTGGTAGATTCTCACTGTTGACCTTGTGGCTAGCAGCCCAGCTCATAGTCCACTACGCTACCAGAGCTCCTTAATAAATTAATATTGCTATTGTTGTTAAGTGCTATTGAGTTGGTTCCAACTCATAGGGACCCTGTGTAGAGTTTCCAGGAGCAGCTGGTGAGTTAAACTGCTGACTGTGTGGTTCAAATTGACCTTGTGGTCCAGTGCTTATCCTACAGTGCCAGTGTAGACATATTTAATTAATGTGTATATATTTACTAATGGAGTCCCTGAGTGGTGCAAATGATTAAACACTAGACTACTACCTAAAAGGTTGGTAGCTTGAACCCAGGTACCTCAGGAGATATGCCTGGTAATCTGCTTTCGATCTGCTTCAAAGCTCTGGGAAGAAGTTCTGTTTGGCACACATTGAGGCTTCATGAGTCAAATTGACTTGACATCAACAAATACCATATTTATTCATGTATGTTTCTTTTAATATACATATACCTAACTTATCAAAAACCACAACTGCATAGATGTTAATGCTTAAGACTCCTCTAGGTAAAAAATTTAAAGAAATCTTTTTTTATTTGATGTTAAGAAACATTGAGAATCAATAAACATATAGCTGATAAACAGATGTGCCAATAGTTGTACTGTTGTTTTGTTGAGTGCCTTGGAATTGGTTCCAATTCAATAGTGACCCTGTATAGAGTTTTCAAGGAGCAGCTGGTGGTTTTGAACCACTGACCTTGTGGTTAGCAGCCCAGTGCTTATCCTACACACCATACCAGAAGAAGCTAAATCTATACTCAATGGTGGAGGCAATCTGGATTCACTGAGGGGATATCCACATACTTCCTGTTGCTCAGTCTCTGGGTGGGGAAAGAGCACCCCCCACTGGGCTGACTCCCTGCCTCTTCCCAGTCATCTCCTGAGTCCTTCCCATGTGTTCCCTCAGGGCTTGCTGCAGATGCACCATCCACGAATACCAGGCTCGGATGGGTCCGGGGAAAGCAAGTCACCGTGCTGGGAAACCCCATGCCTGTGAATGTGTTCCTTGGGGTCCCCTTTGCTGCACCCCCTGTTGGACCCCTGCGATTTGCCACTCCACAGCCAGCATTGCCCTGGAAAGGCTTCCGAGATGCCACTTCCTACCCTAACTTGTAAGATCAGCCTTAGTCTCATGGGTGGCCTAGGAGTCTGGGAGCTGGGGCAGAGTCCTAAGGGGAAGTGTGGGTCATGCTGCCCAGTGGAAAAGGGGAGAAGAGGTAGATGACGAAAGGAAGGCTACGGAAGTGGGCTAATGCTTTAGTCATCTCTCGGTTCCCAAACAAGATGTTCTCCAGCATTGTTGGAGGCACTGTTCACAGTATGTAGAATGAGACTTCCTGAATCGGAATCTCCAGAAACAGTCCCAGGGAACTGTATTATCTGAAAGTTGGCTGGGGATTCTGAGGATTTGGACAGTACTGGGTCTTTGGGCTAGAAGCTATCGTCTAGGTATTTCTGTGTGACTTCAGGCTTGTGCCTCTATTGTCAAACTGGCTAAGATTTTAGAGGGAAGAATGGCACAATAGGGGGTTTTAGCCCAAAATAAAGATGAACAGGGATGTGCGGTGGCTCCATATGATAAGCACTAGACTGCAAACCATAAGGTCAGCTGCTCAAACCCACCAGTTGCTTCATGGGAGAAAGATGAGGATTTTCTGATCTCACAAAAATTTAAAGGCTTGGAAACCTATTCAGGATTGCTGTGAGTCAGAACCGACTCACCAGCACTTAACAACAGCAATAACAAAGAAGAACATTCTAGCAGTCAAAACTGTGCCCAATACAATGTCTGGTCAATAAGGGGAACTCTATGAATGCCTCAATGAACGTCTCATTTCTTCATCCATTCCATTTATTTATTCATTCATCTAATATTCAATGACCATCAACTCAATATTTGGTTATCAGGCCCTGGAAGGAGCTCTGGTAGTATAGTGGTTATGAGTCAGGCTGCTAACCTCAAGGTCATCAGTTAGAAGTTACCAGCTGTTCCACAGGAGAAAGATGAGGCTTTCTGCCCCCATAAAGATTTAAAGCCTCAGAAACCTTAAATATTGTTGCTATGACTCCATGGCATACCACCATTAGGTTCTGGGAAACACCACTGTGAATTAATCAGGTTTATCCTCGAGGAGCTTACAGTTTGGTGATGAGGAGGGCAGAAAAGAGGTCGTTGTTAAATGCCGTCAAGTCGATTCCAACTCAGAGCAACCCTGTATAAAGTTTTCATTTCAATTCCAACTCAAAGCAATCCTGTATAAAGTTTGAATTTGAACCACTGATCTTGTGGTTCAAACAGACCTTTCGATCCAGTGCATTATCCCACAATGCCACAGACATAAAAGATAGTGGATATTACAACATAATTTCTGATAAAAAATAAAAGACACAGAGGGGCAAGAGGTATAAGTACTAGTCAGAGAGAGAATTATAATGATAGTTTTCTGTTGCCCAAACTGCAGACTACTCTATTAAACAGAAAGGAGGAAAACAACAACAAAAATAAAACAACTAACATTGAAGGAGCTCTGGTAGCATAGTGGTTACGAATCAGGTTGGGAACCGCAAGGTCAGCAGTTCGAAACTACCAGCAGTTACGAGGGAGAAAGATGAGGTGTTCTGCTCCCGTAAAGATTTACAGCCTCGGAAACCCTGTGCAGGGTCGCCATGAGTCGGAACTGACTCCACGGCACTTAACAACAACAACAACAACAACATTGAATACTTAGTATAATAGAAGTAATCACATATATAATCTCATTAATATTACTGTGTGTCAGACTCTGTGTTAGGAGGGAGGTATATGGTACAAAGGGGACTAACACAGAGCCCTGGACTTTTAGCTGCTCAGAGATGAATTGAGGAGACTGATAACTCTCAGTCTTTATAACAAGACTAGGAAAAATTCCAGGAAAGAACACAAACTGTGTCTCCAAAGAAGACACTAGAGAAGTCTCAGAGGGCTTCTTGGAGGAGGTGGTAATTGGTCCAAATTGGTACAGAAAGGAAAAACCAAGGGGAGAGCGCAGTCCAGGCAGAGGAACCAGCTTGAACAGAGGCCTGGATGCAGGAATCTCCCCGTAGGTTAGGCTTAGCTCCTTGTAGGGAGATATGAAACGTCCTCTACAGTTTAGGGGATAGTTGAGCCAGTCCTAGTCTTATGTGTGTGTCTATATACACTGGTGGGTGTATGCATGGACATATGGTGGGGATCAATGGGGTGAAAAATATTCAGCACTTTGTGATTTCCTACTCAGGAACCAGATCAAAGGAAATACAATTGTGTTTTGTTTTTCAGCTACCTGGGTAAG
>NW_006408573.1:4956149-4984199 GCF_000296735.1 Chrysochloris asiatica | reverse complement strand
CCCTGTGTGTCTCATCTTCTCAAGATAAAGGAGATGGCTAGGTTTCCCCACTGACCTAAGAACTGGCCTCTCACAGGGGACTTTCTCCTTCTTCTCCAAGGTGCCTCCAAAGCCTGGACTGGCTGATTTCAGATCAACACTTGCTCAAGGTGCATTACCCCCAATTCGAAGTGTCCGAAGACTGCCTGTACCTAAACATCTATGCACCGGCCCACGCTGTTATGGGCTCCAATCTCCCTGTAAGGCTGCCAGGCGGGCTGGGGCTCTGACCTCAGGTTTCTTGGCCTGGGATCCAGGCAGGGTGGCTGGGTGTTTGGAATCAGACCTACCTCCCTGTTGGGTAAATGAAAATGTAGTCTCTGGGTACATCAGTAACTCTTAAGAAAAACCATTATCAGGATAAATTTGGTTTTTCTCTTTTCTGACTGATTCTTTATTGCAATTTTGACCTTTGATTTTTATTTTGATGTGCTTGTCCCCTCTGTTGAGTCTTTAAGGATCTGTAACCTTCTAGAAAAGTCATGGGTTTAAAGGACTCTTCTAAAAGGTTTTTATTTTTCTTTCTAATTGTTGTTGTTAAGTGCCATCGAGTCAGTTCCGACTCATGGTGACCCTGTATAGGGTTTCTGAGGAGCAGCTGATGAGTTTGAACCTCCGACCTTGCAGTTCAACCTGATCTTAGGGTCAAGTGGTTATCCTGCATTGCCACACCAGGACTCCTTTATAATGAGATCATTTAATCCTTCAACATTTCTGTTTGCAAGTTAGACAGTAATAATGCTAAATATTTAATTTATGAATGTAAAAAGGTCTCTGTATAAGTGGGGCGGGAGGAAGAGGGGAGGATACATCTTAGGATCTGTTTTTTAATCACATCTTCCCATCATTTTCTCTCTCCCATGTTCCCACAATGGGACACTTGCTCTAATGTGTCTTCATAGCGACATCTATGGGCCAGGCACAGGGCACAGTCATGATCCCCACGTAACCCTCTGGAGTAAGGATTGTTGTTGTTGTCAAGTGCTGTCGAGTCGCTTCCGACCCATAGTAACCCTGTATAGGGTTTTTGAGGAGAAGCTGGTGGGTTTGAACTGCCGACCTCGCAGTTCAAACTGACCTTTCAGTCCAGTGCATTATCCTACAGTGCCACACCAGGACTCCGGAGTAAGGATTAGTTGACCCATTTCACAGATAAAGAAGATGAGGCCCAGGGAGAGGATAGGCGAATTGCTCCCTATTGCACACACAATAAATGGTAAAATCCTGCTACCAAAACCAGTGCTTCCTCCTCGGTGATTTCTTCTCTTTTTTTGCCCCCAGCATCACCATCTCTGGTATGACCTTTTTTAAAATAAAATAACTAAAGCGTTTTGTAATTAAATCTATAAATAGTGGTAACACTATTTGATGGCCCTCAGGTGGAGCAGTGAGTAAATTTCTTGGCTACAAGGTAAGGAGCTCTGCTAGCATTGTGGTTATGAATCGGGCTGCTAACCTCAAGGTCGGCAGCTCGAAACTACCAGCCGCTCTGCGGGAGAAAGATGAGGCTTTCTGCATTCGTAAAAATTTACAGCCTGTGAAGGGTCACGATGAATTGGAACCAACTCCATGGTACTTAACAACAATTAAAAAGTGACTGGCTTAATTCTAACATGTGCTTTACAGGAGAAAGACATAGAAGTCTGCTTCTATAAAGACTGTTGTTAAGTGCCATTGAGTCATTCCAACTCATAGGGTTTCCAAGGAGCGGCTGGTGAGTGCTTATCATACAGCGCCACACCAGGATGCATATATAGTAGTCACGTGAGTGTAGCATATACCCAACTCAAGAAGAGTTCTACTCTGTCCTGTTGTTGTTGCTAAGTGCCTTCGAGTCGGTTCCGACCCATAGCGACCCTGTATAGGGTTTCCAAGGAGATGCTGGTGAGCTTGAGGCGCCAATCTTGCAGTTCAAACGGCTTTGCAGTCTGGCGCATTAACCCACAGCTCCACATCATAAGTCAAACTGACTCACTCGTATCAAATTTGATTGGAGTTTAATACTACTTGGTAATAAGCCTGTGTGGTATAGTGGATTAGCTGCTAACTGTAAGGTCAGCAGTTTTAATCTATGATTAAAACTGCTGTGAGGGAGAAGGTGAGGCTTTCTTTTCCAGTAAAGATTTACAGTCTCGGAAACCCTACGCTGAACCGACTTATCGGCACACAACCACAAACAGTAGTTGGGAATGTCCTAATTTTTCTAGTCAATATAGTAATGTTTTTACACTTCTCTTACTTGTTTCTCCTCTCCTTTATTGATGTTGTTAAGTGTCATCAAGTTGGTTCTAACCCATAGCAACCCTGTATAGGGTTTCCAAGGAGTGGCTGGTGGGTTTGAATTGCTGACCTTGCAGTTAGAAGTCCAGTGCTTATCTTACAACATCACAAGAACAAAACTCACATCAAAACAACTGACACTGCTTTTACTCTCCTATATGACTTATAATTATTTCCATCTTCTAGGGGATTGTAGGCTTAATGAATACTTGAAATGTGCTGAAATTGAGCCTTAAATGTATAATTTTGTTGAAATCTCATAAGAACATAAGGTAAATACTTTCATTCTTCACTTTCTTAGTTTTCATCTTATAGATGAGAAAAACAAGTCTCAGAGAGGTTAAGTAATCTATATAAGGTCACACAGCTAGTCCATAGCAGAACTAGAAGTCAAACCCAGGCATTTGGACACCAGAGTGCACATGCTGCCTCCTTCACGAAAAAGAACTTTCTGCTCTTACTTGGAAACAAAACTGGGACATTTGTATTTCCCTGAATGAAGAAATGTCCCAGCATGCATGGGGAATGGATGTGGGTGTTTGGCAGGTTGATTGGAGAATTCTTCTTTCCTCCTTAGGTCATGGTATGGTTCCCTGGGGGTGCTTTTGAGAAGGGCTCAGCCTCCATATTCGATGGCTCTGCTTTGGCTGCTTACGAAGATGTGCTTGTTGTGACCACCCAGTACCGGCTAGGAATATTTGGCTTCTTCAAGTGAGTCTCCCCAAATGTCTGACATCCTCAACCCCAAAAGGTAGGGCACACTTGTACCCTAAACCATAGATGATTCAGTGCCCAGAAACCTAAGAAAGAATGAGCCTTCCGTAAAGGTGAACAAAATGTTCCCAGGTTAGTGAAGTAATTTTTGCAGCCAGAACAGATAAACTCCCAAACCTTAGTGACTTAACACAATAAACTTCTCTTTCTCACTCATCATGTAAAGTCTAGTCAGGTTAGCTGACATTCTGCCACATGGTCAATCAGGGACACAAGCTCTGTCTATCCTGTGGCTTTGAGCTCCTCTAGGAGCATTTGCCAGGAGATGGAGGGAGAGAAAACATGGAGCATATGAGGAAGGATTTTCCCGGCCAGCCTGAAGGTGGCGCTCATCACCTCTGCTCAATACCATTAGTAGAACTCAGTCTCACCGACACAATCCAACTGCAAGAGGGATGGGGAAATGTAGCTGTGTAAGTAGTCAGAGCCTGCTCCGAGATTCCAAAAATACCCACATGAGACTAATCACTCCACTGACATCTACAGCAATATCTGGTACATACTGGGTGCTTACTATAAGCCAGGCACAGTGCTGGGCATTTTCCATGCATAATTCCAACCCGGCCTCAAAATAATCCTGTAAGAAATGTACTGCGACTAGCTCCATTTCACAATTGCAAAAACTGAGGCACAGAGTGGTTAATCAACTCCCCCAAGGTTACAGAGCAGAGCTGGGTCTCTTGACCACTTCCAGTACCCTGTCCAGGATATAGCGGAAGTCTCAATTCCTGGCTTGGAAAAAATGTGACCAAAGAGGAGTAGTTTCAAGGCCACTGTCAGAGACTGTGGGGAAGGCAGCCATCTGTGAGTCAAACACGAAACCTACCTTCAAGAGCCTCAGTCTAGTGGGCGAGATAATGCAGAGACATTCATGTCTATGGGACTAGGCAGGGCCCCTTTAATACTCTAAGTTCTTGTAGGAACTTGTAGGAATCTGAGTGTTTTCATAAGAGAGGTGGCCTTCAAGTTGCACTGTAAATTTGGTTGGGTTTGGGGAGGCGAGGTTAATAGAGAACATGCTCAGCAAGGAGGGCTACTTAAGCAAAGGCTAGGAAGTTAGAAAGGAATGTGGGGCTGAAGCAGTATTTCCAAACTGTGCTTGGAGCCATTAGCACTGGGAGGTGGTTCTGGGGATGCTGGGAAGGCAAGGGAGGCCGAGAAGTGTGCTCTGACTCAAGCCACTTATACATTTAGCTGATCTGCAAATTCCGATTCAACTAAGATTCCTTTGGCACAAAGGTTTCCAAAACTTTGTTTAAACTGCCTGGGTTTGAGCCTAGGAAGATGAGGGTATATAGCAGGAGACAGGTATAGAAAGGCAGTGTGAGGCCTGATTGGGACAGGCCTCCAGTACCAGATGATGTGGAGTTTGAGCTTTATCCAATAAGGACTGAGGAATCCAGGAATGCGCTGCTCAGGCCAGTGCAGCAAGGCGCTCACTCCAGAGCAGAAAGGAGGCTGGCCGAGTGGGGCACAGGCTGTATATAGATGGGGAGTCCAGTTGGGCAGCTAGTGCCCAGGGGGTCTACAGCTCATGACGGGTGAAGCATACGGAGTTGGTTGAAAACTAAAACTCATTGTCTAACATGTAGTGTCCTTATTGTGGGCCTGATGCCATAGACATTCACAACAACCTTGGGATACAGGCATTATTATTATCCCAACTTAAGTCACAAAAGAATTGATGCTGATGAAAAACATCCTATGCCAGAGGCTGAGATCGTCCCCATTAGACCCTAATGCTGCTCACAAGAAAGAGAAATGGAGGAATGGGTACCATGATGGGGTTAAAGTTGGTAGGACCTGGCTCCTGACCGGAAGAGACGAGGTGGAGTCAGAGCCAGTCTGGTGGTCTCTGACAGAGAAGGGAACAGAATGCTGGGTAGCTTTTCAGGGGTCACAGTCATCTCCTGGGAAACCTATGAATGCCCTGAAGTCCTGCCTACAATATTGTCCATGCTTTATTCTGTGATGAGGGGTCATAGCTTTCATCAGCATCTCCAAGAAATGGAAATACCAGCAAAGGGTAAAGACGAAGCCCAGTTTTTCATCTCTCAGCGTCTTCTTGTGGATGCTGCCTAGAACCCTCTAGGCTGCGGGAAGCAGAGGGTGGCCGACTGAGAGTTCTCATTCTGACTCTTGCCTCCAGCACAGGGGACCAGCACGCTCCGGGGAACTGGGCCTTAATGGACCAGGTGGCTGCCCTCACCTGGGTCCAGGAGAACATTGAGTTCTTTGGTGGAAACCCGGGATCTGTGACCATCTTCGGCGAGTCAGCAGGGTCGATAAGCGTTTCCAATCTTGTGAGTTCTGTGCTCTGTGACTTGAATGAACCTCGGTGGGGAGGTTCAGCAAAACAAGGGCAATGACTCACTCACATGTGATATGTGCTTTCATGTTGAACAAACACTTCTATATGCACTATCTCCCCGGAGCCTCAGATACATTGTGAGTGAGGGTCTCAGTTGTTTTGTGGACAAGGCAGCCATCATCGGAAGAGTTTAAATGAATCATGTAAAGTCACGGAGGGAATAATAACTTTAGTGTTCTTGTTGTTCAGTGCTGTGGAGTCGGTTGCATCTCATAGCAACACTGTATAGTGCTTCCAAAGAGCTGTTGAGAGGTTTGAACTGCTGACCTTGCGGTTAGCATATTGGAAGAGTTGAAGCCCTGGGTCATTACTTGTTTAACAGAAACACTTCAGTTGAGGCATTAAAGACTAAAGGATATAATATTAATGCTTTGTTTTAACTTAACACATAAAATATACATCTCCACCGTTGGTTTGATATGATGACTCTGGATCCAACATGGACTTTCTTGCAGAAGCCACCTTCAGAATTCACTGTCCTCAGATTGCACGTTCAGTTTCTTTGTAGTGAACATGAATCTATCAACGTCTGCCAAGCAGTAGGGCGGCAGCACAAGCCGGAAGTTGTATACTTTTCCCTCAAATATTTGATTCTTATCTCCTCCACACCTAATTTGGCAACATGTTTTTAAGCTACTTTTCTTTATGAAGTTTGTTCATTTTTTTCCCCTGCAAAGAATTTTATTTTCTTTATACACTCATAGTTTATTGAGTCATGTATCTCATTCAATTATGTAATCAAAATAGAAAGTGCAACTGAAAAAACTGGTTTGGAAGCAAATACACCTGGCTTTTCATAAGAAGCTGGTGGGGACAGAAATTGGAGGTACTAGAAAATGGCTCACTGGCTTTGAGCAGTCAGTATTTACTGGGTAACAGTGAGCAGGTTTTACAGAAGGCAATAGAGAGTTTTATGTAATCTCCAAAGTCAGTTAGGGGAGGTGGATTAAGAGAGCTTCTGTTGACTAGCACTTGACAATATAGACATACTTTTATATCTTCAAAGCAACCCAATGCATAAGGTGGATTATACAGTAATGACCTTCATTTTTTCAGTGCTGACTACTGACCTATATGTTAATACTTCCCCTATTCCTCAAAACAACCCTGTAATGTGGCTCAATTATTAGCCTAGGGGAGTAAACTGATGCTTAGAAAAGTTAAGCAATAACTAGGAAGTGAAGGGGCTAGAATCCACATGCCAGTATGTTTGACTGCCAAGTTCATGAGAGACCCGGATGTTCGGCCTTCGTAAATACTCCTTGAACATCAAACCAAGAATTCTTCCTCTAAATTGAAAGGTTTCCTGGAAGAAGGATGAGCGGTCCTCTGGATAATTTCCCCTGGATCTTCCTGTGTTCTTTTTCCAGGTTCTGTCTTCCATGGCCAGTGGCTTATTCCACAAAGCCATCATGGAGAGTGGAGTCGCCATTATCCCTTACATCATGGCCCTGGACAGTGAGAGGAACCAGGATGTAGGTATATTGCTAATGCCTCTCGGGCGTCCTCTCTTAGTCAGGAGAGAGTGCGGTCAGGAGTCAATAGACTGACTCCTTTTCACCCTGTGTTTGGCTTTCCTCACTGACCATGCCCCAAGAATCTGATGCTGGCCCAAGGTGAAACTTGCTCCCCCCTGGAAGGTCTGACGCAATAGAAAATGGGCCCAGCTCTACAATGTAGCCCAGCTGGTGTGAGTGTGGTATAGTTTTTACATTTTATCCATTACGTTTTGCTTGTGACATGTAACTCAGCCCCCTGGGTTGTAGATGGCTCATCCACCACCTGTCCCTGCTCTACTCCACAGGGAACGGTTTTCTAGAGGGCGACATCAAGAAGGGTTCTGAGTCTGTTTCCAGCTCAGTGGGAAAGAACGTTATGACTGATGAATGTCTCGGCTGGCATGGAATTGTGTGAGGGAGGTGGAGACTACGTCCCAGATATTTATCATCTGTCATGTTGTCTTATGTTTCTACTAGATGGTGAGGACTTACTTGGTGTGTTGTTGTTGTTGTTGTTGTTGTTGTTAAGTGCCATCGAGTCGATTTCAACCCATAGCGACTCTCTATAGGGTTTTGAGGAGCAGCTGGTGAGCTTGAACTGCCAACCTTGTGGTTCAAACTGACTCTGCAATCCAGTGCACTCACCCACAGCACCACACCAGGACTCCTTGGTTTGTCAGGAGTGGGATGTAGTAGGCAACTATACATGTTTTCTGATTGAGTGAGTTCATGGCTGAGCTGACTCAGTCAGTGCATATGAATAAACCACTGGGTTGTGGAGACATCTTCTGTAGGTTAATTTCAGTGGTGCATTTTCTTCAACACCGTATAGAGGGGAAAAAAAGTGCCAAGAACAGAAACACAAATTTATGAAATTGGAAAAATACCCTTAAAACACAGGGAACATTGATTACTTTTGTTGTTGCTCAGTGCCATTTAATTGGTTCTGACTCATAGTGACTCAATATAGGGTTTCTAGGTGGATGGTGGGTTTGAACCACCAATCTTATAGTTAGCAGTCCAGTGCTTACCCTATAGCACCACACCAGGACCCTGGATCTTCAGTTATGGTAACATTATATATAAAGTTATTTTCAGTTTGTGTATCTATATATATATTCTGATTTACCACACACTCACTGAAGGCCTCCTGTTTCCCCAGATCTATGTTAGCATCTGTGTGTTTTTACAAGTAGTGAAGGTATATCCTAAACTCAAGGAGACTGTAACCATCTATTCCAAAGGGTTTTAACCTGGAATCCAAGGATAGGTTGGAGAAGTGGGCCTTGAACTCTTACAATCATATGCAAACTCCATGTGCTTATGCCTTTTCCTGGTGAGAGGAGCTTCTATAGGTTTCACTGAATTCTCAGAACACCCGTAACTCCCAGAAGATTAAGGACTATTACTTTCAGGGGACAAGTTTACATATGTGGAATGTTCAATGACAGGCAAGAAGGTGCTTAGTCAAGTGCTAGGTTGGGAAGGGGCTCCTTGGGAGATTAAGAAGCAAGGATTCATGGAGATTGTAACGGTCTAAATGAATGTCCTGGAAAAGGTGGGATTTGAGCCTTGAAGAATGAATGGAATTGCTATAGAGACAAAAAGTAGGCGCCCAGGACATTCCAAGCTTAGTGTGGGCAGTGGGGCTGAGCAGAGCTAACTAGCCAAGCTGCTCATCTCTCCCAGGGATCCTCCAGGTCTGGCTCCATTTAGCAGTCAAGGCGGCATGGCTTGGCTCCATAGGCTGAGTGCCAGTGGATCCAAGGTTGTGGGACTGGTCTTTCTGAGAGCCAGGAATCTGAACCCCAGGCTGACTAAAGCCACGCAAGGCAGTATGGGTGATGCGGCAACACTGTCTTGGCTGCTGTCCCGCCGATGGCTATGTTCTACCGGCGGGCACCCAAGGGTGGGGAGGGACAGCAGTTTGGACTTCCTATATGGATGAAGCTGTGGTTTGATTCCTGACTGATTCCAACTCTGCTTTTCCAGATGGTTTGAGTACCATGCTCTGATCTTGCTTTTCTCTGGAATAGTTGCAGTTCCTTGCGCATATCTGTGATTGCAACCTGACAGACTCATTGGCCTTGCTGCAATGCCTGAGGGCAAGACCCCCTGAGGAGTTACTGAGCCTCAGTCAGGTAGCGGGAAGGGAGAGCGTTGGGGCAGGGTTACCCTTTCACTGGAGTGGTGGGCTTTTTCTGTTGGGAAAGAAAATCTTATCATCCTGTTAGTTTCTTTGCTCTGGGACTTAGAAAGCTATAAAAAGTACTGTGGGCTATAAAGCCCCTATTGGCAATCCAAGGAACTTGGTGGGGTGAGGGTCCTACTTAGCCTGGGGAATTTAGTAAAATGCAAAAGTTGTCTCTAAGTCATTGAAGACATCTCACTGGGAAGAAAGATCACACTTGGTCCTCATGCCTGTGGAAGATAAAGTCAAGATCAAGAGCTGGAAATTCTGTTAGGAAGTCATTTTGGCTTGGTACAACCGTGAACTTTCTAAAACCTAAGTTGCCTGGAAGAAGACTGAGCTTCTTAAGAAGGCAGTGTGATACCCACCTCTGCAGGTATTCAAACGAAATCTAGATGACTACTGATAAACTTTCAACCACTGGATGGTTCATTGGACTGGGTGATCTTTTGTGTCCCTTCCAATCTTGAGAACCTTCCACCATCTTTGAAAGAGCTAGGCTGTTCTCTGTCAGCTTCCAACGTTTGTTAAATAGTTATTCAGCATGTAAGGAGAATATGTCATGAGTCAGATATGGTGACAGTTCCACAGTCCATGAAGATGGATAATCAGTCTTTGGTTTGATGTAGCATGAAAGCTCTTTTGTGTGTTCTCTTTTATCTATACACTCAAAAGTAAAACCTAAAAAAATTAAAAATCATGATTTGAGCCAGGCCTTGCTCTCTGAGACTTAAGAGATAGGCAGCCATCCTCAAAGCCAAGTGTTGTCTAGAAGACGTCTCAGGGGGGCATTTGGTCCTGATCATCCCCTCCCCTCATCACTTTGCCCATTGGGCTTGGCCAGTGGTTCTCAAAGTTGAGTGCACATCACAGATCACCTGGAGGGCTTGTTTTCTGAGCTGCACCTCTCGACTTTCTGATTCAGTAGGCCTGCAGTAGGGTTTGAGACTTCACATTTCGGGCATGTCCCCAAGTATACTGACACTGCTGCTCTGGGAAGCACTTTTTGAGAACCACAGCTGTAGGCCACTATTTGTGTTCAGTAGATTCTTTTTATTACCCTTTCAGTAGATGAGGAAACAAGCCCAGAGCAGTCGAGTCCCCTTGCCCACGTAAATGGAAACGCTGCTCCACCACTGATTTCTTTTTCTTTCCCTGGTGAATTTTGACCATAGCTAGGCTGAGCGGGCTCAGCTTGGCTAGAACCTGGGGATAGCAGTTGGAACAAAAACAGCTGCTGATTTTTCTTTCTCCTCCATTTCAGAAAACAAAGTCTTTCACTCAAGTGATTGATGGTCATTTCTTTCGTGACAGTCCTGTAGACATATTGGTTCAAAAAGCATTTAATCCAATTCCTTCGATCATTGGCGTCAACAACCACGAATGTGGTTACTTGCTACCCATGGTAAGAATCCCACTGTCTTCTCTGTTGCTTAATTGTTGTTGTTGTTGTTGTTATGTGCCGTGGAGTCGGTTCCGACTCATAGTGACCCTGTACAGGGTTTTCGAGGCTGTAAGTCTTTATGGGAGCAGAAAGCCTCATCTTTTTCCCATGGAACAGCTTGTAGTTTCAAACTGCTGACCTTGAGGCTCACAGCCCAATTTGTAACTACTACGCTACCTAGTAGGCTGTGACAATCTTTCCTCTGGCTAAAAGAGGGTAACTGAAGACTGGTGGTTGGGAGACTACACAGATGCCTTCCTTGATCCTCATGCAGGTATTTGCTGAAAGAAGCAACTATGTACAAAGGTAAGAGAGAATTGTATACATTTGATTGTTATTAAAGACATTAAAATGATTGTTTTAGATCAAGATAGCTATTACTGCAAAGGTGGAATTCAGATAGGTTGGGGAAACTTCAGTCTTTTAAGCTTTCATGTCCTAACTTTTTGACATCCAAGAATGCTCTGTAAGGTTGTACAAGCTGCAAAATTACTAAATCATTATATTCGTTCAATAAGTATTTACTGAGCATTTACTATGCTGTATACTCTTCTCTTCTACACTCTGGTAGCGTAGTGGTTACGAATCGGGCTGCTAACCTCAAGGTCAGCAGTTCGAAACTACCAGCTGTTCCACGGGAGAAAGATGAGGCTTTCTGCTCATGTAAAGATTTACAGCCTCAGAAACCCTGTACAGGGTCACTATTAGTCAGAACAGACTCTACAGTGCTTAACAAAAACAACAATAGGATATAGGCTACAATTAGACCCATCACTTGACACTGGCCATGGTACCCTAAATTTTGGAGTCCTGGTGTGGCCCTGTCGGCTAATGCATCAGACTGCAAAGCTGTTTGAACTGCAAGGTCAGTGGTTCAAGCTCACCAGCTGCTCCTCGGAAACCCTATACAGGGTCGTTATGGGTCGGAACCGACTTGGCGGCACTTAACAACAGCAACCACACTCTTCTAGAAACTGAGGATTCAACAGTCTGTAAGGCCCATGATACCAGCATTCAGTCAGTCAGCTTGCCAGGGGAGAGGCGATGGCAGGGAGTGAGAAATGCTACTGAAGGCATCACTTGGAAAGAAGCCTTCTTTAGTAAGAGCAAGGAGGTCAGGAAAGGTGCCTATGAAGAGGCATCATTAGAGGTAACACCTGGATACTGGAAAAAAACAAAAAAAACAAAAGCAGTTGCTAGCAAGTCAACTCTATCTCATGGTGGCCGCACAAGTGTCAGAGTAGAACTTATTTTCAGTGGCTGATTTTTGGGAAGTAAAACACCTGGCCTTGCTACCAAGCTACCTGTGGGTGCCCTTCACTTAGCAGCTGAACACCTCAACCATTTACACCTTCAGGGTCTCTGGATGCTGAGAAGGGACTATGATTTCTTAACTCTAAGGTTTAGGAAAACCCTTCCATTTAAAACACTGTTCATCCATTCTCAGAAGAGTGATGGATTCAAATTTACAATACCATCAAAGTTCATTGATCTTGACCAATCTCTTTATTTTAAACCAGGTGAGGGAAGGTTAAGAAATAAAACGGCTTTTAAAAGTATGAGGAGTCTCTGTTTTCTCCATAACACCCTCACCGCCTCGCTGGCGGACATTCCCACCACTGGTTTCTCAGAGGCCCGCCTTGCAAAGGTCTTAAGAAGGAGTACAACGAGCTTCTAGTTTCAAGATTTTCTAGTCTCCCCTTAAACTCAATATCAAAGATTTTCTAGTCTCCCCTTAAACTCTTCCCATAGGGTGGTCACTTGGGCTCCAAAGACCACAGATATGGCTGGACACGACTGCTTTTTATCAACTGTGACAAAGGTCAACCCTGCTGAGGGTGTTCCTACGTGTGTCAACTTTGGGGGAGTGGGTCCCTCTGAGAGCTGGGCCTCAGTTCATCTGGTGACCAGGAGTGCTCACAGAGGATACTCTGCTTCTCTTCACAGAAGGAGATTCCTGAGATCTTCATGGGCTCCAACAAGTCTGTCTTATTCCTCTTGATGCAGTCAATCTTGGTGAGTGAGCCTGGGAGTCTGTGACTTCCAGAGATTTGCTCATTTAACAAATATCCCCAAGGCCCCATTCTGGAGGTATAGTCATTCCCTTCCTCATTCATTCATTCATTCATTCGTTCAATAGACCTTTACTAAATGCAGGTCCACCATGCATAACCATATTCTGAAATCTAAAGAGCGCTGAAACCAAACATGGGCTACTTTGCTATGTGGCCATTAGTCTTTTGTTGTTGTTGTTTTATTGTGAATTATGTGATAGTTTACATGGTAGAACATTAACTTTGCATTCATCCTATCGTATATTGTTACATTGCCATGATTACAATCTCTTCCATGCATCAAGTAACCCTGCAAGCCTGCCCCATGGTTGTCAGCACCCAGCCCCTCTCCCTCTCTGGGTCTAGAGTCTCCAGCCACTCCATCTCTCCACATCACCATCTCTGCCTCCATCTCTGGCATCACTGTTTCTCTGGGTTGGGTACTGCACTCTTCTCCCTTGATGGTCCCAGGGACCTCCGCTCCTAGACTGCAAAGTCAATCACTCCCCTCCTTTTGCTACAAAATATCTACCTTTACATTTCCAACCCTCACAGTCAGTCCTGATAGCAGTTATTCACTATTGTGACACAAGAGACTTATCCCCATCTCCTTTCATCAGTCCCACCCAGACAGATTGGATACTACTCAGAGGAGATTCTACCTTCCTCCATGCCCTCTGGAGCTAGGCTCCCTCTTGAAAGCTTGTAAATCAGTCACTTCTTGCATCCATATGTATAGATGAAGTTCATCAAATTGTATCAGATCTCTCTTTTTTCCCTTTTCTTTCTTCTTCTACTTGAGTTCTGATCATCCAGCCACTGAAGCCAGGTCAAGTGGGTATTATCTGCAAGTGTGGGTGTTCTTGTGTATATGCCCTCTCCTCTTCTCAGTTGGAGGCGTCACTCTCCACTCTACTCATCTGTGGCTATATCACTGACTCTGGGCCCAGGAATACCCAGGTCTTGCCATACTGCAGCCGTTGTTGTTGTTGTTGTTAGGTGCTAGCGATTCTGTACCGACCCATAGCAACCTTATGCACAGCAGAACGAAACACTGCCTGATCCTGGGCCAACCTCACTACTGTTGCCACACTTGAGTCCATCGATGCTGCCACTTGGCCAATCCATCTTGTTGGGGTTCTTCTTCTTTTTCTCTGCCCCTCTACCTTACCAAACATGATATCTTTCTCTAATGACTGGTCCTTCCTGACAATATGTCCGAAATATGAGAGATGAAGTTTGGCCATCTTGGCCTCCAAGGAGCAATCTGGCTGCATTTCTTCCAAAATGGATCTATTGGTTCTATGGGCAGCCCGTGGCACTTTCAATATTCTCCTCCGACATCATTACTCAAAAGCATCAATTCTTCTACGGGCTTCCTTATTCACTGTCCAGCTTTCGCATTCATATGAGGTTATTGAAAATACCATGGCTTGGGTCAGGCATACCTTAGTCCTCAAGCTGACATCTTTGCTCTTCAACACTTTAAAAAGGTCTTGTGCAGCAGATTTGCCTAATGCAATATGTTGTCTGATTTCTTGACTGCTGCTTCCATGAGTGTTGATAATTGATCCAAGAAGAATGAAGTCCTTGACAACTTCAATCTTTTCTCCATTGATAAGAGTGTTGTTTATTGGTCCAGTGGTGAGGATTTTTATTTTCTTTACATTGAGATGCAATCCATTCTGAAGGCTGTGCTCTTTGATCTTCATCAGTAAAATGCCTTTACTTTCAGCAAGCAAGGTTGTATCATCTGCATATTGCAGGTTGTTAATGAGTCTTCCTCCAATCCTGATGCCACGTTTTTCTTCATATAACCCAGTTAATCAGATTATTTGCTCAGCATACAGGTTGAATAAGTATGGTGAAAGAATATACCCTTGTCCCACACCTTTCCTAATTTTAAAACATTCAGTGTTTCCATGTTCTATTCGAATAACTGCTTCAGGTACAGATTCCTCATGAGCACAAGTAAGTGTTCTGGAATACTCATACTTCGCAATGTTGTTCATAGTCTGTCATGATCCACACAATCGAAAGCCTTTGGGTAGTCAATAAAGTACAGGTAGACATTTTTTTGATATCCTCTGCTTTCAGCCAAGATCCATCCGACATCAGCAATGATATCCCTCGTTCCACGGCCTCTTCTGAATCTTGCTTGAACTTCTGGAATTTCTCTGTCAATGTATGATTGTAGCCATTTCTGTATTACCTTTAGCAAAACTTTACTTGCATGGGATATCAAAGAGATTGTCCGATGATTCCCGCATTCCTTTGGGTCACCTCTTTTTGGAATAGTCTTTATTATCTATTTACTGTTTTTCTCACTGTGGCTCACATATTTCTCTGGGGACACATTAATTCAGGTGTTGCCCTAAGGCCCACTGAGCACATCACACACAGTGTGAAATCCGTACTAAATGGTCCCTCTGCTATCTGAAAAGTTCTGAATTCTGAAGCACTGCTGGGACTGGGGACTTTACTACATGCTAGGCACACACTGAGCTGGTTTCTAGCAAGTCTGAGGCCTGTCACTTCCTTAATCATTTATTCGTTCGTTCATAGAAAAAGCAAGTCATTAGCAGGTTTTACTCTAGATTTTAGGATCTAGAGATGGATTCCTTCCTTCCTTTCTTTGATGATCATCTGCTCATTGTGGACTATGTCAGGTTCATGTCACTCATTTATGAGTTAAACAAAGGGTTGCGGAGGGTCCCAAGGCTGCTGTATTCTCCTTGGCCCTGGGTGTGTGATGATAATCGGGCATTCTCCCACCCACCCCATGCTTCAGAAACTTGTACACTGTTGGGGTGGAAGTATAGGAGTGCACGCTGTGCAAGCAAGGTTGTATCATCTACATATCAAAGGTTGTTAATAAGTATTCCCCCAATCCTGAAGGCACATTTTTCTCCATATAATCCAGCTTCTGCAATTATTTCTTCAGCATACAGTCTGAATAAGTATAGTGAAAGATTACAAGCCTGATGCACACCTTTCTTGATTTTAAACCATTCCATTTTCCCTTGTTCTGTTCGAACAACTGCCTCTTGATCTATGAGCACAATCAAGTGTTCTGGAATATTCATTCTCCACGATGTTGTCCATAGCTTGTCATGATCCACACAGTCAAATCCTTTGTGCAGTTAATAAATGACAGGTAAACATCTTTCTGGTATTCTTTACTTTCAGCCAAGATCCATCTGATGTTAACAGTGATCTCCCTCATTCCATATCCTGGTCTGAATCCAACTAGCTTAGGTATAATAGCAAAGGGATGGACCCCAGAAGCCAGGCCAGTTGTGAGACCTGTGCCTCCTATCAGAAAGCAAAAGGCCACCTGTCAGAAGGGTGCTCTGCTGGCACCATCTTGAAAGCGGTACTAATTTTGAACAAGAGGCCCTCCCTGACTTTTCGCTTGCCTTGAGTCCCACAGTTATGCTCAGTGACTGTTTCTGGAACATAGTAGGGAGGTCATGGATATTGTGGTCAAGGGCATGGAACTTAAAGGCAAATACAGTTGTGAAGAATCATGATTCCATCCTTTTGAACAAACCACTTAGCCATATTGAGCGTCAGTTTCCTCATCTCTGAATGAAGGTTAGTCTTGATACCTACATCACAGTGTTGCTGTGCAGCTTAAAGGAGATAACACACAGCATGCTCAGAACAGTGCGTGCTCACAGAGAATGCGTGACATGCTAGCCACTGTTGACCTGGATCTCTGGTGACTGATTTTTCCCAGAAAATCCCCAGGCACTATTTGTATGTCCTGAATGATGAATACTTCAAGATCAAAGACTCCATGGCTGAAATCCGAAACAGTTTTCTGGACTTGCTTGGCGATGTGTTCTTTGTGGTTCCTGCCCTGGTCACAGCTCAGCATCATAGAGGTGAGTCTGAGCATCCTCTCCGGGCTATGGTGAGGCTGGTGGCCACAGAGATCCATGATGTCCACCTCTCTGCTCCTTCACCAAGGGGCTTCCCAAGGATATCTTGGCCTGAACTTTGTGACACTGACTTGCAGCTTGCCTGCCTTTCAGAGCTGGGGAATGTCGGGCAGGTCTTCCCTTCCTCTTCAGGACTCTGTAGAAATTCCCACAATCCCCAAACAAACAAACAAACAAACAAAAAACACTATGTAAGTGGGAGGCTTAAAAAACAGAGATGTACTTTCTCACAGTTCAAGAGATTAGGATTCCAAATCAGGTCTCAGCCTTGTTGATGCATTCTGTGGGCTTCTCTCCTAGTCTCTTCTCACCAGCTGTCCCTTGGTGTCCCCTTGCTTGCAACGGTTCCTCACAGAGCATCTGTCTTCCCCCTGTATGTGTCTCTGCCCATTTTGTTCTTTTTATCTGACACCACTCAGAAGGTAGCAGACTGTGGTAGTGTAGTGGTTACGAATCAAGCTGCAAACCTGAAGGTCAGCAGTTCAAAACTACCAGCTGTTCCATGGGAGAAAGAGGAGGATTTCTGCTCCCGTAAAGATTTACAGCCTCAGAAACCCTGTATAGGGTCACTGTGAGTTGCAACCTACTCCCTACTCCGTGGCACATTACCAACCAAACCAACCAACTCTAGAATGGTCTCATTACATAATAAAAGAAAGTCCAAGGGGGTGAGCTTTACGGGACAAGTGTTAGGGCTGTCACATCTCCTTTGTGGGGGATACAACTGAATTGGAGTTGTGGGTTAATGAGCCAGACTGCAAAGCCATTTGAACTGCAGGGTCGGCGGTTCAAACCCACCAGCTGCTCCTCGGAAACCTTATACAGGATTGTTACGGGTCGGAACTGACTCAGTGGCATTTAACAACAATAGCAACAATTGAATTAATGTTAACCCCCAGATTTCTTTCTCTCTGGGGTGTCTTCACAAACACTCAGCTTTAAGGAGTGGTGGAGGAATCAAGAAAGAAAAGGTAACTTGTGAAGGCACAACCTCTATTTTTATCTTTTTTTTCTGTCTCCACTTCCATCCCTCCCTCCCTCTCTCCAGGTTACCTTCTCCCCTCCCTCCCTCTCTTTCTTCTATTTCTTTCTCTCCTTCCTTCTCTGTCCCCCATCTTTCTTTTCTTTCAAAGAAAGATGCCACGGTGTGCCTGGCACTGGTCTAGATTCTGCTTGTCTCCAGAGAGTTGAATCAGGATCAATGAGAGGAAGTCATAGGAGGCAAATCCTAGCTCAGTATGAAGGACTTTTTTGAGCAATAGAGGTCTCAGTTCCCACCTCAGTCAGGCTATCCTGAGAAGTAATGAACTCCCTGCTGTAGCAGGAAACTCCAGCCTCCAATGGAAAGGGAGATGTTAATGTGGTCTCCTTTTGCCTCTGAGCTGCCCCACGTGGATCCATGACCAGGGCTAGGTGAGTGGGATGGAGGTGGGGCCAGGCTCCGCCCTGTAAGTGTGGTTCACTCATCTTTTCACAACTTTTGGCAGCGGCTGGTGCACCTGTCTACTTCTATGAGTTTCAGCACCGACCCCAGTGCTTTGAAGACACAAAGCCAGCTTTTGTCAAAGCAGATCACACGGATGAAATACGCTTTGTCTTCGGAGGTGCCTTTCTGAAGGGGGATGTGGTCATGTTTGGTAAGGAACTGCCTTACGGGGTCTTGTAGGAAGCAAAGCTTCTAACTGGTCCATTCCATGCTGACCCTTTGCTGAGAATTTGTATTTCCACCCCAGAGATACTGAATCCGAATTTGCATGTTGGCCAGATCTCCAGGAGTGATTATTATAGATTCCCAGGGGATCTGGTTCAGTTGGCGGTTGAGCTAGAATAAACCAGTTCAAAGCCCTGCCAGCTACAAAGAACTTGGGATGAAGTGAGAAGCTCAGAGTCCGCACTATAAAGTGGAAACCCTCCACATAGCCTACGAGGGAGCTTCAAACAATTCCAGGAAAAATGGAAATGATAAGATAATGGAACTTTTCCACAAAGTTTTTGAAGCCCCCTCATACATGAGTCCCCAAGGACTCATGGGTTGGGTTTTATGCTCCTATGGTTTAGAGGCCATCTTTCGCTGTAAAAGTTTCCATTCCTCGGGCTCAAGAGAGGCAACAGTTCTGCTGTGCATAAGGTCGCTCGCTATGAGTCGGTACCGACTCGATGGCACCTAACAACAACAACATCATCGCAGGAGAAGAAAGCCTCGTCTTTCTTTAGTAGGTTGGGTAGCAGGCTCGAACCACAGCCTTTGGGTTTTCAGTCCAGTGCTTATCATATGGAGCCACTGTGCTCCCAAGCCGTCACATTGTTGTTGTTGTGAAGTGTCTTTGAGTCGGATCATACTCATAGTGACCCTGTATAGGGTTTCTGAGGAGCAGCTGGTGAGTTTGAACAACTGACCTTGTGGTTCAGCGCATTAACCCACAGTGCCATACTAGGAGTCCAGACATCACATTGTTGTTGTTGTTGTTGTTAAGTGCCATAGAGTCGGTTCCGACCCATAAAGACCCTGTCTAGGGCTTTTGAAGAGCCATCACATTTGTTGTTGTTAAATGCCACCACATTGTTGTTATTGTGAAGTGCTGTTGAGTCGGTTCCAGCCCATAGCAACCCTGCATAGAGTTTCTGAGGAGCATTGTTGTTGTTGTTAAGTGCTATGGAGTCTGTTCTGACTCATAGTGACCCTGTACAGGGTTTCTGAGGCTGTAAATCTTTACAGGGGCAGAAAGCCACATCTTTCTCCCACGGAAGAGCAGGTAGTTTTGAACTGCTGACGTTGCGGTTCACAGCCCGATTTGTAACCGCTATGCTACCCGAGCTCCTTAGGGGTGAGTTAATTTAATGTTGAACCAAATAAAGCAGGCTTATTTTTAAACTGATCATTTTGTATAGCCTGCGAACGATATCAATTTTGGCAGATAAATTGTTTCTCACCCTTGGTATACAGGGTCACTATGAGTCAGAATTAGTTTGAAGGCTCTGGGTTACTGCTATATGTACTGTTTTATGTATGACTTCTTTCATGCAGTTATTTTCAGATTTATCCACATCATTGCATATGTTAAATGTTCATTCCTTTTTATTACTATATCCCAATGTATGGGCATCTTATTCATTCATATGTTGATGAACCTTTGGGTCATCTCCAATTGTTAGCTATTAACCATAAACCTGCTATAAACACTTGTTGTATGGAAAAAAAGTCTTCCATTCATATTTTTAAGAGCCAAGATAAAAAAGTCCTGCCATCATTCATTTGATACCAACTCAAAGTCTATGGAGGTGGGTGGAGTCCTGGGGTGGCTCTGTGGGCTAATGCGTCAGACTGCAAAGTCATTTGAACTACAATGTCAGTGGTTCAAGCTCACCAGCTGCTCCTTGGAAACCCTAATCAGAGTTGTTATGGGTCGGAATCGACTTGATGGCACATCACAACATCAATGGAGGTAGGCACTTCAAGACTCTCAGGCAATCTCATTTGTTTTCTAATAAGATCCACTCTCGTCCTTCTTGCTGATCCCTGGCCTTACCTCACTGTTGTTCTCAGAACTCCTTGTTGCCAGACATTTTCACAATTCCGAAGAGCTCTGCATCCAAGTAAAACCCAAACTCACTGCCACTGAGTTGATTCTGACCCCTCACAGTCCTATAGGAAAGGGGACTACTGTACCACTGAATTCCCAAGGCTGTGCTGTCGTCTTTATGGGAGCAGACCCGTGGAGCAGTTGATGGGTTCAAACTTCTTCTGCTTAGCAGCTGAACACGTAACTACTGCAGCACCCAGGCTCCTTTCTAGATCTAGATGATACCATGTAAATGCGATGAACTGCTACTAGTGAGGTTCGTTCATTTATTTCTGAACTGATTTCAATGTTTCAAAATTAGAAGTCAATCAAATGAGATAATCGATAGAAAAATGACAGGAAACAATATACAGTACAAGTTCTTAAGGAAGGAACAGTCTCTCTGCCATAAAGGCAGAGTGTTTGCAGACCATGGTTTATTCATTAGTTCACTTATTCATGCTTCTCTGGAAAATACAGACAATACCAGAATCACCGAACCACGTCCTAGGTTGTCCTAAGGAGTAAATGAAATGAGTCGCATAAAGCACACACTGAGTGCTTAATAAATATTACTATTATTATTACTCATCAGCTATTACTGAGCTCTGATGTAATAAGCACATTGTTGTTGTTAAGTGCTATCGAGTCAGTTCCAACTCATAGCGACCCTGTAGAGGGTTTCCGAGAAGCGGCTGGTGAGCTTGAACCACTGACCTTGAGGTTCAAACCGGCCTTACAGTTCAGTGCATTAACCCAAAGTGTCACACCAGGACATAAGCACATAGACTCTACAAATGGGGACGAAACAACACATGTCAGTTAATTTTCTTAATACTTAGTTGTGTTCCGACTTAAAGCAACCCTCTCTAGGGTTTCCTAGGTTTTAAATATTCTCAGGAAGAGAAAGCCTCATCCTGTGAAGTAGCTGATGGGTTTAAATGGCCAAACTTGTGGTTTTCAGGCCAGTGCTTACTGTATAGAGCTCCATGAAATCAATAAGACATGGCTAACCAGGTAACAGAGAACTTATGAAAGAGAAAACACAGGTGTTTTGAAACATAAGAAAATCCACTCCATCTCACTCTTAGCAAGACAACTGCAAACTAAACTCGACTTAAGAATCCTTTTCTTCAGACAGATTGGGAAGAACACAATGCATTCCAGCATTTGAGGAAACAGACAATTTCATACAACCATGACAACATACATGTGGTTTTTAATCTAGCAATTCCACTTCTAAGAGTTTTAGCACAACTGTACTTTCCTAAGTGCGAAATCTAGGTGCATGTTGTTGTTAGGTGCTATCTAGTCGGTACCGACTCACGGTGACCTTATGCACAGCAGAACAAAACAATCCTGGGCCAACCTCACTATCATTGCCCCGCTTGAACCCATTGATGCTGCCACTTTGTCAATCCATCTTGTTGGGGGTCTTCCTCTTTTTCTCTGACCCTGCACCCTACCAAACATGCATAGTAAAGCATTTATTTTATCAGCATAAAGTTGGAAACCACCTAATAACCCAATAGGTGATGGTGGTGGTTATGTGCCGTGGAGTTGGTTCCGACTCACAGCGACCCAGTACAGGGTTTCCAAGGCTGTAAATCTTTATGGGAGCAGAAAGCCTCATCTTTCTCCCACGGAGCAGCTGGTAGTTTCGAACTGTTGACCTTAAGGTTCGCAGCCTGATTCGTAACCACTATGCTACCAGAGCTCTTTAATGACCCAATAGAGTACTGAATAAATAAGTTCTATATTTATAATATGTATTATAAATATTTACATATAAACATAAATCTATACTCATTATATTTCTAGAACAATATTGGCAGCTTTAAAATAAATGATCATGTGGAACTATCTGCTAGATACAACTTCAGTAAGAAGAGCAAGATGTCCAATATACTATAAAGTATGCAGAAAAGAGTTCAGCTACACACATATATACTTCTGACTAAGCTTTGGAAGGGTGTTTGAGAGGCTGGTACCAGTCATTGCTTCTCAAGCTGGTAACTGGGTGTCTGGAGGGAAGAGATGAGAGGGAAACTATTTTTATTAGGTGCCCTTTCCTCAGTTTGCATTTTGTATCTTGAGCAGGTGCTATCTTTTCATATAAAGAAGTATAGTAATCAATTATTTGCAAAAAGGAGAGAGACACACACACAAACAGAGGTGGGATGGTCTCTGTCCCCAAGGAAACTATAGCTTCTTACCCGAGTGGTCTGAATGAGCACTGAAAAGTCATAGAAGACAATTTGGAAACCCTGGTTGCTCCTACACACCACTGGGTCATCAGCTGCCACCATTTGGAAGCCATTATTGCTTGGATAAGTCCCTATTGCCCTAAGCCTCAGTATCTGCAGCTACAGAATGGGTACAATGACTTTGTAGGCTTGTGAGCATCTGAGGGGAAGTGAGGAATGAAGTGATTTATCAGCTGTAAGGTGCCTTGGTCCTCTGGAAGACCACTGTGAACAGCTGGATTCTGTGATTGTCTCTTTCAGAGGGAGCCACAGAAGAGGAGAAGCTGTTGAGCAGGAAGATGATGAAATACTGGACGAACTTTGCTCGGACCGGGTAAGTGGACAGTTAGGGCTTCCCTGTAACCAGCATGTTTAAGGAGGAAAACCTCATCCATTTCCACTCTCACTTCCAGGAATCCCAATGGGGAAGACTTACCTCTGTGGCCAGCTTACAATCAGGCTGAGCAGTACCTGCAACTGGATTTGAACATAAGAGTTGGAGAAAAACTAAAAAAGTCAAAAGTGGAGTTTTGGACAAATTCTGAACCTCTGATAAAATTCTCTTCTGGGTCTCTCCTCTGTCCTCTCTCCTCCTTGTACTTCCTGTCTCTGTTCTTACCATTCTTTTTCCTTTTTGCTCCTTAAGATATTATCTTTTGGATTTCCTTCTTTTTCTACAATTTGTCCCACAATTATTAGCTTCATTCTAAGTCTGGCTGTTTTCTGTGGAGATCTTTTTAGAAAGAGCTTCTTTGGCTGATGTTTTATGGATATGGGGGTTATCCTTGTGGAATTCACACTTTACAAAATGCCATTTGGAATGGAAGGCTACCGGATTTCCTCAATAAATCTAGAGGAAGATTGATCTACTTGTTGGCATAGTAATGATCTCATTACTCACTGGAAATAAAATCAGAATGTAAAATATGTAGAAGGAACAGAATTTGATTCCATGCTAAAAAGTCCCCTTTCTCCTGTGATATCCAAGATGAAGTAGAGGTTCTATCAGAGAAGAAGTCTATGTGGAGTACCTAAACTACGAGTCCTCCAGCCCTAATCTTGTGGCGTTTCAATCCTGAGGCATGATGAGATGAATGTGAATGTTGTTGGATTTGAACTGACTCTCATCTAGGGCTCAGTGAGCTATGTGGAGGTGCGGGGTGCTGGGGAGCCTACTCCTCAGCAGTGGAAACCAGATGCCATCCAAGGTGAAGAACCCAGAAGTCAAATGCCAGGCAGCATTGATCCCAAGAAGTAAAAAGGCTTTCCTAATTCCTAGAACTCTCAGGTTGAGACGAATTCCTCATTAAATAAATCTACACGGGGTGCCTGATACGTATGAGCCCTAGAGAAATAGTGCTGAACAAACTATGGCTTCTATCACATGATGAGCAGACAGACAGTAAGGAAACATACAAGGGAACACTTGAAGATTAAATGTGATTAGTAGTACTCAGGAAAAGTAAGGTTTTAGAAAATGTAGCAGGGGAAACTAATCTAGCCTGAAGTCTTAGGAGACTCTCTGGAGAAGTAACATTCATCTTAAGAAAATATAAGTAAAAATTAAGCAGACGATAGATAGGGAGAATTTTTTTTTCTCATAATATTCATGTCATTCTTCAGGGCAATTTGTTTTTCTGTGTGACTGCTTCAAGGTTACAGATCATGTGCCCAGAATAGGGGTGTTTGGGTGGGTCCGAGATCCCCCATTCCTGCCCTGAATCCAGCCCCAGAAGTGTTTTGTTTAGCAAGCTTTCTAATTCACTGACAGCTCATTTCAACAATGGGAAAACTAAAAGCCACATTTTTAGCTTCTCAAAAACCAGAAAGTGCCACCACCACCACCAGCAACACAAACCAGAAGATTGGACCATATTGAGGCTCATTCCCACAGAGCACTCAGCACTCCCACCAGCCCCTACAGCACCAGCATGCAAATTAGGAGCATGTGCCCACCCACTCCCACTTGCTCTCTACAATGATCTTCCCGGAAACTGCCATGATGGATATCTATGGCCTTGATGTGATTGGTAGTCCCTCTGAAGTGGTGTCCTTGTACAGTGCATAACTCGTGCAACTGTTCACAGTGCCCCGGTGAAGCCATCCACCGGAACTGAGTAGTGGTCTTTCCATGGTTCTCACTATTTCCCTTTGTCTCATGCCTGGCCCACTTAAGTTTGGACCCCTGACTTCATTTGGCAGAGAACTGCATAGAGGTAAAGGGATTTGCCCAAATCACTCAGTGAGTTAGCAACAAGTCAGAAGCAAGAAACAACCAAAAAAAAGACTTTGGGTGTCTTGTCACCCAGGGAAAGATTTCTCCCTACAGTGTTTCCTGCATCTCTTAGCAGATGGTTCATGCCTGTAGGGACGGGTGTCTCTGGCTTAGGTGATGGTGGGAGGGGTGGATCAGTGACACTTGGGCCCACCTCATAGCTCTAGGAAGAGGGACTGGACCACAGGCAAGCAAGCTGGAAACTCAACGGTTTCTCCAGAGAAAGAAAGCTCTTTTCTACATTGATATTTGAAGAAGCCAACCACTAGGAAACATCATCCAACTCGGTTTTTAAAAATACAATTGCAGCATTTATGCACCACTCACAGCCCCAGCATCCCAGAATCTGGTTCTAATTCTGGTAAGTGTCCTGATGTGGGAAGCACATTTCCAAGTCTTCCACTTACTGGACCCTCTTCTGTTCCTGTTCTTGTCCACAGACAATGAAATGTTCTGTCTAGTTCAAGTTGAAAAGCAAGTGCCTCTTGGCATCCTGTTTTTGTTTTCTACTTCAGTTAAGGTTTTCTGTCAAGGATGTAACTAGTATAATCACTTGGGGGTGGGGGGACTTTCCAAATTTTCCAATGTCAAGGCTACTCTCCAGTCCAACTGAAACAGAATTCTCGTGGAAGAGACCTATATTTTCATTTTTTAGGCATTCTGGACCCGATGCACAACCACAGAGCCTAATGTGCTGTTGTTGTTGTTGTGAAGTGCCATCAAGTCGGTTCCGACGCATAGCGACCCTATATAATTTCTTTTTCTGCAATGATCTTGCACCTAACTCACTAAATCACACAAACCGTTGACAGATTAAATCGGTCTTAACCGGTGAGTTTCGTAATGTCCAGCAGAGGGCAGCCTTTTAATAGGAAAAACAGCTTCTTTCCATTCAAGAAATGTTGGTACTGAGCTAGTCTAGAAGAACTTGAAGGGGAAAGAAAACACAAAGTAGTTAAATTATAGCCCCATGTTGTTGTTGTTAGGTGCCATTGAGTCGGTACCAACCCATAGCAACCGTATGCACAGTAGAACGAAACACTGCCCAATCCTGGGCCAACCTCACTCCTGTTGCCACGTTTGAGTCCATCGGTGCTTGCCACTTGGCCAATATTTTCCCTTTTCTCTATCTGTGGATCAGTAACATTAGAAATGGGGAAAAGCACAGCCCTAGTCTTGGTGTGGCGCTGTAGGATAAGCACTGGACCGAAGGTCTGTTTGAACTATGAGGTCAGTGATTCAAACACACCTAGGAAACACTATATTGGGTCGCTAGGAGTTGGAACCGACTCAACAGCACTTAATAACAACAACAGTTACCTAAACAGTCTGACTGAAATGATAAAACTCATGAGGAGACCACAGATGGGGACCACCAGATTTGGTTTTGCTTTTCTTATTGTTTTGTATTTTCCCATCAAGTTCCTAGGAATTCACCGGAGATGGGTCTAAGGGTGTTGCATGCTCTACGGCTTCCTGTGCCCTCCCACTTCCCTCCAGGGTCATTTAGACTCTGGATCTTTCTACTCAACCCAAAGCCCAGTCCAGTGCTCCTCTGGCTCTGTCTGTACGTTTTCCACTGTCCTCTGGTGTCCCGTGGGCAGAGGCAGGACCCAGTGTGGAAGGTAGACTCAGTTCCTGAGCCTGAAGAGTTGCTGCCAGCGTTGCCCTGCATAACGTTGACAAGCTGAACCAGCCGCTTTGGTCATGACCCTGTGCTCTTCTCAAAGCTGATATTAAGAGTATCCCCTTTTGTTGTTGTTAGGTGCCATCCAGCCGATACTGACTTATAGCGACTCTATGCACAACAGAATGAAACACTGCCCGGTCCTGGGCTAACCTCACAATTGTTGCCACGCTTGAGTCCATCGATGCTGCCACTTGGCCAATCCATCTCGTTGGGGGGGTCTTCCTCTTTTTCTCTGACCCTCCACCTTACCAAACATGATATCCTTCTCCAGCGACTGGTCCCTCCTGACAATATATCCAAAGTATGAGACACAATGTTTGGACATCTTGACCTCCAAGGAGCACTCTGGCTGCACTTCTTCCAAAACAGATCTATTGGTTCTTTTGGCAGCCCATGGTACCTTCAATATACTCCTCCAACACCATGACTCAAAAGCATCAATTCTTCTATGGTCTTCCTTATTCACTGTCCAGCTTTCACATGAAATTGAGGTTATTGAAAATTCCATGGCTTGGGTCAGGTGTACCTTAGTTCTTAAGCTGACCTCTTTGTTCTTCAACACTTTTAAAAGGTCTTGTGCAGCAGATTTGCCTAATGCAATACTTCGTTTGATTTCTTGACTGCTGCGTCCATGAGTGTTGATGGTTGATCCAAGAAAAATGAAGTCTTTGACAACTTCAACATTTTCTCCATTGGTAAGAATGTTGTTTATTGGTCCCCTTTCAGTTACATGAAACTTGCAGTGGTGAGAGGAGGCCAGCCCAGCCAGGCCCATGACTGATATTTGCAAGGTTGCTAAGGCACAACTTGTATACCTTGACCTGAAGGAAACAGATTGCTTTCTTTACAGGGAATGATGTGTTAAAAGGTGAATCTATCTATCTATCTATCTATCTATCCATCTAGCTATCATTGGGGATCCTGATGTGGCACTGTAGGATAAGCACTAGACTGCTAACATAAGATCAGTGGTTCAAATCCAAAAGCCACTCCTTAGAAACTCTATACAAGTTCGGGGAACTGACACAAAGACACTTAAAAACAACATCTATCTATCTATCTATCTATCTATCTATCTATATACATATCTGAGCCTTTTTATATATATTTATGTTTATGTGTTTACCTGTGGAGTTTTCATATGTGAGAGCCAGTGTATTCAATATATGCTTTTGAGATGGATCTCAGTACATATAATAGTCCTGATTAAAATTAATTTCTAAAATTGATCATCTATATTCTATCCTATAAGCTATAATTTATATAATCGTTCCTAATTTTATCTGTGTCAATCCTGCTTTCTCTTTCAGATAATTAGGTCATAAGGCCAGGTAAACATTTTAATTGTAATACAGAAAATAAAATATATACAGAATGTAATACAGAAAATAAAATATTTGCATACATGTCTTGGTGTGGCACTGTAGGATAACACTGGACCACCAACCACAAGATTGACAGTTCAAGCCCACCAGTCACTTTATGCAAATACTATACAGGGTCACTATGAATTGAACCAACTCAATGGCACTTAACAACAACAACCCTTCTTATATGTGTATTTATATGTATATACATTGATGACAAAAGCCCAACACACTTGTGTAATCAGAAACCAATTTAAGAAATAGAATATAATTCGTAGTGGTTACGAATCGGGCTGCGAACCTTAAGGTCAGC
>NW_006408573.1:4951325-4956049 GCF_000296735.1 Chrysochloris asiatica | reverse complement strand
ACTCGATGGCACATAACAACAACAACAGCATCCCAGAAGATATCTTGAGCTCAATTCTAGGCCCTCTCCAGCCCCTGGCCCATCAACCACAACAGTAAACACAACTCTGACTTCCAGCAGCATGTATTAGTTCTTCTACTGAATATAAATAGAATCAGGTACTCTGGCATCTGAGTCTTAGTATGTTATGAGGTTCTTTCATATTGTGGTATGTGGTTGTAGTTTTTCTATTATCGTCTGATGTGCAGTCATTCTTTATGTGAACATGCCATAATTTATTCATTTGACTGTTGTTGGAAAAGAGTCCTGGGGGTTAGAGCACTCAGCTGCTAACTGTAAGATGGGTGGTTCAAGCCCATGAACCGTTGTGCAGGAGAAAGATAAGATGTCAGCCCGGAAACCCTATGGGGCAGTTCTACTCTGACCCATAGAGGCTCTAAGTCAGAGCCAACTCAATATGATGTTAAGCATTTGGTCATCTTACAGTTTGAAGCAATTATGAATATCGTTGCCATGTTTTTAGTGAATACATGCATGCATTTCTTGTTGGATATATGTACCTAGAGGTAGCTTTTCTAACTCCTTGATCTTGTTGTTATATGCTTTAAGTCAATTCTGACTCATAGAGACTCTGTGGTTAAAAGTCCAGTGCTTATCTAGAACACCACACCACGACTCCTCTCTAAGTCATAGGGTTTGTATATGCTAAGTTTAGGTGTTGTACTCTATTCATAGCAACCCTATGTGACAGAGTGGACCTGCCCCATAGGGTTTTCTAGGCTATAATCTTTAAGAAATAGATCTTTCTCACATAGAACTGCTGGGTGGTTTCGAACCATCAACCTTAGGGCTAGCAGTGATCACTTAACTGTTGTACCACCAGAGGTGCATGCCAGCTTTAATGGTGGTGGTAGTTATGTGTTGTGGAGTCGGTTCCGATTCATAGCGACCTTGCCTAAGGTTTCTGAGGCTGTAATCTTTATGGGAGCAGAAAGCCTCATCATTCTCCCATGGAACCACTGGTAGTTTCGAACTGCTGATCTTGAGGTTAGCAGCCCAACTCGTAACCACTACGCTATCAGAGCTCCTTGCCGGCTTCAATAGACACTTCAAAATGTTTCCCAAAGTGGCTGTATCGATTTGCTCTCTTGCCTCCCTATCATTGTCTAAATTTGGTAGTGTTTGCAAAACTGCACATGGCTTCATTCTTATTCATCATTGTAGATTTCTTTGCTTCGTTTTACTGTATGCAACAATTGATTGACTAAAGTGCATTCCTAAAAATAAGTTGCTCCTTGGGCAGGAACAATCTTGTCCACCACCATGACCACTAGTTAGGTGGTTAGGAGTCATATCCACTTGAGTCATTTCCTAGAGCTTAGAGAACATCTTCCTTTTGACAGCACAGTAGATGCATCAGTGAGTAGAAACTGCATTATATTCACACTTGCTCAAGCCCTCCGGATGCTGCACTCCCTACGGACATGACAGACACCTGCTTCCCACTTTTCTGGAACCTCTAAATCCAGAGCATCTTCTACTGTCTGCATTGGAACCTACCTTCTCCCCAAGCACTGACTGCCACTTTCTCTGGTCTGAAAGCAGTTGTTGTTTCTCCATCATTGTTCCAGCTCCCAAAATGCCATTTTCTTCTCTTCCACATGTTTGCCCATGAAGGTTTATACCTTTAACATTTTACTTATTATCCTTTTAAAAGGATTTTAAAGACAACTATCTGATCCCCCTTCTTAAAAAGAAAGCTATGAATTGCTTTTTTTTTTACAATGATCATTTTTTTAAAAATATTGTATATTGTTTTGCAATTTTGACAGCTACATACATCCCATAGCATGAATAGCTAATAAATTATTTAATTTCATTGGCTGTTGTTGGGCTATTCAGGCTATTTCCTATTTCAGTCTACTGTCAACTTTAAAACAAACAAAAGACTTGACATCAAACTGATTCCAGCTCATGGCCACACCATGTACTACAGGGTAGAACTGTTCCATAGGGTTTTCTTGGCTGTGATCTTAATTACCAAGCCTTTCTTCCGCAGTTCTGCTGAGTGCATTTGAATTGCCAATCTTTAGGCAACCTGTACCACCTCAGACCCTAATGGTCAGCATTATAGAGGTGAGCTCTGGAATGTGCATCTTTGGCCTCATTCAGAATTAATTCTAGGTAGAGAACATCTGCTGCAAAGGAAATGCCAAATTTGGGTATTTGTGTGGAGTTTGCCAAATTACCCTAGAAAGTTTGTACTATTTTATCACCCATATCAGTGGTGAAAGTACTTGTCTCTCCACACATACCCTTGTCAATACCTACCACTGGAAAGAATTGTGATGAAAATCCTTGTCGTTTTGATAGGTGCAAATTGGGTACTGGTCTTCATTTGTAAGGCTTGCAGTGCCTTGGGTCTTGGGTGGTGCCAGCGGTGGAGGGGGCCTGGAGAAGGGATCTGAGGGCTGACTCATCCTTTCCTAACCCCACCTGTATCCATCCCTGATGTGTCCCTGACCTGCTTCCATAGAAGGACAAATAGACAAAGAACAGGCAATGGTTTAGGAAGTCCCAGAAGGGCTTCAACTTCCTCTTAGCAACCAAACAGCTTACTAGATGAGTTAGAAATCTCTTGTCCTCAGCGACCATTTGAACTAAGTGCTGAGGCTTGGGTCTACAGACCTTGGAATCTGGGGAAGTCACTAGTGCAGTTTGTCTGCTGGGGACATTGGCCTCTGCGAGTCCAAAGAGCCAAGTTTTCACACTCAGGTGATTTGGCTCTCTTCAGAAAGGAAAGCTCTCCTTCCACGCCTTTGCAGAGAAATCCTCTTGCACTCTTTAAAGGGCTTGCCTGCTTCTACCAGATACTACTTTTATAGACTGCCTCTTGATCTCATCATCCTCAGGATTCAAGCTTTCAGTGGACAGCGGTAAAATGAACATTGGTGTACACATGTCTGGATGGTGACTTTCAAGAAATAAGTAAATCACAATGGGACAAATCTCACTGATATCTACAGCAAGGATATAGACGCTGAAGTTCATTAGTTCATTAGAAAAGGTGGGGTCATTGTTTAGGAAGCAGTGAGTTTCTGTGTACAGGGTGGAAATTTTGGCAACTATTATCGGTAGGGTTGCACAATGTAATCATCATAATTGATATCATTAAATTATACACCTGAATAAAGTTGTTGCTAGATGTTCATTGTAATCTGCCCTCCCTTCCTGGGCACACCCAGACACCATTTCCCAGTCTTCTTTGCAATTACATTGACCATGACTAACTCCTCTCCAGCAGAACATCCAGACCTTGCCCAATAAACCTGCCACTTTGATGATCACTCGTCATGTTGCAGTGGCTAAGTGTTACCAACCAAAGAGTTGGTGGTTCGAACCCACCTGCTGCTCTGCAGGAGAAAGATGTGGCAGTCTATGTTTGCAAAGATGTTGTTGTTGTTGTTGTGTGCCGTGGAGTCGGTTCTGACGCGTAAACTCTACAGAGTAATTCTATACTGTGTCCTGTGGGGTCACTATGAGTTGGAATCAACTACACAGCAACAGGTTTGGTTTTTGTGTGTTGTTGGGGTTTTTTCTCTCTTCTCCATGCTCCTACCCCTATGGCTGACTGGCGTCAACATCCATGAAAACGTCAGAAACTGAGTTAAAGACAGAAAGGAACCACAGTCTAGCAGCAGTCAGTAAGCTTCAGCCCGTGGGCCAAATCTGGCTCACTACCTATTTTTAAAATAACATTTTATTGGCATACAGTCACAACCATTTGTGAATGTACCATCAATGGCTGCTTTCACTAAGCTAAGTGGCTGCCACAGAGAGCCTCAAAGTTTAGTATATTTATTATCTTGCCTTTTACAGGTTTGCTGACCCCTGGTCTAGTCTCTGAATAAACATACAGAGCAGAGCCACCTCACCAACTTGAACAAAACACCAGTCCTTTACACAAGCAAGAAACAAGACACTGCCATTCTGGGCCGATTTGCTACCATAGTCTATTCGATTCTTACCAGTACATTCTAACAAAGCAGAAGGCTGAGATAGGTGGTCCCACGGTCCCTGGCTTAAGTGGTTCATAGAGACTCATGGGGTTCCCAAAGAACAGCTGATTGGTTTGCAACACCAAACTTGTGGTTAGCAGTCCAGTGCTTATCCTACAGCATCACAACAGCACTTCATCATTTAATTACAAACATGCAATTATAATAGAGCATCAAGGACTTTGACAAATGTCAACACAATGCAATTTCCATCCAATAATATCAAAGTCAAAAAGAAGAAATTCTGACACTCAAGTAAATGACTGAAGTTGCATTGACTTTTTTTTTTTTTTTAACTGTTTTATTGTAAATTATGTGATCGTTTACATGGGAGAACATTAACTTTACACTCATGCTATTATATATTGTTTCATTGCCATGGTTACAATCCCCTCCATGAATCATCAACCAACCAAAGGGTATAAACTGCAAGCCTGCCCCCGGGTCGTCAGCACACAGCGCCTCTCCCTCTCTGGGTCTAGAGTCCCCAGTCCATCTCTCCACGACACCATCTCTGCCTCAATCCCTGGCATTACTGTTTCTCTGCGGAGGGTCCCACACTCCACTCTTCTCCCTTGATGGTCCCAGGGACCTTGGCTCCTGGACTGCAAAGTCAATCACTCCCCTCCTTTTGTTACAAAATGTCTACCTTTACATTTCCAACCC
>NW_006408573.1:4932763-4934126 GCF_000296735.1 Chrysochloris asiatica | reverse complement strand
GAGTAGAAAGCCTCATCTTTCTCCCGCGGAGCGGCTGGTAGTTTCGAACCGCTGACCTTAAGGTTCGCAGCCCGATTCGTAACCACTACGCTATCTGGTATACACTTTTATAAATCAGATGTGCTTGTTTTGTATTTATTTTATTTTTGTTCTTCATTTTAAATAGTGATAAAAATACAGTGATAAAGTTCCCCATGCATACCACTAATTTATGGCAAGTCACCCACTTCTCCTCCTGTGTATGGATATGATGTAAAATTCCCTTTTGAATAAATATGTTAAAATGAAAAGTTAATCCATTTAAAGAAAACTGTTAATAATAGTGTAGATGGTACGTTAACATGGCAAAAACAATGAAGGACATGAGAATAACTGAGGTTTCAGAAGTACTGTCCATGTCTAGGTTGTGTTGGAAAATGTCATAGACTTCTAGATTCATGGAATATTGGGGAAGAGATGACCTCACCTATAGTCACTCCCTTCTCTTTGCAGGGCCCTCACCATGAAGGCAACAGCAGGGTTGTTCTTGTTAAGTGACGTTGATTCGGTACCGACCCATAAAGACCCTGTATAGAGTTTCCGAGGAGCGGTTGGTGAGCTTGAACAGCAGAGCAGTCCCATGGTTAAGATGCAAAATGAAGGGAAGGGTATGGACTCATCCTTGCCCAGTGCTATTCTAGAATATGCTTTTCATGTATCTGTGGAATAAATTGGTGGAGATGAAAAGGTTTCAGGGAGATAATTTGGAGTTCTGTGAACCGTCTTCTCTTTTAAGTCTTAATACCTGCTTAAGAATTGAGATGATTGCCTAGGATTTTACTTTTCAGATTATATTGGTTCACATGAGACACCTTAAAGATTTTCCCAAGGGAAAAGCAATAATCCTAATCAACTGTCATTTTAAAAAGAGATGTATTGTTTCCAGTTAATATAACAAAGAGAACTTTTGCCTGGTAAGTAAAACAGGTCTGGCATGAGGCTAAGTGATCTCGGGCCTCACCCATTGCTACTGCAGCGTCATTGTGAGCAGAATTGACTTCAGAGACTGTCTGGCAGCAAGCAAAGACTGAGAGCAGCTGTTTGTGTTTGCAGTGTTGGGGGGTGTCACAAGCAGGTATGAGCTTGAACAGTGTAGTGTTGGGAGAGTAACTCATCCTTGTACATTGTGCAAATCCTCTACAAACATCCTAGACTGAGAACCAGGGCAGTTTTGCAGGTTGTGAAGGTCAGCGGGATAGGACAGAGGGCTATGCCTTAACAACTGACTGTAAATGAGTGAGTGAATGTGTGCTAAGAGGCTAGCATCTAGTTAGGGGAACTACCCAAATTGCCCCATGTAGATAGCAATGGAAGTATTCTTTAC
>NW_006408573.1:4929095-4932123 GCF_000296735.1 Chrysochloris asiatica | reverse complement strand
GGCTGCAAGCATACATTGACAGAGAACTTCCAGAGGTTCAAGCCGGATTCAGAAGAGGCCATGGAATGAGGGATATCATTGCTGATATCCAATGAAAGCAGAGATTATCAGAAAGATGTTTACCTGTGCTTTGTTGACTATGCAAAAAGCTCTGGTAGTGTAGTGGTTATGAATTGGGCTGCTAACCTCAGGGTCAGCAGTTCAAAATTCTCAGCTGTTCCGCGGGAGAAAGATGAGACTTTCTGTTCCCGTAAAGATTTATAACCTTGGAAACGCTGTACAGGGTTGCTATGAGTCAAAACCGACTCCATGGCACGTAGCAATAACAATAAAATGGAGTTTTACAATCCACCCCAAATATCCCATTTTACCTCCCCCAAGAGTTCCACAATCTAGCCTGAATGATGCCCATTGTCTTAATGACTGTATTCTTATTTAAAGTTACTAGTTCTAGAACAGATATCTTTCCTCCCCTCCCCCAATTCATGCAACTTTCATATCCCTGGGTGTGAATCAACAACCTATGTCTGGTCTAGCAATTTCATGGGCCCTTTATTCCCGAAGATGGACAATCTTGAGAATTTCTCACACCTCCATCCTCTTGGTTAGCAGCTGAGCACATTAACCATTGTACCACCCAAGACCTCCACTCTTCATTAGGGTGCTTTTTATTCCTGGGTCTTAAATTCTAGAATTTTTCTCTGCAAATAAAGATGTTTTTGTTAAGTGCTGATGAGTTGGTTCTGATCCTGTATAGGGTTTCCGAGGAGACGGGGGTGAATTTGAACCACTGCCCTTGCAGTTCAAACTGACCTTGAGATCGAGTGGTTAACCTATGGCACCACATAAAGATAGACATTTATTTTTACTCAAATAAGATCTTATTATACATTGTTGTTGTTAAGTGCCATCGAGTCGGTTCTGACCCATAGCGATCCTCTAGAGGGTTTCCAAGGAGTGACTGGTGAGCTTGAACCACCAACCTTGCAATTCAAACTGACTTTGCAGTCTAGCGTTTAACCGACAGAGCCATACAGGACTCCATATTATACAAAGCTGTTTTTAAATGATCTATTTTTTTAAGTGGAGTACAATGCAGATACCATAAAATTCACCCTTTTAAAGTGTACAATTGGTGGGTTTTAATATAGTCACAAAGTTGTACCATCATCACTACCATCTAGTTCCAGAATATCTGCATCACTGTAAAAAGGAATTCCATAGCATTCCCTGCTTTATGTTCCCACAGCTCCAATTCTACTGTCTGGATCTGTAGACATGCCTATTTTGGACATTTCATATAAATGAAATTATAAAATATGTGGACTTTTATGTCTGGCTTCTTTTACTCAGCATAATGTTTTGAAGGTTCATCCATGTCATAACATGTACCAGAATTTCATTTCTCTTTCTGACCAAATAATCATCCATTGTTTGGGTAATCCATTCATCTGTTGATGGACACTTGGGTTGTTCCAGCTTTAAGCTATATGAATAATGCTGCTATAAGCATTCAAGTCCAAGTTGTGTAACTATATGCCTACATCTCTTGGCTACATACCTAAGAGTGTGATTGCTGGATTATAGATGTTTTATAATTCTATGTTTAGATTTAGGAATCACCTAACATACTGTTTGATAACTGTTTTTGTCTTCACATTACTCAAATTTACTTTGCCTTCACATTTACTCAAACTGATGATATAGATCTCTATTATCAAGAAATAGAGATCTATATCATCAATTTGAGTAAATGTGTAGTATTTGCTGACCAACTGTACCAAAGTGCATTAAACTAGTCCCTATTTGTGGACAATGAATGATTCTATGAAACAGGCTTTGAGCATCTTCCTAGTGTCCCTCGCAAGTCCCCTAGGTGTACCCAGATAACTATTGTATTCACCTATTTTGGTGCTTTTGTGATGGTTGCAAATCCTCCCCCATCCCCAAATCTGCATTATACACTCCATGGTGAACTTCTTGAAGAAATTAAACATGTCTTGAATTGCATCTTTGCATCTTTGCACCTGGAAAAGTGCCAGGCACTTAGTAAATGTTTACAGAATGGATAAATCCTGCAATTCCATGATCTATTAGTAGATGCAGAGGAGGGAGAATGGGAGTATGCTCACAAATATAGGTAGGTTTGACAGAGGGTATTCACTTTTGCTACAAATACACCCAGGAACGTCGTGGACCATACAAGGAACAAAGTTATGTAAACTTCTTAAACATAACCAAATGCTTTGAAGGAATGAGTCTCTGGGCCTGTGGGCTCAAGAGACTCAAGGTCAGTTGGCATAGGATAACCCACAGAGACAATGTTCTATATCCTACTTTTGTGAGTAGCAAGTATGGTCTTAAAAACTTATGAGTGGCCATCTAAGGTGCAACTATTGGTCTCTCCCTGTTGATAGGAAAGAAGAATGATGACAATTGAAAGCACATGGAAACAAATAGTCCAATGGACCAGTGAGCAGCAGCTATCTCCACCACCCTGAGACAACAAGAACTAGATAGTGCCCAGCTCCTACTGCAAGAGATCACATTAGAAGGTCCTAGACAGAGGGGGAGAAAAAGGTGCCACAAAACTCAAAATCATAAAAAAATTAGCAGGCTTGGCGGGGCTTGATGGCGGCTAGGGTGCAGGTGTAGTGAAGTTCGCCATCAGCAATAACACAGAATACCAGGCAAAGCAGATCCAGGGTAGAGCTCCAAAACTCGGAACCACAGAGATAGGAATATTTTAAAAGTTTGAAGGCTTATAGCTCGTGGAAATTGTAGCTGAAGTAAAAAAAAAAAAAATCGCGCACTTTTGAATCTGCCAGGCCAGGCTTGGAGACCTGGAGCTGACAACTTGGGGGAGACCAAACGGCAAGACCAAGCAGGGAGAGCAGAAACACCACAGGAAAAACACCACAGGAACCTTGGGGCAAAGGTGGACAATACACTTTGTCAGTTTTGCTTTGTTCTGATTTTCTTTTTCTTTTTTCTTTTTTCTTTTTTTTTTTTGGTATCTGGTCATTGG
>NW_006408573.1:4865028-4922440 GCF_000296735.1 Chrysochloris asiatica | reverse complement strand
GACTTTAGGTCCAGATAGGGAGAGGGGCTGTGTGCTGACGACAGGGGCAGGCTTGTAGTGTATACCCTTTGGTTGGTTGGTGATGCATGGAGGGGATTGTAACCATGGCAATGAAACGATATACGATAGAATGAATGTAAAGCTAATGTTCTCCCATGTAAACGATCTCATATTTCACAATAAAACATTAAAAAAAAAAAAAAAAATGAGCAGGCTTACTGGTCAGATAGAAACTGGTAGGACCTCCAAGATTGTAACCCTTACTCACCTCTCAGGTCTGGAACTGAACACAACCCCATGGCTCTATTTTCAGTCAAACAATAGACAGGTTTAGAAGGGGAACAGAAACACTTGTGAGGTACACGCACCTTTTGAGATCAAAAGGGCAGTATTTACCCAAGAACAAATTTAGAAGGTTAAGAAAGTCAGAGGAATGGAAACAGGAAACACAGGGAGGATGTGGGGCACATGATGTTACATTGTAGAGACTGTAGTCAATGAGATGAAACAAAATGCATATGAATTATTGAATGGAAACTGATCTGCTCTACAAACCTTCCACAAATCACAATTTAAAAATTCACAAAACAAAACTGAATGAATATAAAGACAGCATGAGTGGAATCCGGGACTAGGGAAGATGGATTTTTTTTACTGTAAAAACAGTCTGTGCATACACCCCTGCCTTCAGAGGCACTAGATCATCTAGCAAGAATATTGTAAAGTTTATTTAGGCTACAGAAGGGGGAGTGGATGAAATTTAAGATATCTCCCAACTTGAGAGCCTACAGTTCTATGAAATTTAAGCTCAGGGAAGTTAAGAGATTTGTCTTCAATTACCCAGTAGTCATGGGACTGGGAGCTGCTCTAACAATTGTAAAGTTTGTTCTGGGTTCTATCCGATCAAAGCTTACCCCTTGTTACCAAGCTTCTGCCTGCCTTTTGGAAGTGCACAGGGCACTAAAGTTAAAGTCCAGAAAAAGCGAAACCCTTATGTAACAAGTTGTTTGGCAAGTTCATGACTTTTGTAATAAGAGAGTTTGGTCTGGACTGCTTAGATAAGAAGTTAAATTCTCAGTAGGCGTGACTAAGACGCCCCAACAGACTCCCAGAGTGGTGTTTAGGAGAGGGAGAGCTTTGAAAGTTATATCTGCATTTGGTGACCGGTCTGGAGCTTGTGCCCTGGGGAGGGACCAGAAGACCCTTGGAAGACCGGGAACCTTGCTGGCCACAAAAGCAGCAGCTCTTCCATGATGAGACTGCTTGCTCTGGTCCTGGCCTCCCTTACCGCTGCTACAGTTCAGGGTGAGTGCTTCTGAAATATCAGTATTAGAGCACACAACTTAAAATCCTTGTTTGGGGAATAGTGTTGCTGTTCGGTGCCATGGAGTGGGCACTGCCCAGTCGTGTGCCATCCTCACATATGCTGTTATGTTTGAACTCATTGTTGCAGCCACTGTGTCAGTACATCTTTCTGGGTGGTGGGGTCTTCATCTTTTTCCCATGATGCTCCACTTCATCAAGCATGATACCTTTCTCCAAGGACTGGTACCTGCTCATAACAAGTCCGAAGTACCTAAGATGAGGTCTCTCCATCATCTCTTCTAAGGAGCATTTTGACTGCACTTCTTACAGCACACGTTTGTTTGTTCTTCTGGCAGTATATGGTATTTCAATATTCTTCAGCTTCATAATTCAAAAGCATCGATTCTTTGGTCTTCTTTATTCACTCGGAGAAGTAGGTAGAGTTATGTATAGAACACAGTCCAGAGGGGCATATCTACAGAAATAGTGCCCATGGCAAGCCCTGAATCTGTGTCCCTCTCCAAACATCTAACACCCTTCTTTTAGATAACTTTAGCATAATAGCAGCTCAAAATATAAATAAAACCCATCCATCTTTTATTTAGCACACGATGGCACTACATGAAACTTTTTACAACTGCACTTTTCTTCCTTTCACTGATGAAAGTTGGTCTATGGTGTGCTTAAAGCCCTTTTTTACTTTTTCCTCCAGTTTCTTCTCTTTCTATACTCAGCAGAACGAGATGACACAGTCTGCCTTGATGCATGGAAGCTTGAAAATACTAAATATTAGCTTTAACTTGCTAAATGATCTCTCACAGCTGGTTAATAGAAACTGTTCAGTGGCATTCCTTTACAGTGCCAGGGCACATACTATACCTATGAGAACGTATATGTTGTTTTTAAGTCCTTTCTAGTTAGTTCTGACTCATAGTGACCCTGTATAGGGTTTCCAATGAGTGGCTGGTGGGTTTGAACTGCCAACTTCGTGGTATCCATCAACATTTATCCTACACCAAGATACTTTATATACACCTCTAGAGAGGTGACAAGTTCCATTCTGTTAACGAGGCATGAATGCCTTTCCAACTTGGAACATCGGCCCAGCGTCCCCTGGGCCTTCCAGGGGAGGGGAGGATAAGCATCCTGTGACCCCAACCCACTCATAGGTATCAAAGAACTGCCTCATATTTCACAAATGAGGACTTATATTAGTCTAGATATGACTAAGTCATGGGGAATGACTTGCTGTTGTTGTTAGGTGTCATTGAATGGACTCCCACTCAGAATGACTCTTTGCCCAACAGAACAAAGCCCTGCCTGGTCTGAGACCACCGTCACAATCTTTCCCATGTTTGATCCATTGTTGCAGCCACTGTGTCAGTCCGTCTCATTGAGAGTCTTCCTCTTTTTCACTGACTCTACTTTACCAAGCATGGTGTTCCTTCTCCAGGGACGCGTCCCTCCTGACAGCATGTCCAAAGTATATGAGATGAAGCCTTGCCCTCCTTGCCTTTAAGGAGCACTCTGGCTGTACTTCTTCCAAAATAGGGTTTGTTCCTTCTGCTGGAAGTCCAGGGTATATTCAATTTTCTTCACCAACACCATATTCAAATGCACCAATTCGCTGGTCTTATTCATTCTCTTGCTTTCACATGCATGTGAGACAATGGAAACTACCATGACTTGGGTTAGTGACATCTTTGCTCTTTAACTCTTTAAAGAGGTCTTTTGCAGAGATTTACCCAATGTACTATGTTGTTTGATTTCTTCACTGTTACTTCCATGGACATTGATAATGGATCCAAGTAAAATTAAGTCCTTGACAGTTTCAATAATTTCTCCATTCATCATGATGTTGTTTATTGATCCAGTTGTGAGGATTGTTGCTTTCTTTATAGTGAAATGTAATCCATACTGAAGACTTTGATCTTCATCAGTGTGTACTAAGGAATGGCTTAACAGAATATTAATAGAGCAGCCTCTGAAGCCAGACTGCTTGGGTCCAAATCCCAGTTTAGCACTTATTAGCTGTGTGTTCTAAACTTTTCTGTGCCTCAGTTTCTTCATCTCTAAAAGGGAGATTGTAACAGGAACTACCTCACTGCACTGTTGTGAAAATGAAATAGGCTATTGTTTCCAAAGCACTTAAGATAGTGCCTGACATAGAAGCAGCATTGAAAAAAAGGGGTGAGACATTACGAGGGAAAGCCAGGAACCTCAGAATGCTTATGTGCCATTTTAGAGATGGAGAAACTAAGGCTCAGACAGGAAAAAGTACTTGCCCAAGGTCATGGACAGTTGGGCCCTGGAATCTGTCACTGATTCCAGAGGCGTCACTGTGGTTGTTGTTATCCAGTGTGGCCACTCATGATGTCACCTGCCTTCCCCCACAGACCTCCTCCAGTACCAGACCAGCCAGAGTCCTGAGTTCTATGTCTTTAAACTTTAATCGTACAATAATATGTGATAAATACAGTTGTAGATTGCTTAAATGGAATATTTCTTTGATTATATGAATACGAGTAAGAACACAATTGTTTTGTAAAATCTACATTGAGCTACGTTATTAGTAATTGAATGGAAGTGTTTTAAATTTCTTCTCCTTTTGCTTTTATCACAACTTCTTTCTCAAAAAATCATTGATTTAGACTTACAAACACTAACTACAATGATATTATACCTGAAACACCAGAAAACTGGACAAAACCAAGGACTATAAAATATCAGCAACAGGGAAAACAACGGCGCAGGTTTGTGGTTTGTGCAGATAAAAAGCAGGGGATTCAAAGTGTCGTTGTCATTGGTAATAATAACAGCTCTAGCCAGAGAACATTAGAAAGGTCCAACCCTAAATTTGCATGGAGTTATACCCTTGTAGGTATATTGATACATTTAAGTTGGGTTTACAAAAAATGTTTTTTGTTGTTATAATTGTGTTGGTATTTTATAAATAACAATTTCTGCTGCAACATTTGGTGACTCCTCCTTTGATGGAGGAGTGGTCAGTGTGGTCCCAGAGTGATCCACACCCCTGCATTCCCAGGGTGACACTTCTGACTGGCTGCTGAATTCAGCCCAAAGGCTCCGGTCACTGGAGCTGACAGCCTTGGCCCCAGCTGGATTTTCTCTTCTTTCTGGAGCACAAAAGAGAGTACTTTGAGGGAATGAGTAGCTGGGCCTGGGGTATATCTCGATATCTTGATATGCTCCATAAAGATTTGAACCGACTTCACGGCACATAACCACCACCAACCACCATCAGGGGAGATCTAGGTCAAAGGACATAACATAGTCCACAAAGACAAAGGTCTGCATCTAACTCTAGTGAGCAGCAACTGGGGGTCTTTAAAAACTCTTAAGCAGCCATCTAAGGCACAACTGTTGGTCTCTCCGTGTCTGGAGGAAAGAAGAGGGATGGGAACTAAAGATGCATGGAGATAATTAGTCTAATGGACCAATGGGCAACTTGAACATCCGTCTCCATGGCTCAGAGACCACTCGGAAAGGGATCACAACAGAAAGTCCTAGATAGAGTGGGAAGAAAATGTAAAACAAAGCTCAAAATCATAAAAGATCCCTGTGTCTCCTTTCCAGTCTGGAAATGAACTCATCCCAATTTTCAGCCAAGCAATAGGGGAACAAAACACTAGGGAGATAGGCACACCTTAAAAGATTCAACCATTTGAGATTAAAAAGGGCAGCATTTACTCAAGAACAAAGTTCAGAAGAGTTAGGAAGGAAGAAGGAATGGCAACAGTAAACATGGAGAGGAAGCAGGATAAGTGTGATTCATGGTGGGGGGGGGGGGGTTGCAGTCAATGAGATGAAATGAAATCCATACGAATTGTTGAATGGGAAACTGGTCTGCTCTGTAAACCTGCACCCAATTCACAACAGAAAGTTAAAAAAAGAGAGAGAGAGAGAGAGAGAGAGAGAGAGTTCATGACTGTTGTGAGCGTGACACAGTTAGAGAATGGGGCTGAGTGTGAGGCTTAGTAAGAAAGGAACCACACTGGAACATTTCTTTATATAAGCTGGTTCCTGCACCCTCTCTCCATCTTTACAAAGTCCACATGCTGTTGATGTTTTCTCATTTGCCTCATCTGTAAAATGGGCATATTAACACGTATCTATCAGGGCTGTTCTGAGGCTTACTAAAAGTGAATTGGAGTTGTAGAACTTACAAAACGTATTGCTGCTAAGTTTCCAATTAAAACAAGAGTAACTCAAAAAGTATTGCTATAAAATCTTAGAAACCGTTCTTAAACAAAGGTGTCAAAACGGGAAGCTATTGGTCCTCAGCATACCCTCCATCTACTTCTGTACTCTTCTCTCTCGTCTTTCATCACAGAATCTTCATTTTACACATCCACACAGCAAATTTTGACATCCTCGAAGTACTCAAATCATGTTCCTTTTAAATGTTCTTTGAGTTTGGTGAACCAAAAGAAGTCAGAAGAGCAAGATCAGGGCTGTAGGGTGGATGGGGTAAAGTTTCCCAGCAAAATTCTCCTAGGATAGCCCTCATTTGTGGTCATGATGGACAAAATTCCTCAGTTCAACTTTCCTGGTCTTTTTCTCACCAATGCAGTTTTCAATTTTCTGAAAACTTCTGTGTAATAAGGCCCTAAAATCAACCTATGTCCTTTGAAAAACTTCTCTCAAGAACTCTCCTTTGGAATCTCCCAAAACAGTTGCCATAACCCATAACCTTCTGAGCTGATCTTTCTGCCTTGAATTTGATTGGCCCAGCAGATTCCCTGGGAAGCCATTCTCCTGACTGTTTCTTTTCGTTCTGGAAGGCACCTAACAAGACTAAGACAAATGTATTACTGAGAGAACTTATCTGCAGCTATCCACTAACCATACAGACATGCTTAAACATGTTTTGTTTAGAATGAATTAGACTCCTAGTAGCAATACTTATTTGTAATCATTTAGCAGCAGCTACAAAAGAAAACAACCAAGTCAATCCCCAGTATGGGATTGACTATTAATTGCTTCAGACATGATGCTGTGTTGTGACCTGTTTTGTTTGGAAAATGTCCCTTATCACTAGGTATTCTTTGATTAGTCCTGAGCTGTATTATTCTTCTCAGCTCTGGGCCCACACTTTGAGGAGCTGTGGACACCTTGCCTGTACACATAGGGAAGCGATTGGGAGGGCAGGAGATTAGAATGGACATTTAAACACAGGGAGACCACTGGGGCTGAATGCCGCCAGTCACATGAAAGGTTGGTAAAGTCACTCAGTCCCAGTCCCAGAGCAGGTGGGGCCAGAGCTGATGGGCGAAAGCTGCAGGGAGATGAATTTCAACTCAAGAGAGAAGAATTGTGTGCTTTACAATAATGGAAAAGGAGTGGGCTGGAATCTGATCCCCAGGCTCCCTCCCCTCTGGGTGAAACTGCTCAGAGCTGCTAGAAGGCCCCCTCCCTTATTCCAGAATGGTTCCTCTGTTCATTACTCCACTGGGGAGGCTAGCATCAGAGGCCCTCCCTGAGACACACCTCTCCAGGGTGCTTGATCCCTCAAAGGCTCCGCTTGGCCCAACCCAGCCACTCGCCCTTCCCGGCAGTTCTTGTAGTTTGCTGTCTCAGAGCCTCAGCACATTCTTCTCTCTCCTTTAAAGCATTATAGCCCATCTTTTATCTTCTTGTGTCCATATTCTCCCTCCTGCTAGTCTCTGCTGCAGAGCCACCTCCTCACAAGGAGAGACAGCACTTCCTTCCACCTCTCACTGGACACTTCCCAGAGTCACCGTCAGGTTTGCTTGTGACTCCCCTGCAGGTATCCTGCAAGGGTCACGACTTCTGAGAATGGAGACCACCTCTTGCTCCTCCTCTCGTTCAGCATGCTGCTCAGCATCAGGATCCTAATGGAGGAAAACAAAATGTCACAGTCTGCCTCTCTGCAGTTATTTACATGTATTTTAAACTAATTTATTGGAGTGAAGTACACACAGCATGAAATTAACAATTGTTTGGAAGAATGGGTAAACGAACTTTGGTCCATATACACAATGGAATACTATGCAACGTTGAAGAATAACTACGAATCTGCGAAACACCTCACAACATGGATGAACCTGGAGGACATTATATTGAGTGAAATTAGTCAATCACAAAAGGACAAACATTGTATGAGTCCATTATTGTAAAAACTTAAGAAAAGGTTTTCATACTAAAAGAAATCTATTCTGATGGTTACCAGAGGTGGGAGGAAGAAGAGAGTAATTCACTGGCTAGTGGGTAGGCACATGTTAGCTCAGGTGAACACGGAGGACAATATACAAAAAGAGGGAGGGTGGCAAAAGAATGATGAAGACAGGTGAAGACACAGGGAGGTGTACATGGGCTAAAGGGGGTAGAGGTAAATGGTGATATATACACAACCTTGGAGCAACAGTGTTCTGTGTGTAGATACTTGGATTGAGACATGGGCCGACTGGGTAAGGAAGAATGGTATCTATATATACTCATGTCAATTCCACCCAACCCATAATGACCCTGTATCGTGTTTCTGAGGAGCAACTGGTGAGCTTGAACCACCGACCTTATGGTTCAAAGTGATTTTTCAGTCTGGTGTATTAACCCACAGTGCCACACTGCAGATATACCTATATATCCCACAAATATATGAGTTTGAAACAGGTTATTTGCACATGAGTATTTTACCTCTCCTGCAAACACAATTGAGTGTGGTGGTGCATACAGCCGGCAAAAGGATTAAAACTTCTAGATATTATCAAGCATCTTAAGGAAATCAGTGACTGGGTCTGGGGACTTAGGACCATAGTCTCAGGGGACACCATGGTCAATTAGTATGACATAGTCCACAAAGACAATGTTCTACACTTTACTTGGTTGAGCAGCCTCTGAGTGGCAATCTAAGGTGCAGCAATTATTGGTCTCTCCATGTGCGGAAGACAGAAGAGTGAGAAGAATTGATGAGGTTTGGAATCAATCAGTCCAGTGAACTAATGGAACACATGAACATCAGTCTCCATGACTCTGAGACCAGAAGAACTAGATGGTGCCCCGCTACCACTGTCAACTGCTCTGAAAGGGATCACATTAGAGGGTCCCAGATAGAGTGGGAGAAACTGTGGGACAAAACTCAAAATTATTTAATAATGATAATAGAAGTAGATCAGGTTTACCGGCCAGAAAGAGACTTCAGGGACCCGAGACTATGGCCTTCAACCACCTTTCATGTCTGGAAAAGAACTCACCCTCCTGGCCCAACTTTCAGCCAAGCAGTAGATAGATTTATAGTCAAGGGGAACAGCAAAACTAATAATTAGGCATGCTCACCATGGAATGATCAATCACTCAAAATCAAAAGGGCAACATATTCCTAAAGACAAAGTTGAGGAGAGATGGGAAGGTGGGTGGAATGTAAATAGAAGCCACAGGGCGGAAATGGGGTAACTTATGTTACACAGAGAAGATTGTAATCGTTGAGATGAAACAAAGTAGATACATGGTTTGTTGAATGTAAAGCTGATGATCTTGTCTGTAAACCGTCACTCAATTCACAATGAAAAGTGTTTTTTTTTTTTTAATGAATCATTTTAAAGTGAACACTTCAATGGCATTTAGCATATTCACAATGTTGTGCAACTACCACCTTGATCTAGTTCCTAAAATTCCCATCACTCCAAACAAAAAGTCCTTACCCACTAAGCAGTCCCCCGCCCCCTAGTGTCTTCTTCCCTCACTTCCTGGAAACCACCCATCTGCATTCAGTCTCTATAGACTTCTGAGTAAATTAAGAACATGATGAAGGGGTGGTGGTAATGGTTATGTGCCGTGGAGTCAGTTCCAATTCATAGCGACTCACAATCAATGTATTGCACTGGGCAAATCTGTTGCAAAAGACCTCTTTGAAGAGTTAACGATCAAAGAAGTCACTCTGAGGACAAAGGTGTGCCTGACCCAAGCCATGGTATTTTCAATTGCCTCATACACATGTGAAAGTTGGACACTGAGTGAAAAAGACCAGAGAAGAAATGATGCATTTGAATTATAGTGTTGACAGCAAATATTGAAAGAACCATGGATTATCAGAAGAACAAACAATGTATCTTGGAAGAAGTACAGCCAGAATGTTCCTTAGAAGTAAGGATGATGAGACTTGGTCTCACGTACTTTGGACGTTGTCAGGAGGGACCAGTCCCTGGAGAAGAACATTGTGTTTCAAAAAGTAGAGGGTCAGGGGAAAAGACCCCCAGAAAGGAGATGGATGGACACAGTGGCTGGAGCAATGTGCTCAAACATAAGCACAATTGTGAAAATGGGGTAGGACCAGGTAATATTGCATTCTGTTGTGCACAGAGTCACTGTGAATTCTAGCGGACTTGACAGCACCTAATAACAACATGAACAACCCACAGCTAACATCATACTCAGGCGCGGCCCCCAGGCAGATCAGGAGTCCAATGTAGAAATGGCTGAACAAGATCTGCTTTGTTCCTCTGGAAATGGAAGCCAGGGTCCCACACTGGGAATGTAGGCCAGTTTTCAGGACCGCCACCAGACAGCAACAGACTGGACATGCCAGATCAAAGCACCATAAAGCGTTTCTATCAGTTTGTAAGTTGCTTTATTCAAACCTTTCACTTCTGATACATCTTTATTTCCTCCCACTGTCCAGCAGGACACCCAGCACCTGTGGTGGACACTGTGTATGGCAGAGTCCGGGGAAAGTATGTCAGCCTGGAGGGGTTTACTCAGCCTGTGGCTGTTTTCTTGGGAATCCCTTTTGCCAAGCCCCCTCTTGGACCCCTGAGGTTCACTCCACCGCAGCCTGCTGAACCCTGGGACTTCGTGAAGAATACCACCTCGTACCCTCCTATGTAAGTCGCTGGGGGTGTAGCTTTGACATCTTTGGGTAGAAATGTATGTCTCCAAGTGATGCAAAAAAGTGTCAAGGCTCCTAGTTTTTTCTGGGATTCATAAAGTGAACAAAATGAGTTTCAATGTTCATAGAGCTTGTATTCTATGAACAGGGGAAGGCAGGTTTAAAAAACAACAACAATATAAACGATATGGTTGTTAATTAATAAATTATGTAATATGTCTAGAAACTAAAGCTAGACTCATTTCCATGGAGCTTGTCCAGAGAATTTCCTTGGCTGGACTTTTTACAGAAGCAGCTCGTCAGGCCTTTTTTCCACAGAGCCACTGGGTGGATCTGAACAGCTGACCCCTAGGTTATGGGCCAATTGCTTGTGCCACCAGTGCTCATTTGTAATGTGATTGTTGTTGTTTGTTGTTAAGTGCTGTCGAGTCGGTTCTGACTCATAGCGACCCTGTATAGGGTTTCTGAGGAGCGGCTGGTGAGCTGGAACCACTGACTTTGCAGTTCAAACTGACCTTGCAATCCAGCGCATTAACCCACCAGGACTCCTGTAAAGTGAGAGAATATGATAAATGGTTTGACAGGGTGAGGGGAATTGAAAGCAATGACTCAGTTCTTTTCCAGCCTTGAGCCCCGACCGGGTTTGGCCAGCTATCAACTCCCAGGTGCCCCCAACAACGATCCACTTTTCCCAGTCACCTGAGCCAAGTTGGCCACAAAGACAAAGGTTTCCTGGCTGACCTCCAGCTGCTCTAGGGACCTGGGGCAGGTATACCAACCACTTCAGATGCTTCTGGGGACCCAGCCTTTTGCTGCCTTCTTCATTTGTTTTCCTTTCCTCTAAAAAAATGTATATATACATATAACTCAGTTTTTATTTCCTGATTACAAATGCAGTACCACACTTATTCATTATAGAAAAGTTTTTAAAAGCACACACACACAAGAGAAGGAGAGATAAGAAAATTAAAATTATATGCAATTCTACCACCCAGAGGGAACTGCGATGAATATTTTAGAATATGTTTTTCAGTTTATTTTTGGTTTTTTTGGGGGGTTATTTTTGCGTTTTGTGTTGCATAACTACTTTCTCCCTTGGAGGCGGAGTCGCATTCTACAGATAGTTTGGCCTCCTGTTTTGCTCACTGTTAAGTGGATCCTGGACATTGTCCTGTTATTGTTGTTGTTAAGTGCCGTCGAATCGATGCCAACCCATAGCGACCCTGTATCAGGTTTCCAAGGAGCAGCTGGTGAACTTGAACCATTAACCTTGCAGTTCAAACGGCTTTGCAATCTAGCGCATTAACCCACAGCGCCACACCAGGACTCCGGATGTTGTCCTAAGTCGTGATAAATGTCCTAGGCTGCCATTAACAACTGCACTGCATTAGACGCTGGAACTACCAATTTATTTCTCCAATCTCCTATTTGGTGCTACTAATTTTTTTTTTTTTTTTAGTCTTTTGATGTTTTTTGATTGTATAAATAACACTGTAATGAGCATTCTATAGCTAAATATTTATGCTGCACCATCAATATTTCCTTCAGAGAAGTTCTAAGAAATGGCATTTTGAGTGGGACACAGCACTAAGTCCCAGTCTCCCTGCTTCAGTCCCTTTGCACCGTCCTCCTCCCACCCCAGCAGCCCTCAGACCTGGTTGAAGCCCCTCAGTGCTTTCTTCCCCCCCACTCCAGGTGCTCTCAAGATGCAGTGGCTGCACAGGTGTTATCAGAACTGTTCACCAACAGAAAGGAGAGCATCCCCCTCAGGTTTGCTGAAGACTGCCTTTACCTAAATATCTACACTCCCACTGACTTGACAAAGAAAAGCCGGCTGCCCGTAAGTCTTGGGGCACAGACAAGGAGGGGATGAAGGCAGCTTGTGGTGGGGTACCAGGGCTCAAGTCACTGGACTGTGAACCTCAGGGGTCTCAGGACTCCTTTGGGCAAATGACTAACACACTTGGCTGCTAAACTAAAGGTTGGAGGTTCAAGTCCCTTTAAGGACACGTCAGAAGAAAGGTCTGGTAATCTACTTTAAAAACGTCAGCCACTGAAAACCGTGCTCTGACACACGTTGGATCACCATGAGTTGGGAATTGAGTTCATAGCAAATGAACTTTCTTTACTTAACCAGGGTCAGACAGCATGACCATGGGAAACCCGACAAGTTTTCCAATATTTCAGTTCTCTCCCAGTGACACATGGCATTTGGGGGAGTTTCTCATACAACTGTCATACATATTATCAGGATTCCAAGTTCTCTTGTGCTGATAGGAAAACAAGAATGTTTACTCCCAACTGCAGATAAGCAATCGGACACCCAGTGCAGACAAGGCATCATTTCAAGTAAAACTGTTGTTGTTGTTGTTGTTGTTGTTGTTGTGTGCTATGGAGTCGGTTCTGACTCATAGAGACACTGCATAGGGTTCCCAAGGCTATAAATCTTTACAGGAGCAGAAAGCCTCATCTTTCTCCTGTGGAACAGCTGGTAGTTTTGAACTGCTGTCCCTGAGGTTTGCAGCCCAACTTATAACCACTATGCTACCAGAGCTCCGTCAAATAAAATTAGAGCTGAAAAAAATCTTAGAGCTTGATGAACAGCCCAGCCTTCCTTTACAGAGAGGAAAAATGAGGCCCAGGGAAGGAAAGGTCAAATCCACGCTCTTTGACCTGCACTAGGAGAGCATGTGAGGCCTTTCCTCAGCCCATCAACATATCTATCTGTGACAAGTCTCCTGTCCCATGACAGAGATGGGGGAGTGTGTTGTAGAGGCTGGGGCATGCAAGAAACACTTTCCTTTGCCCTTGGCCTACTTTCTGGGGTTTTATTGTAGCTAATTTCCTGTGCTAATTCTCTTTGGCACCCGCTGATGGCCCAGTGACTCAGCACTTCTAGAATAAACAGAAGCTTAGAGATGGAGCAGGTTGCCAGGTGCAGGCTGGAGTGGAGGCCCAGCCTCACAATGTCTACATGGGGAAAGGAGGTGATCCCTGGGGTGGAGGAGGGAGGGGTCTTAACACCCAGCCAGTCGCCAGGAGAACCCCAGCATGGTGCTCAGGTGTGGGGAAGGTGTCTGTGAACTTGTGCCTAGAAGGTGGCAATACATGGGTCATGTATAAGGAGGTGGGGACAAAGGTTCATTCATTCATTTATTCATTCATCTATTATATACTGAGTGCCCTCCAAATGGTATACTGGGTGACACAAGCATTCACATGCTTGGCTGCTAACCACATGTTCAGAGATTCAAATCTACCCAGAGATGCTGGAAAAGAAAGGCCCGGTGATCTATTGCAAAACAAACAGTCATTAAAACATTAAAGTCCTCTGAAGCACACTTCTGCTACTAAACGCATGGAGTTGCTATACGTTGGAGTTGACAATATAGAAGCTGGTTGGTTGGCCTTCCATAAATACAGTTAGGGTTAGGAGAAAGGGGAAACATAAAGCCATTAACACACAGCCTTGCTTTCATAATCTTACCATCAGGGTTCCAAGGACCTATACCAGGGAGCTTCAAACAGTTCATAGAAAAATGGCATTAAAAGACAATGGAATTTTTGCACGAACTTTTTACAGCCAGCCCCCTTGTACTTCTTCACCAAATTATTGCAGACCAGTTCTGGGGCTCAGCCTGCACTCTAGGATGGTTGTAAATTAGTCCTTATCTCCAGAGGTGGACAGTGACCCTGAAGGTATGAAGAAGCAGAGCCTCTGGGGACCTGGAGGCAAGGAAAGACTAGTTAAGTGCTGTTGAGACAGAGCTGAGGCCAGACTGCCTGGGTTCAAGTCCTGCTTCTACCATTTATTAGCTGTGTGACCTCAAACCAGTTAAGTGCCTCAATTGTCCTGTAAGTGGAATAATATTAATAGCTACCTATGGATAGGAGTCCTGGCTGGTGCTGGATGATCAGCACTGGACTGCTAGCCACAAGGTCAGCAGTTCAAACCCACCAGCTGCTCCTCAAAAACCCTATACATGTTCACTATGAGTTGGAACTGACGTTTCCGCACTTAACAAGAAGCACCACCTCGTAGGTAGTTTATTAAGCATTAAATGGCCTAAAGTGCTTGGACTAGTACCTGGCACACAGCACTGTTAAGAATGTCTCTTCTTTTTATTGACAATATCATTGTTTTAGTCGCTCCCACTTACTATTCAAGAACCAAATGCTGTGAATAGTTGTGTCTGCTCTCATGGGAGGACCTCAGCTAACATTAGATGGTTCAAGACTTCTTAGAGGAGGTGAATTTTAGGCTGGGCTTTGGACGAGGCAGAGAGGAGGCATACTAGGAAAAGATTCCATAAGGGATAAGCAGGCATCTTGAGATAATCATTTGCTTCGAGGGTACATTCCGCTCACCATGACAGAGTTTAATAAGGTGCAGTGGACACACCCAGGCCTCCATGAGCTGCGTTCACATGAGGACCAGGACTGCCCACAGAGCATGACTCTCAGCCTGTGTTATTCCAATGGCAGCATGATGAGTCTGGGAGGAAAATGGGAGCATCCAGAGTGCACTAAGGGTGGTTGGTGGCCTGGGCCCAGCTGGGAGAGAAGAACAACTGAGGGCTCTAACCTGGCCACGGGCTGTGGACTTCGGACAACAGCCTCCTTGAGTTGTGGCCAAGCCACACAATTTCTCAAGGTCACTTCCAACGCTGCTTCCTGTAGCCAATATGGTTGCTTCTCCTTGTCCAGGTGATGGTGTGGATCCATGGAGGTGGCCTAGTGGTGGGCGGGGCATCCACCTACGATGGGCTGGCCCTGTCTGCCCATGAAGATGTGGTGGTGGTGACGATTCAGTACCGCCTGGGGATCTGGGGATTCTTCAGGTAAGACACTGGACTCTCAGTTTAAGGGTGCCAGGACCTAGGTCTGAGCAGGTCAGCCCCCTTCCTTCCCTGGCCACACTGGTCCACTGATTTCTGAAGTTTTGCATGGCTGTTCTCTGTCTAGAATGCCTACTCTACCTACAAACTCCTTTTCATCCTACAAGGCCCAGCCTGAATCTCAGCACTTTGCACATTTGTCTCTCGTGACAGTTAACAAGCAGCATAGCACTTAAGGGCTCACACATAAATATTTGCCAAATGAATTAATGCAACATCCTAACCAGAACAACACTGTAGGAGGGGCCCTAAGTGTCAAGGAAGAGGAAGCCCAGTCTCATTCTGAAAGGCCCACCTGGAGCCTCCCCTCACCCTCCGCCATCTTGTTCTGAGAGCCTTGTTGTGATGTCTCTGTCCCCACCCCACCCTCTTCTCTCACTCACAGCACGGGAGATGAGCACAGCCGGGGGAACTGGGGTCACCTGGACCAGGTGGCTGCACTACACTGGGTTCAGGAGAACATTGCCAACTTTGGGGGGAACCCAGGCTTGGTAACCATCTTTGGAGAGTCTGCAGGAGGTGAAAGTGTCTCTGTTCTTGTAAGTGACCCTGACGTCTTAAGAGCCACTTGGAAACCAGCCAGTACAGCCACGGGAAACTTTCCTTACAAGGCATCTATTGGGGGCGGATCCGTTCACTGCACAGTATTAGAGGGCAAAGAGCTAATGGTTAAACTCTCGTGGACTCCCATAGCTCTGGGGGCCCTGGGGCCAGATGAATGAATCTCCAAACACAGCCTGCGACCATGACATTCTCTTCTTCTAACCTGGTTAGTACAGTGTGTTATGTGCTGGGCTGCTAACCACCAAGTCATTAGTTCAAATCCTCCTCCAGTTGCTCCACAGGAGAAAGATGAGGCTTTTTGCTCCCATAAAGATTTATAGCCTTGGGAACCTTCTACAGGGTGGCTATGAGTTGGAACTGACTTGGTGATACAAAACACCACTAGCACCACCAACCTAGTTGAATTCCCACTCTTCCCAAACCACTGTCAGATGAGGACTTATCTCACTTCTTATGGGAAGTGGGGTGGGTCCAAATTATGAATACAAGGTGAGAGGACAAGAGAACATGGACACCCAGGAGAGGCAGAGCTCCAAGAAAGGGCAGAGCCTCCTCTGAGGTGGTCTGATGGCTTCTCCATGCCAAAGAGGGAGCACAGCAGTCTCCGGGACCCAGGAATAAAAGTGCTCTAGGGGAGGTGGTCTGGGGGTGGTGGACAAGAGGGACAAGGGTGAAGAGGGACTGGGAGGAATGTGGCAAGGGATATGGGCCATGGACAAAATCTGGGGACACAATTGTGTCGCTGGTGTGGGTCTGGGGCTGGTCAGACACTGAGGGAAGCTGAGGTGGAATCCAGATTAGAAGAGGCTGGGAGGTATAAGAAGTTTTCCAGGGGGTCTTCATAGCTGAATACTCAGAAGGACATTTTACAGTCTATTGTTGTTGTTGTTGTGTGCCATGGAGTCGGTTCCGACTCATAGTGACCCTGCACAGGGTTTCCGAGGCTGTTAATCTTTACGGGAGCAGAACGTCTCATCTTTCTCCCGTGGAGCAGCTGGTAGTTTCGAACTGCTGACCTTGAGGTTCGCAGCCCGATTCGTAACCACTACGCTACCAGAGCTCCTTACAGTCTATAGAGTGAAGGAAAAGAAAAGTATGCAAAATCTCAGAGAAAAAAAAAAATCATCCAGAATTGCACGACCCAGGGATATTCATCATTAGTATTTGGACCTGTGTTATTCTAAGATTTCCTTTGATTCATTCATTCATTCTGTCTCTATCCATCTATCTATCTACAGTCCTGAGGGATCACAAACAGGTAACATGTTTGATTGCTAACTGGAAGGCTGACTGGTCAGTTCAAGCAAATCTATCAGAGGTCCTTCGAAGAAAGGGCTGGCAAACTACTTCTGAAAAACCAATCACTGAAAACCCTGTGAAAGACAGTTCTCCTCTGACACACATGGGATCATTATGATGGCAGCGGGTGCTGGTGTCTACCAAAAAGACTTCCTTACGGTTATACCATAAATAGTTCCCTTAGCATGAAACATTCTACCATAATGCTATTTTAAGGAGGCCTGGTGACACAGTGGCTAAGCACTCCAGCAGTTCCAGCCCACTAACTGCTCTGTAGGAGAAAGATGTGGCAGTGTGCTGTCATAAAAGTGACAGCCTGGGAACCTTATGGGGCAGAGCTGTTATGTCCTATGGGGTCGTATGGGACGGAAGTGACTCAATGGCACGTAGCAACAACAAGAAGCAGCATTAAGGATTCTATATTGTTTTTAAAGGAGCTCTGGTAGCGTAGTGGTTACGAATCATGCTACTAACCTCAGGGTCAGCAGTTCGAAACTACCAGCTGTTCCGTGGGAGAAAGATGAGGCTTTCTGCTCCAGTAAAGATTTACAGCCTTGGAAACCCTGTATAGGGTCGCTATGAGTAGGAACTGACTCCATGGCACATCACAACATATTGTTTTTAAGTGGACATGGTCTTTCATGGTGATAATGCAAATGAGTTTATTTAAGTAGTATCATAATATTGGACACTGGAGTTCTTTCCCGTGTTTCACCATTATAAACATTGCAGCAGAAACATCCGTATACCCTGTTGTATGCCTCCACTAGTGTTTAGCGTAAGATCAAGTCTGGGTAATGGAAATGCTGACTTACAAACGTGTCTTTAAAGTTTTTCTGGGAATTGTCAAGCTCTCCTGCAGAGCACTTCTGGTTGTTTAGTCAGGGTGTGCTACACACTTCCCGTTCTGGCCCTCACTCTGTGCTCCTGGTCTGCCTGCTGAGCTTCTTCAGGGAGGCAGGCCATGGTAGATGAGGAGCTAGTATGTCCATTGAGTCTCCTCACTTCCTCCTGAAACTCCTTGAGTTACCTCCAGAGCAGCGGGCCAGGGCAGAGCTGTGGATGAAGGTGGCTCAGAGCAGCTGTGTCATTGGCCCCTTCCCCCTGAACACAAGCTCTCCTCTTTCTTCGTCTCTCACAGGTTTTATCTCCTCTGGCCAAGAATCTCTTCCACCGAGCCATTTCAGAGAGTGGCGTGGCTCTGACTGCTGTGCTCATCAAGAATGAAAGCAGGTCCATAGCTGAGGTAGGAACCACTTTGTTCTGCTCTCATGAAATGAGAGGGCTGAGCAGGACAATGAGACACCTCCCCAAGGTTTGCCAGTGGTGGTGCCTAACACAAATATCACAAGTGGAGTACTTCACAGAACAGGGATTTATTGTCTCACAGTATTGGAGACTCTGAGTTTGAATTTAGGGCTAGATGCTCTCTCTCCCAATCAGCTTACCAGAAAGATCCTTGTCTCTTTCTGCTTTTGTAGTTTTGGGCAATCCTTGGCATTTCTGGGTCTCACTCTGTGTGTGTGTTCTCTGTTTCTCCTTGTGCCTTTTAATTTCTGCAGTAAATCCATACAGAGGGCTTACCATGTACCAGGCACTGTACCAGGCTCTGGGGAGCCAGTGCACACTCACCATGGCGCCACCTTCTGGCCGTCTGCTGCCTCTCCTCTGGTTACATTTTGCTTCCAGCTCACATGACCACTTCACCTGCTGCTGAGTTCCAGAACTCCCCTTTGATTTCAAGAAAGTAGTCCGACTTCCTCCTCTGGTTTTAGAATGCTTCCCATTTCTTTGACAGCAGCTCTTAGCCCTCTTCTTGATCACTTAGGAAAGAGGGCTCTGTTTCAGCTCTGCTATTGGGTCTGCCCTTGATCCAATCCAAAATAGTCATGGGGGTGGGCATCTTAGATGAATGCGGCTGGTAGGAATCAATATAGGACCTTGTGGCCGAGAAGAAAGAAGCATTCTCAGAACTGTAGGGGACAAGAGTGTTCTGGAGGTTGGCAAGCCCAACTCCACAACAGACTTGAGCAGCAGTTTCTTTTTGCTTTTTTTTGGTTGGTTGTTTGTTTTTAAGAAGGAGAGAAATTCTGGGCTTTTGTTAACAGCTCGCCAAGTATTAATGTGGGCCCTTCCATGGCTTGTCTTAGACTCCAGCCAATTGTTTTGATTTTTAAATCAATAAGCTAAGAATGATTTTTACGCTTTTAAATCATCTTAAAAGAAATCAAAACACCAACAGTATTAATACGACCTGTGGAAATGATATGAAATCCAAATGTCAGTGTCCATAAATAAATAAATATGATTTTATTGGCACACGGACAGACCCATTTGTTAACACATTGTCTACAACTCCTTTTTACAACGGAAGCAGGGCTGAGTGGAGGCAACACAGACCATATGGCCTGCAAAGTCTCAAATATTTACTACTTGGCCCTTTAACAAAAACTGTGTTGACCTCTGCCCTAGAGGGCATGTCAGATTGTTATTTGGATTTCTCAGATGTGAATTCGAAGATGGAAACTCTTAGCCATGGCACAAACACTTCATTTGACTTGGAAGCAACAGCTGCTCTGTTGGGTCGGTGCCGTGCTATTTTGCTTTAGGCCTCCTGTTTAAGTAATATTCTGTCCTCTCTAAAGTGCCTTTGTGCGAGTCATTTTACCCAGACCTCCCACAATTCTACATACATGTTTCTATGTGCCAGTGCCCTTTTAAGCCCTTTCATGTGTTAACTTAACTATAACTATAACTATGTATAGTGATTGGAGAATAGTGGTCCAATCACTATTTTCTTCTGTGGGTGGAGAAGCTGGGGAAATTTGGTGGCATACATACAGTTAAATGTTTGACTGTTAACTGAAAGCAGTGGCTGAACCCACCAGCTGCTCCTTGGGAGAAAGACCTGAAGATACGTTACTGTAAGGATTGTTGTTGTTGTTGTTATGTGCCGTGGAGTTTGTTCCAACTCATAGCAACCCTGTGCCGGGTTTCCGAGGCTATAAATCTTTATGGGAGCAGAAAGCCTCATCTTTCTCCCGTGGAACAGCTGGTAGTTTCGAACTACTGATCCTGAGGTTAGCAGCCCAATTTGTAACCACTACGCTACCAGATTACAACCTAGACAACCCTTTGGGGAAGTTCTACTCTGTCGTGAGATGGAATCAGTCAGTGGCACACAGCAACAACACAGAAGTTCAGTGATTTGCCCCAGGTCAAATGGCTAGTAAGTACAGAAGCAGAGGTTTGAATTCAGACTCTTGTATACTTGTAACAACTACTCCACCCCACTGCCTCTGCTAAGATAGTCAGGTTTGAGTTGATTACACCCTTTGTAGCAAAGATATTAGATAAGGTAACTAAAGAGTTCACTGGGAGGAGAAAGTCTTTAAGTACTCTGCTACTAACCGAAGGGTTGGCGGTTCAAGTCCACTCTGAGATGCCTCAGAAAGAACAAACCCAGCCTTCAAAACCCTATGGAGCACAGTTCTGCTCTGAAACACATGGGGCACCATGAATTGGAATAGACTTGATCACAACTGGTCTGGTTAAAGTAACAGGAGAATGAAGGATGTGTACTCTGGTAGTGTAGTGGTTACGAATCAGGCTGTGAACCGCAAGGTCAGCAGTTCGAAACTACCAGCTGCTCCATGGGAGAAAGATGAGGCTTTCTGCTCCTGTAAAGATTTACAGCCTCGGAAACCCTGTTCAGGGTCGCTATAGGTCAGAACCGACTCTACGGCACTTAACAACAACAATAACAATTGCTTTAAAGCACAATTTGAATTAGCAACAGAGACAAGACTAGGACCCAGGACTCACCTCTGCTAGCCTCTGGACTATTTTCTGCTAGCCTCTTCTGCCTTCAGAATAGGGTCAGGTAGAACAGTCTGTCTATAGTGGTGAGAGGCGGGGTGGGCATCGCTCTTGAATCTATTGTACCCTGTGATTTTTGCAGCAAATTGCTATCTTTGCTGGGTGTAAAACCACCACCTCTGCTGTCATGGTCCACTGCCTACGCCAGAAGACGGAGGAGGAACTCTTGGAGACGTCACTGAAAATGGTAGGTACCGTCGTTCGTGTGGCCACTTGGTTCCAGCCTTCATCATTTCAGCTGTCCCTTTACCTGGACAAACTATCCGGAGCACTTTCTTTTCTCTTAGTAACAATGGCAGCCTTAGGATCTGAGTAAGAAATTTCTTTTTTCCTTTTTTATTGTGAAGTATTTCAAATGTCAGATAAATAAAGTAATAATAACATGATGAAAACTTACATAATGATTCCCCATTTCTATCAAACCTTATTATTTTGCCATTCTTCAGGTAGCATAGCGGTTACGAATTGGGCTGTGAACCTTAAGGTCAGCATTTTGAAACTACCAGCCGGTCCATGGGAGAAAGATGAGGCTTTCTGCTCCTGTAAAGATTTATAGCCTCGGAAACCCTGTACAGGGTCGCTATGGGTCAGAACCGACTCAACGGCACTTAACAATAACAACAACTTTCAGATATAATTTTAAGAAATTAAGCATTGCATATTTAACTAAAAATCCCTGGGTACCCCATTCTGGTTCCATTTTCCCCCTTCCTTCCCAGTGGTAGCCACCATCCTGAAACTGGGAAATGAAGCTATTGAGAACAAAGGGTAGTCACAAACCTAAATTATAATTCAGTGGTAGCCCAATTTTCGAGGTTTCCTAAGGTCCAGCCTCAATTGTGATTCTAGGATAGTCATCCATCCACCCAACTGTTTATCCATTCATCTACTATTCATCTACTCAACTACCAATACATCAAATCCTGCAATATCCTTTCATCATTCTAATATCAATCAACCCACTAATCGATCCATAATCTTACATCCATCTATTGTCAAGATATGCATCATCCAGCCACCCTATATCTTCGCTCCATCATCCATCCTTCCAAAACACAATGGTTCATCCATCATCCCTGTCTTAGTTACCATCCATCTCTCCAGTTATTTATCCAATTAATCCATAGTCTGTGTATACTGACTAACTTCATCTATCCACCTATCCACATTAGTCATATGGGGTAGTGTCCGAGAAATGATGCAGACATGAATATGGGCGTGTTTCCTGCTCAGAAGGAGCATCCAAGGAGAAACACACCTATATGCTGACTGAGCTAAGTGTGCTTGTGCTGGCAGTTCAGAGAGGGGAGCATTCATTTTAACCTGCAAGGATGCTTCATAGACAAGGTGACATTTGAGGATTGATGGATGACTTTGGTGTCTGTCACCACAGAAAAGCAGACACCTCAAAGGATACAGAAATCTAGAGCCAAGCTGTCCCTTTGTTGGGGAAGGATGTGAATGTGAACTCTGGAGTAGCCTGAGCCTTTGACTTTCCCTCTGGACCCTGGCCTTCTGATTTCCCTGGGAGCAGGCACAGAACACTGGACTCTGCCTGTCTCCCTAGGAATTGTGCTCAGCATGGCCTTTGGGCTTGGATTCTGATGTCTCCTGACCAAATAAGGCAACCAAAGTGTTCTAAGAGTCAACATGCAACTGTTTTCTGGTGGTTGGAAAGATACAAATATCTTTAGCCATGAGGCACAAGAAGACCTAATTGTTTATTTGGAAAAGCCCAGAGAACCTGAGTCCTAAAAGCTCCTGAGATTTTCTGAGATCATGTGGAAGTACCTTTTATAATTATCCACTATCCCCAACACACACACACATACACACACACACACTCCACACTTGTATTAGCTGCTGAGCTACAACTCACAATGAAGGGAACTTCACTGGTCAGTTCCTGGTCAGGCCTGTTGGTTGCAGTGTAATGTAACAACCAGTACAATTTTGGTGAATACACACACACCAGTAAGAACCATGAACTCCATGCATTTCTGTGAACTTGTCGGAGTCAGGATTTTCTATGCAAGATGAGAAAACACCTCTCAAAGTGTCTTGAGAAAAAAAAAAAGAAAGAAAGAAATATATTGTAACAAAATCTTTAGGTCACAGAGGACAAGTTCAGGATTAGGTAGCTTCAGGTACAGTTGGATCCAGGTGCTCATAGAATATTATTGGAAAGCTGTCTGCCTTATATCTCAGCTTCCTGTGCTTAGCATTGGAGTCAAAATTGACTCAATGACACACAATAACAATGGAAAACAACAGTAAGGATTTTTCTCTGTTATTTTTATGTTTACATGGTCTTTCATGGTACAGAGAAAGCAGGACAATACAAACAAGAATTGCCCTCTCCAGAGGTCCAGTGAGCCTGGCCTGGGTCCCCAAGACCTGCCCTTGTCTTGTCCATGCCTCCCTCTCCCCTGTCCCACATCCGGGATAGCCAGGGTCCTGCTCACTTCCTGATGGCCAGAGGGGCCATCTGATATCTGCAAATGATCAGCATCTCCCCCAGGAACTCTCTAACTCACAGCCTCTGCCTTTTCCTTTCCAGAAATTCTTTGCTCTTGATTTACTTGGCGATCCCAGAGAGGTAAGGCCTTCAGTTTTTTAATTCGAGGTTTCAAGACTCTGCATATCTGAAAGAATTCCCTTTTTTGTGGAATCACAACAGTAACCCCTTTATTTACATTACCAAGGCCCAGAGAGTGGCAGAGGCTGGTCAGGATGACACAGCCAGGAGGGCTGGAGGCAGGACTCGAACCCATGCCCTCGGCTCCCACTCCCAGTACTCTCAGTTGAACTTGCTCTGGTTTACATCTCCTACTTCCAAAAATGGCCCTGCTGGGTACTGGTGTGGCACTGTAGGGTCAACAATGGGCTGCCAACTGCAATGTTGGGGGTTCAAACCCACCAGCCACTCCTCAGAAACTTTGCACAGGGTTACTGAGTTGGAACCGACTCAACGTCACTTCACAACAATAAAGCATGGAGAGATATGCAGCTGAATGGGTATGGAGGGGGCACTACCAGCATACCCACAAATATATAAAGGTCTTAACACAGGGTAGTTGTGTTAAACATGGGCACTTACTTGGTGCTGCAAACATATCCATGGAAGTGGTAGAACATAGAAGGGGAAAAATTATGAAAACTTCTTAGATATTACCAAACACCTTGAAGTAATAAGTTGCTGGACCTGGGGGCTCAGGACCAGGCAAAACATAGTCCACAAAGCTAATGTTCTATGTCTTACTTCGGTGAATAGCGATTGGGATCTTAAAAGCTCATGAGTAGTCATCTAAGGTACAGCTATTTGTCTCTTCCTGAGCGGAAGGAAAAAGGGGTGAAAAATGAAGACACCTGGGAACAATGAGTCCAATAGACTAATGAGTCACATGGGCTTCAGTCTCCACAACCCTGAGACCAGAACTTGATGGTGCCCAGCTGCCACTCCCAACTGCTCTGAAAGGGTCACATTAGAAGGTCCTGGATAGAGTGGGAGAAAATGGGGATCAAAACTCAAAATCATAAAAGGACCAGGCTTACGGGTCAGATAGAGACTGGAGGAGCCACGAGACTCTGGCCCTTGGTTACCCTTCAGGTATGAAACTGAACTCAACCTCATGGCTCAATTCTTAGTAAAGCAGTCAATAGATATATAGGGGGCACAACAACACTACTGAGGTATGCACACCACAGAAGTGACAACCATTCAAGGTCAAAAGGGCAGCAATGACCTCAGGACAAAATTCAGAAGGGTTGGGAAAGAAGGATGAACGCAAACAATAAACAAAGGATATTATTACATGGAGGGAATGGCAATAGTTGATATAAAACAAAGTGTTTGATTTGTTGAATGTCAAACTGATGATCTGCTCTACAAATCTTCACTCAATTCACAAAAAGAAGTTAAAAATAAATAAATCAAAAGCAATATGTGCCAAGACCTGATTTAGAATCTGGGGGTATAGCAGCAAAATAGACAAACAAACCAAAAAAGACAAAAAATTCTCTGCTCTCATCGAACCCAACGTTCTAGTTGGAGGAATTACAACCAACACAGAAAATAATGTGGTGTTTGGTAGTCAGTGTTAAGGAGGAAAATAAAGCAGAAAATCAGGCTAGAGTTTGCCAGTGGGTATGTTAATGGTTTGAATTTTCAAGAAAAGGCTCAATGAGAAAGTGATATTTAAGCCAAATTCTGGAGTAAGTGGGAAACCAACTCTGGGTTGGTTCAGGAAATGTTCAGGGAATAGCTTTTGCAAAGGTCCTGAGGCAGGAGTCCAGTTTAGCTGGAGGAGAATAGGTTTGAAGCTACAGAGATCATGGAGGTTGGGGTGTGGCCATTTAAAGGACTGAGATTTTGATAAATGGGAAGCCTTTGGAGAGTTTTGAACAGATGAGTGATATAACCTTAGATGTCACAAAGGGTCTCTGACTGCTGTGTTGAAAATAAACTATAGGGAAGGGACAAGAGTGGGCACAGGGAGCCCAGACAGAAGCCATTGTACTGTCGTAATCCAGGCACAGGAAGATGGCGGCTAGGTCCAGGGCAGTAGCCGCAGGGTTTGGTGAGAAAGGGTCAGAGTCTGGATATTTTTGAAGGAATATTATGGTTGTTGTTGTTAAGTGCCATAGAATCTGTTCCAAATCATAGCGACTCTGTATAGGGTTTCCTAGGAGTGGTAGGTGAGAGCTCATCCTACAGCACTATACCGGGACACCATTTTGAAGGAGAAGCTGACAGGATTTGCTGAAAGACTGGATGTGGGTGTGGGGAAAAAGAGAGGAGTGAGAGATAGCCCTGTTTTTGGTCATTTACTGGCTCAAGATAGTGCAAGTAACCCATACAGGGCAGCCAGGTGCTCCACTCCAGACAGCCAAAATTATCACTGTGCTCACTGCTGTGGAACGAATTCTGGTGGTGTTGTAGGATGATCACTGGACTTCTAACTGCAAGGTTAGCAGTTCAATCCCACCAGCCACTCCCCAAGAAAAAGACAAGGTTTTCTGCTCCTGAAAGATTTACAGCCTCAGAAAGCCTGTACAGGGTTGGCCATGAGTGGGAATCGACCTGGCGACTGTGGGCCTGGTTTTGGTTTTCACTACTGCTCTGCTGGCTCTCATTACTCTGTTTCCTTTTCCCCAGAGCTGTCCCTTCACGCCCACTGTGGTTGATGGAGTACTGCTGCCAAAGTCACCTGAAGAGATGTTGGCTGAAAGGAAGTTCAACACCGTCCCCTACATCGTTGGAATCAATAAACAAGAGTTTGGCTGGCTTCTTCCAACAGTGAGAATGTGGAGGCCACTTAGACACCCCTATCCAGGACCCTTCCCGTCTCTAGTGGAGAAGTTCTTCAGTCTCCAAGCCCCTCTTTGAATAGAGGACAGAAGTCCCCTTTGGCATGAGTTGACATTTCCAGGGAAACCTTCTCTGGGATGGCCAGATGGGTAGCTGTCTGTGGGAACCCAGCTTCTCAACATTGTGTCCTTCCAATCAAAGAATTCTGAAATGTTGATGCTGGGAGGGTCTATAGAGATAATAATGATGTAGGCAGATGGGAAAACCAAAGCCTAGAACGAGGAATGAGCTTGGGATTTACCAAGAGCTAGGCCTGGGGCTCGGAGTCTCTCACAGTGAGCTTGGGGCTTTCAGATTTTCTCCATCATTTTCTGCCCATACTCTTGGTAACCCAATTGGAAAGATCAAAGACACATGCTTTCTCAAGAGTTAAAATTAACTTCTGAAGGCCTTTCCTTCAGAGGGATTTCAGAGATGATCCCAAAGGATTTTGGGTTTCCTTAGCCATCTGAGGCAAATGGGAACATTTGGCAACTCTGTGTTGTCTGCCCCAAAGACCTCTACTTAAACTCAGCCCAGCTCCAGCCTTCCCCTTCTGACCAACTGGCCACTGCAGGGATTCTAGGCTGATAAATGTCACAGTGGACTGCAAAGTACTGCAAAACATTTTTGATCCTCTTTGCACTTCTTGAATTCCTGAACATATGCCGATTTGACTCATTGATTTTTGTCCAATTCATCAAAGCCCTTGTCCATCAAAGTTTATCCGAGTAAGCGGGTCTTCTGTCTGTGTTGGTTTTGTTGGTTTATTCTCCTGCTAAGTTTTGGCGATTCACAGGTGCTTAATTATTTATTTTAACAGATGATGGGCTACCCACTTTCTGAAGGGAAACTGGACCAGAAGACGGCTACTTCACTCTTATGGAAGTCCTACCCCCTTGTTGTAAGAGCCCAGGGCATCATGGGAATTGGCTAAGACCCAAAAAGGGGAAAGGACAACAGTTAAATGTTGGAACAAAGACCAGAACCCAAGAATTCTGTCTTATTTTCCTGCCCTTTCCACCTTGCCACCCTCAGGGAGAATGGCAGAGGACTCAAGTGATTAATGCAAACTTCCCTCATCGAGGGAAGAAGCCATATCGGTTCAGTGGTATGTGCGTGTTGGTGGTCACTTTTCACTGTTAATCCTTTCAGAAAGTCCCTGAGGAACTGACCCCTGTCCTCACTCAGGAGTACTTAGGTGGGACTGAAGACCCTGTTAAAAAGAAAGACCTGTTCCTGGACATACTTGCAGATGGAATCTTTGGTGTCCCCTCTGTGGCTGTGGCACGTCTTCACAGGGGTGAGTCCCAGAGATTGGGCAGGACAGGGACACTGACCCATCTGTATTCTATGTTGGGTTTTCCTAGTCACTGATCCTCACCATAAACTGAGATGTTGAAACGGCTAAGACTGCATTTGACCTGGAGTGGGATACTACCCTATTTTAGTTTCTGACAGAAGTCAGCTCTAAGAAAAGATTGTGAGTGCAAATAGCTTATTGGGGAGGTGATGTCAGGAAACCCCAGGAGGAGTGTAGGAAGTCAGCACAGGAAAAGGAAGGAAGCCAGTCAACGTTATAGGTGTCCACTGTAGACCACTGGAGCTGGGAACTCTGGAAAACAACGAGAGAGCATGTCTCAGGGTCATCACATCTGAGCAGCATGGGTACTTGTCCATCAACCACTGGTTAAAGGCAGTTGCCAATGGGTTGTTAGTTTCCTCACAGTTTGACCAGTTGCACATGTGGAGAGAATAGTTTCCAGAGGCCCGACAAAGCCTTCAGGCAAATAGCTACGGATGTAGGAGGTAGAGGTCCCAGAAATAGGATGTATGGGTGGATATTGATAGCATCTTCTCTAAATGTCAATTTCTGGTGCTGAGGGAAACGTGGGAGCCAAGCATAGGGTCGGGGAGATTGTCAGAGACCAACCAAATCACAAAATCTGAGCGATGGGAGGGGGCAGGCTGGAGGATGTCACCATCAGGGGCCACTTTTGTCCAGAGGGTGTGTCTGCATGATGCTGAAGGGAAGGGCAGATCTCCAGTGGGACTTTCCAGCCTCCCCTTCCCCAGGTCTGAGTGGGTGGAATGGGAGCTCACCTAGATCGTAGCTGTCTCCTGAATCCCATTTGGAAGTCTTTACTCGGCTCCCCTTTCTATATCCCCATTAGCTCATTCACCTCATCGGAAAGCCAAGAAACGGTTCCCAGACTTCTCTCTCTCTCTAATCCTGTCAAAAGAGTTTTTAAATTCAGGACTTTATAAGCATGATTAAAATGATGTTGCAGGATAAGCACTGGACTGCTAACTGACAGGTCAGCAGTTTAAACCTACCAGCTGCTCCTCAGAAATTCTTTATAGCATTGCTATGAGGTGGAACCAATTTGATAGCACTCAACAACGGCAGTAACAATACAACGCCCTAGTGATAAGGTGAGCTGGAGTCTCTGAATCAGAGCTGACTCCATGGCAGTGGGTGGTTATAGCAGGAAGCCGACTTCTGAAACAGAGCCACCATGTGTTCAAGCACATTATCCAGCCACAGGGTACAGGTGCTAATGACCTTCTTCCTCATGCTCCTGATGACACTCTTTAGTGGGGTCACCTGGGGTCAAAGCTATGATTTCATCCATTTAGTTTCACCTCCTGCTACACATCTGATCTATGGTGTTCCCTTCTGCACCCTCTGCTGGGCCCATTCTCAGGCTATTACAAGACACTGGGTTTAAGGGATTTTTTTAATTCCTTTTTTTTCATATACTTATTTCACTGTCCTTTTAATTAAAGTCCTTTTAGCTAAAATAACTTTTCTAAACATAAAATTAATCTGTTGCAATCAGGAAAATGTGGAAAAATACTGGAACATAAATAGAAGAAGCTAGCTATCCCTCAGTTCCTCTGCCTTCAGTATTTGCTATAAACTTTTTCAAATAGACTTTTCATGTCTTATAATTAAAAGATCATTGTTATGGGATTTGTTTATGTCATACATTTGTTTCGTGATTCCATAAAATAAATGTGTTGTTGTTGTTGTTGTTAAGTGCCATCAAGTCAATTCTGACCCATAGTGACCCAGTATCGGGTTTCCAAGGAGCAGTTGGTGGGTTTGAACTGCCGACCTTGTAGTTCTGATCCAACAGCACCACACCAGGAGTCATGAAATAAATGTACTTGTATGAGAATTCTCTTTAATGTTCCTGTCTTACTGGATTTGTAGGCTGGCTGCTTACATTTTGATACTATAAATAACATTAGTCTCTGCCTTATGTGCATAAATCTTTGACTGCATCTCTAATCATTTTTTAAGATTGGTTTTTAGAATTGAAATGACTAAACTGAGTACTTTAAAGGTCTTGATACATATTGCAAAGTTGATATCCAGTGTGTGTTGTTAGGCATCATCTTGACTCTGACTCCCAGCGTCCCTAAGCGTAACAGAATGAAACACTTCCTGGGCCCATGTCATCCTCAAACTGTTGCTGTGTTTGAGCTCTCTGTTTCAGCCTTTGTGTCAATCCATCTGGTTCACAGTCTTCCTCTTTTTCACTGACTTGTTACTTTACCAAGCATGGTGTCCTTACAACATGTCCAAACTACGTGAGATGAAGTCTTGTTAGCCTTGCTTCCAAAGGGCATTCTGATTATACTGCCAAGACAAATTTGTTCTTTCTGCTGGCAGTCCATGGTACTTTCAACACTACAATTTAAAAGCATCAGTTCTTCATTGGTCTTCCTTATTCATTGTCCAGATTTCACATGCATATGAGATGACTGAAAATACCTATCTTGGCTTGGGTCAGACACACCTTAGTTCTCCATCTTTGCTCTTGAACACTTTAAAAGAAGTCTTTTATAGCAGATTTGCCCAACGTAATATATCGTTTGATTTCTTGACTGCTGCTTCCATGAGCATTGATTGTGGATCCAAGTAAAATGAAGTCCTTAACAACTTACATTTTATCTCTGCTTATCATGATGTTGTTTATTGGTCCAGTTGTCAGGATTGTTTTTCTTTCTATTTACTTGTAATCCATACTGAAAGCTGTATTCTTTGATCTTTATCAGCAAGTGCCTCAAATTCTTTTCACTTTCAGCAAGCAAGGTTGTGTAGTCTGCATAGCACAAATTATTCATGAGTCTTCCTACAATCTTGATGCCATGTTCTTCTCAGATTATTCTTCGCCATATGGTTTTCTCAGATTATTTGTTCATCATAAAGACTGAATAAGTATATTGAAGATTAAAACCCCACTTTTCCTCATTTAAAACCACTCAGTATCCCCTTGATCTGTTTGAATAACTGCCTCTTTTCTATTTACAGGGCCCATATGAGGACAACTAACTGTTCTGGAATTTCCATTCTTTGCAATGCTATCCATAGTTCATTATGATCCACGCAGTGAATAAAACATAAGTAAACATCTTTCTGGTATTCTCTGCTTTCAGCCAACATCCATCCCATTTTCCACACCCTCTTCTGAATCTGAATTTAAATTTCTGACAGCTCCCTGTTTATGTACTGTGCAACCATTTTTGGCTTATCATCAGCAAAATTTTATTTGCATGTAATATTAATGATATTGTTCAATAATTTCTGCATTCTATGGGGTCACCTCTCTTTGGAATGGGCACAGATATGGATCTCTCCCATCTGGTTGGCCAGGTAGCTGTCTCCCAATTTTTTTGGGCATACACTAGTGAGTTCTTCCAGCACTGCATCAGTTTGTTGAAACATTTCCATTGATATTCCATCAATTCCTGGATCCTTATTGTTTTCAGTTAATGCCTTCAGAGCAGCTTGGATATCTTCCTTCAATAGCATTATTTTTGTTGTTGTGTCATTTTGTTTTTAATGCTTTATTGTGAATTATGTGATAGCTTACATGGGAGAACATTAGCTTCACACTGATCCCATCATATGTCGTTTCTTGCCATGGTTACAATCCCCTCCATGCAACAGCCACCAACCACAGGGTATACCCTACAAGCCTGCCCCTCGGTTGTCAGCACACAGCCCCTCTCCCTCTCCGGGTCCAAAGTCCCCAGCCGCTTCATCTCTCCACATTGTCGTCTCTGCCTCTATCTCTGGCATCACTGCTTCTCTGGGTGGGATAGGGCTCTTCTCCCTTGATGGTCCCAAATTAATCTCTTCCCTCCCTTTGCTACAAAACATCTGCCTTTACATTTCCAGCCCTTACAATCAGTCCTGATAACAATTATTCAGCATTGTTCAATACCATTGGTTCTTGATCATCTGCTACTTCCTGAAATGGTTGAACATCACTAATACTTTTTGGTACAGTGACCCTGTGTATTCCTTCCATTTTATTTTGATGCTTTCTACATTGTTCAATATTTTGTCCTAGAATCCTTCAATATTACAACTCAAGAAGTTGGTAGAATTCTTCAATGTTTTCATCATTGGCATTGGTGATTGGTGCATAAATTTGAATACTAGTTCTATTAACTGATCTCCTTTTCAAGGCACAGGTATCCTATCTCAGACAGCAGTATACTTCAGGGTAGATCTGGAAATGTTCTTTTTGACAATGCATGCAACACCATTTCTCTTGAATTTGCCATCCTGGCATAGTATACCGTGTGATTGTCCAATTTTAAATGGTAATATCTGCCCATTTCTGTTCATTAATGCCTAGGATAGACATCTTTATGTGTTCCATTTCACTTTTGATGAAATTCCTATTTCGTAGATACCATGTTCTGATAATTATTATATTCTGATTATATTGGATGCTTGCACCTGCTTCTTCTCACTTTGAGTCATGCCCCGGTAGCAAATGAAGCTTGGCTCTAGTGTATATGCCTTCACTCTCTTTCCCACTTGGAATACTAAGGTTTAAAAAATGCTGCAATTTCATAAGCCCTATCCCACCAAAAAAAGAACATCGAGCTGTATTTTAATTTGCAAATATTTGATTATTAGCTGTCTCTCCCTGACATTGCCTCTCTTGTTCCTAATTGTAATTATCCAAATCTGTGCCCTGATTTCCTTTGAAAACCTGTGTTGTGATTGTAGGAGTTTTATAAATCTCAGTGATTTTAGGCTGAAAGTTGAAAAGAAGAAGAATTTCTTTGGGACAAGATGCTGTCTGAAACAAGTTTTCTCATTTACAGAAGGCCTTTCTTCTAGGGTTGGGTTCTGTTGCCTTTCTAAAATGCTTAAGTGGCAGAGACAAGGTTAAATCAATTCCTTTCAGCAGATTCTGCTTGGCATGGCAACAGCTGTTTAACAGGTGGATTATGAGCCACATAAAGACTGATTGTTCCAAACAGTGCTTCTTACCAAATCATGGGTGCAATGATGGGGGTAGTGAGTGAGAGGATTAAATACTAAATCCTCATGTTTCTGGTCCAGTTGCCACCAAGTTGAGTCCAACTCATGGGAACCCCATGTGTGCAAGAGTAGAACTGTACTCTATAGGGATTTCACTGACTGATTTTTCAGACATAGATCGCCAGACTTTACTTCTGAGGTACTTCTGAGTATGCTTGAAGCGTCAGCCTTTCGGTTAGCACCTAAACCTATGAACTGTTTGTACTACCCAAGGACAAACCCTCATGCTGGGATGACATACAAAGGTAAGTCAAAAAGGATTGCTACTAGGATCCCAGTTCACCCATTTGTTGTTAAGTACCGTGGAGTCGGTTTCGACTCATAGTGACCTTGCACGGGGTTTCCGAGGCTGTAAATCTTTATGGAAGATTTACAGGAGTAGAAAGCCTCATCTTTCTCCCATAGAATGGCTGGTAGTTTCGAACGGCTGACCTTGAGGTTAGCAGCCCAATTCGTGACCACTACACTACCAGAGCTCCAGTTCATCCATGCATGTGTTTATTTCAAACAAAACAACTTTAGACATGACTCTGTGCTCAGTGAAGGGCTGCTGACAAGTTCTCTCAGTAATAAACTTGTCTCAGTTTCATTGTTGCTGTTGTTCTTAAGCGCCATTGAATCGGTTCAGACTCATAGCAACCATGTCTAGGGTTTCCAAGGAGCGACTGGTGGATTTGAACCACTGAACTTATGATTCAAACTGACCTTGCAGTCCAGTGCATTATCCTGCAGCGCCACACCAGCACTCCTTAGTTTTATTGTTGCTCTTACGTGCCGTTGAGTCAGTATGGACTCATAGTGACCACGTATAGGGTTTCTGAGGAGCAGCTGGTGAATTAGAACCACTAACCCTGTGGTTCAAACTGACATTATGGTGGCGTGATTATCCTACAGTGCTACACCAGAACTCCATTGATGGTGGTGGTGGTACGCCACTGAGTCGGTTCTGTGCCTTAATAAAAGTTCCTATCAAAACAGTGGCTTCTGATGGGCTCTGCCAGGCCAGTTACATTCAAGGCAGAGAGGTCAGCTCAGAAGGTTATGGACACTGTTTTGGTGGGGAGAGGTTCCAAGGGATGATATGGATAGATTTTCTCAAAGGACAATCATGGGGTCTTTTTATGAAGGAACTTTAAGAAAATTGAAAGCTACATTGGTGAGAAAAAGGTCAGAAAAATTGCCTTGAGGATTTTTGCCCATCATGACAATGCACCTGCTCATTCTCAAGAGGAACAAGAGCTGTCTAATGAGAATTTCATTGGGAAACCTCACCTCATCCACCCTACAACCTTGATCTTGCCCCTCCAGACTTCTTACGTTCTCACAAAGGAAACAACATTGAAAATAATCATGGTTCAAGAGCCTCTAGGATACTGTCTTTTTGGCGTGGTGTAAATCAGAACACAAAATTCTTCAGAACTGTGCAGACCTATGTGGAGAATATTCAAGGACTACTAACCACAAGGTCAGTGGTTCAAACCCACCAGCCAGCCATTTCTTGGAAAGCCTACACCGGGTCTTTACGAGTCAAAACTAACTTGATGGTTCTCAAAAGCAACAATGAGAGCAGGATTTTGTAGCAATATTTTTTACGTGCCCTTGTAGATTTTTAATCATTTTGTGGGTAAATATTTGACAATGTAAAGAAATGATATAGTTTATTACAAAATTTGTTATTGTTGTTAAGTGCTGTGGAGTCAGTTCTGACTCATAGCAATCCTGTATAGGGTTTCTGAGGCTTTAAATCTTCATGGGAGCAGAGAACCTCATCTTTTTCCTACAGAGTGGCAGGCAGGCTCAAATTGTAGACTTTGTAGTTGGCAGTCTAGTGCTTATTGTATGGAGCCACTGTGCTCCCATATTACAAAACGTTATAGTTGTTGTTAAGGAGCTCTGGTAGCGTAGTGGTTACGAATGGGGCTGCGAACCTTAAGGTCAGCAGCTCGAAACTACCAGCCGCTCCGTGGGAGAAAGATGAGGTTTTCTACTCCCGTAAGGATTTACACCCTCGGAAGCCCTGTACAGGGTCGCTATGGGTTGGAACCGACTCGACGACACTTAACAACAACAACAACAACAATAGTTGTTGTTAAGTGCCGTCGAGTCGGTTCTGACCCATAGTGATCCTGTATAGGGTTTCCAAGGAGCAGCTGGTGGGTTTGAACCGCCAACCTTGCAGTTCAAACTGACTTTGTGATCCAGTGCATTATCCTGCAGAGACTCACAAAGATTCCATAATACAAAATAGCATATACGATATTATCTCCATTTTATACGTATTAAAGGCATATGTGCTAAAATATTAACAGAGGCTTTCTCTGAACAGTAGAATTATAAATGTTCCTTTTGATTTTTTTTTCTGCATTTTGCAAGTTTTTTACTGTACTTAGGGTGACAAGTCGTAATATTTTTCCACCAGTGAAAATGTGCAAAACTAGGAAAAATAGAAGACTCCTGTTGGGCTATAAATATTCTCTAAAAGAATGGAAATCAGTCTGTTATCAATGAAACACAATAGATAAGGCTGGATGTATAGATGTGTACATATGTATACATTGTGTGCAAATCATCAGTAGGCAAAGGGGTTTATGTGGATTGACCAAGTGGCCTATAACAATAAGTGTTACCTGGGGCCTGACGCTGTCAGAATCCCTTCTCTATGGACATTGTGACCAATAGGAGTCAGGCAGCCGTAAGTTAGCTTTGAGGGTTAGCTCTGATGAGCCAGTCTACAGAAAATCTGCATCTTTTGGGGGACTTAGGCAGAAACTCTTTAGTGGCAAGAGGAGGGGCTGGAGAACAGGAGAGAGAGAGAGGGAGGGAGGGAAGTTTGTCCTTCCCTGGCCCCTTTTCTTTGGGCCACCACTGAGCACTCCCTGGGCCAGGCAGGAAGTAAGATACCAGAGGGGATTGAATTATGAAATGCTGAGCTTGTGGCTGCCTGAGACACAAGACAGATTGTTCCCATTCTGCATGTGTTTGTATTTCAATAGCCTCGCTTTCAGACGAACAACTTGATTTACTTTACTCTTCTCAGCACAGGTTGGAAAGACAGTGGAAATGGTCACAACTGGGGAAAGTAGAAGACACCTGTGAGGCTATAGTTATTCTCCAAAGGAACATGAGTCTGTTCTCAAGGAAACATAATGGCTTACAATGGATATATATAGATTTGTGTATGTGTGAATGCATCAGTAGGCAAAGGGGCTTATGTGAATTGACTTAGTGTCTTATGTGGTCATTGTTGTTGTTGTTAAGTGCTGTCGAGTTGATTCTGACCCATAGCGACCCTGTCTAGGGTTTCTGAGGAACAGCTGGTGAGCTTCAACCTTACAGTTCAAATGGCTTTGCAGTCTGGTACATTAACCCACAGTCCCACCCCAGGCCTCAGTGCCCTGTGTTGTTGTTGTTATGTGCCGTGGAGTCGGTTCTGACTCACAGTGACCCTGTATAGGGTTTCCGAGGTTGTAAATCTTTACGGGAGCAGAAAGTGTCATCTTTCTCCTATGGAACAGCTGGTAGTTTTGAACTGCTGACCATGAGATTATCAGCCCGATTTGTAACCACTGCTCGATCAGAGCTCCTTCAGTGCCCTATAGTGACCATCAATTTGTATGGATTGATGTAGAACTTTCGGTATACATTCATTCAACATTCACTTATTCATTCAACAAATACAACCCTTTCCCCCACATCCACCAGCTGTGCAGTCTTAAGTGAGTAATGAGCTGTCCTGAAATGCCATTTCTCAATTGCAATACCCAAGGTGCTCCTGTGGGACCACACAGTGCCCAAGACACAGTTGGCACTCACAAAGGACAGTTGCTATTAAATGTGGTTGTTGTGGTATACTCAGTACCCAGGTGTGTGCCAAATCCGCGAGTGCTTAAGGCCCTGACCATCCCGGTTTGCATGTGGTGAAATGACCTGAGCATGAATGAATTCATGTTTCCTCAGATGCTGGAGCCCCCACCTACATGTACGAATTTCAGCATCGCCCAAGCTTCTCACCAGAGATGAGACCCAAGACGGTGATAGGAGACCACGGAGATGAACTCTTCTCGGTCTTCGGGGCTCCGTTTTTAAAAGGTGATGGCTCTTTGCTGACTATGATCTTGGAATCAGGAGATCTTTGCTCAAATCTCAGTTTGGAGGCAAGAGCCTCCATATTTCCCACCTTTAGTTTCCTGAATTCACCATCATAGAGTTGGACTCCCTGGGCAGCTCCCAGTCTTTATAGCTGGAGAGCTCTTATTATTACATGATGGCGGATGTGCATCCACCTGACCTAAGGTCACTCTCAGAATTCAGACTTGTGGCCTCATTAAGACAAGGGCAGGCATTTGGCCTAGTCTCAATGGCTTGATAATCAGAACTCAACTAGAGGAAGTTAAAAAAAATTTTTTTGATAAAGGAAGTGATGATGAATTTGATGAACTTGACCTATACTTATTGATGTAGTAGCTCAAAAGACCAACTGAAGGGGAAGGAGTCTTCACATCAAGTATCAATCCTATCCCCTCTGTATACAGGGTAGATAGGGATGGGCAAACTTAGACACTGGCTGCCTAAAATGAGGGGGCAATAAAAGCACGAAATGACTGGCTTACAGAATTTCAAGAGGGAGTTTCATTTAAAAGTGTGTGGGGAAGATAGAGTCCCCACTGAATAGTTTTCATCTTATCTAGACGGGTCTGGTGAAAAGAGATGGGGATAAGATTCTTAAGATTCAATAGTGAGTAATTGTTATCATGACTAATTGCAACTGTCACAACTGTAAAGGTAGAAGTTTTGTAACAAAAATGGAGGAGTGGTTAATCTTACAATCCAGAAACAGAGGACCCTAGGACCATCAAGGGAGAAGAACACAAGCAGAATGCAGGACACAATTCAGAGAAGCAGCAACACCAGAGATGGAGGCAGAGATGGGGACATGGAAACAGAGAGCAGCTGAGCACTCTGGACTCATGGAAACAGAGGGCCTGGATGCTGGCAGCGAGGAGGCAGGCTTGCAGAATGTGGCTACACACACACACCCCCAAAAAACAGAGGAAATGGAAGCAAATACTGTTGAGTGATGATGCACGGAGGAGACTGTAATCATTGCAATGAAATGATGGTGTAAAGCCAATGTTCTATCATGTAAACTATCACTCAGTTCATAATAAAAACTTTTAAAAAAGAAAGAAAAGAAGACAGGGGGTAGGCCAGCCACTTGCAGGGCCCTGCTCAAGGGCTAAAGTGCCACTTCCTCTCCCACTCACAAGGGCATAAGAGATGTGAGTGAGAATGAGGTCTGACCTGTGCTAACTTTGAATTAGTTCTTACGTGTGTTTGTGTGTGTGTGTCCTTTGGTTTGTCTATGTTTCTGCCTGTAGTTCACCATCTATCTATGTATCTGGAGTCCTGGTTTGGTGCTACAGGATAATGTGATGGACTGCAAGGTCAATTTGAACCACAAGATCAGAGGTTCAAACTCACCAGCTGCTCCTTGGAAATCCTATACAGGGTCACTATGGGTCAAAATCAACTCAATGGCACCTAACAACAACAATAGATATTTTATCAGCTATCTACCACCTATCTTAATATCTATCTATAACTCATATTTTTTTTAAACGTGTTATATTAGTAGTATAATATTTTAAGGAAATTCTTTGACAGCTGTTACTAGGTGTTTCAGATGATTTGTGACCCACCTCATGGCTGTCCATGCCTCTAGTTATGTCCTGGTTAGATAACTCTGTAGGGCATTTTAACTCTGTTTATTTCAGACGAGATGGAGAAAGTGCCCAAGGAAGAGCAGCCTTGGGAATTGGTGTTGTAGTGGACAAAGCTGGGGGACGTGGTATTCTGAAGGGCCTGAGGGTCATATGGGCACAAAAATATAAATGCAGCCTGCTTAGAGATTGACTGTGGACCCATGGCTGAGTCCTAGACTGTAATTATAAACCTGTAAAGCACCCGCAAATTCTCCAGGATCAGGATGAAATGTAGATTTTGAATCAGTAGGTCTGATAAGGGCCAAGATTTTGCAATTTTTCTGAGTCCCAAATAATTCTGATGCTGTTGGTGCCATCGAGTCACATAGCCACTCTGTCTATGGTTTCCAAGGAGCAGCTGGTGGGTTTGAACTATGACCATTTGGTTTGCAGTCCAGTGCTGATCCTACAGCACCACACCAGGAGTCCATACATTAATTAGCAAAGACTTTTATCTTCTTCTTCTTCCCCACAGAGGGAGCCCCAGAAGAGGAGGTCAAACTCAGCAAGATGGTGATGAAATTGTGGGCTAATTTTGCTCGGAATGGGTGAGACTTGTGGCAAAGATGAACCAGGGCTAGGGACATGGGAAGCAGGGCATACCTATCAGTAACAGCTGTCTTCAGAGGTTTGAGTGGTAAAGCTTTTGATTCTATGAACTTTAAGAATGAAAGTTCTCTAAAGGTGGGTAAGCACTCCCCAGAGGTGGTAAGCAACTTGTATTGGAAGGGGATGAACCACTTAGCAGAGCTGAATACCCACAGGTCTCAGAAGGTCGCTTCATGCCGTAACTTTGGAGAATTCCTATTTGATTCTGTTCCCAGGGACCCCAATGGAGAGGGGCTGCCCCACTGGCCAGCGTATGACCAGAAGGAAGGGTACCTACAGATTGGTGTCACCAGTAAAACAGCCCAGAAGCTGAAAGACAAAGAGGTGGCTCTCTGGACTGAGGTCTTGGCTAAGAAGGCAGCAAAGATATCACCAAAGACGGAGCACATGGAGCTGTGACTGGAAGGCCATCCAACTCAGTCGGCCTGGAGGAGTCACGCAGGCGTATTCTACAGAAGTAGTCTGTAACCCAAAGAGGCTTCTTATTGTGGAGGTTCAAAAATTGTAGGGAAGAAGTGAGCAGACCAGGGAGGGGGAGTTTTGTACTGTGGCCTCAGTTTTGGAAATAAACATTGTCTTGGAAACCAATCCAGTGTCTGTGTCTTGGGCAAGAGATTCAACCTTCCTCCTTAGAATGAAGTCCTCAAATGCCACAAATGGTTTGCACTTGCCTATTAACTGGAAGGTTGGCAGTTTAAACCCCCTTAGCTGTGCCACAGAGTCCAGGTGTGACATTGTAGGCTAAGCACTAGACTGCTATATGCAAGATCAGTGGTTCATACCCACCAATCACTCCTCAGAAACCCTACACAGGGTTGCTATGAGTTGGAATCCCTTAAAAACAACAATCCGTGACACAGATGTGATGGTCTCCTTCCTTAAAGATCACAGCCATGAAGACCCCACAGAGCGCAGTTCTGCTCATGACGTCACCAGGAGTCAGACTTGAAGGCCACTCTGCTGAGGATGCTGGGCTCTGGGCTGGACCATCCCTTTGGCCACCAACAGCTTCCGGCAGTAGGATTGTCCTCCTTGTGGAGCTACCTGGGCAGTTGGAGGTGATACCACCTGAGACTGTCCCTGGAGTGAGGTGTGAAGGAGAGGTCCCATGGTGACCCCATAACACTGCTGCTCAGTCTGACACCTTCAGTCTGCACAGTACCCTCCCTGCCCCTCCCTGAGGCAGCCTCCTCCAGCAGCTGCTCTGTAGCCTTTATACCTGGACTATTTCTTGGGCAGTGACCTCTTGAGCTAAATCTCTCAAGCATCATCCTAAAACTGCCCCTTTTAGACTCACAGGCATAGCTTCTGACTTCTGCTCAGATCTAGAAAGCTCCAACGAATGTCTCTCTTTCCCTAACAGCAGGACAATGCTGGATTTTGCACAAAATCCTAACTTTCCCTGAACTCAGGTGGCTCTGTAAGATAGACACTACACTGCTTACCATAAGGTCGGCAGTTCAAACCCTCCAATCACTCCAAGAGAGAAAGATGAGGCTTTCTGTTCCTGTAAAGATTTATAGCCTTGGAAACCCTATACAAGGTTGATAGGAGTCAGAACCACCTCAATGGCACTTAACAACAATGACAAAAACCAAAAAGCTTAGGTTGTAAGTCAAGCACATAGTCTGAAAGACAGGTGACAGTCATTTTGCATAGAGATGCCTGTAGTAGAACCCAGGAGGAAGATGGAGCCACCATACAAGCAAGTGAGAAGAACTAGATTCAAGCATGTCAACAGCAGTGAGGTTGGCCCAGGATCGCGGAGTGTTTCGTTCTGCTGTGTGTAAAGCTGCTATGAGTTGGTACCGACTCAATGGCACCTAACAACAACAACAACAACAGTGGTGCCCACTGCTCCTAACCTGTATGGTCGCTCAGCCTCTGTAGTCCTGGCTCTCACCAAGACCCTATCTATCGGCCTACATCTGGGTTCTGCTCCCCTCTCCTGGACTCTGGCTTTTTGTACAGTTTCATTTGAAACTTCCCCAGAGAGAAGGTCTGTCGGGTTACCTGAACCACCTTCTGACACTGATTGCCATCGACTCTGATGACCCTCCCCATCCTCTAGGCCCTCTTGGGTGGTGAACAAGAAGGCAGGCCCATAGGCAGGGTATGAGCCTAGGAAGTGCCATCTCCCTGACCCACGCCATGGGAATGGAGCTTCTGAAGTTGGCACCTGGTCTAGAGCTTCACCTGGATAGAACAAAGGTGGGTAGTGAAAGGGGGTGGGTGTTGAACAGTTAGCCTAGAATCTGCAAACCTAGCCCTGTGACTGGACAGGGTATCTTCTCAGTTTATAAATGCAAACGGGCAAGAAATGTGACTTTATTTTTTTTTTTAAACTATAAACCTAATTTTCATTTGGGGCCCCCTTTGACATATTTCAGGATCTTTCGCCCACCTTCCTGGGTTTGCATCTAAGTTTGCAGGGGTCTGACAGGTCCTGGTTCTTCAGAGCTATTATGGTGGGCAGGGGAATAATAAGATGCCATAATTGTCCTCTGGCCACACTGGTGTCTCCTGAGACCTCCAGGTCTCCATCTGGTCCTCAGATCTGGGTCTGGGCTGACTGCCAGACTATGGCAAGGATCGGAAAACATCTTCTAAAAAGGGCCAGAGATGAAATATTTTCAGCTTTGTGGGCCATATGGTTTCTGTCATAACCACTCAACAATGCCATTGTAGCAAGACAGCAGCCATAGAAACCATGTAAACAAATGAGAAGGATTGTGTTCCAATAAAACTCTATTTACACTAACTGGCAGTGGGGCTAGATTGGACTGTATGTAGTGTGCTAGCCCCTGCTCTACCGTGTCACCTTCCTTGCTGACCCAAAGGGAGAAAGCTGCTTTTCTTCACCTCACTGAAATTCCGAGAGCGCTGTAAGACTGTCTCAGGCATGGTGTGAAGGCCTGCACAGGAGAATGTGCTGTGGCCAACCTGCATAAATATTTGTGTGTGGCAGCCCTGCCTTTAATCAGTCTGCCCAGATTCATTAAGAAAGAACAGCTGATTGGAGCTTTGAGTTTTCTTCTGATATTCTCCAAGGTCTCCTCTGTTCTTAGGTACCTCTAAGACCTGTCAGGTTTCTGTGGTACCTTCCTGCAGTTGGTTTGGAGGGAGGATGGCAATACTGTTCTTCTCCTCTTCGCTTTTCCAGTCCAGGAAATCTTGGTGGTTGTTACTGTTGTTGTTATGTATTGTTGAGTCCGTTCTGCACAACTCATGTACAACCAAACAAAACTCTGTCCAGTTGTGCACCATCCTCAGAACTATTGTCACCCATGAACCCACTGCTGCAGTGTGTTCACTGTGTCAACCCATCTCATTGAGGGGTCTCCCTCTTTTTCACTGACCCTCCACTTTTCCAAGCATGATGTCCTTCTCCAGGGACTGTCCCTCCTGACAATATGTCCAAAGTAGGAGAGATGAAGTCTCACATCCTTTCTTCTAAGGAGCATCCTGGCTGTACTCCTTCCAAGACAGATTTGCTCATTCTTCTGGTACTGTGGTACTTTTAATGTTTTTCACCAACACCATAGTTCAAATGCATTGATTCTTCTCCTGTCTTCACTTTCAGCAAGGAAGGTGGTACATATCACAGACCGTTAATGGCTTTCCTTCAATCCTGACTCCAGATCATCATCCAGCTTTTTGGATTACTTGCTCAGCATGAAGATTGAACAGGTATAGGATTGAAAGGATACAACCCGGGCACACAACGTTCCTGATTTTAAACCATTCAGTATCCCCTTGTTTTGTTCAAATGACTTCCACTTTGTCCACATACAAGTTCCTCATGAGCACAATTAAGTGTTCTGAAATATCCATTCTTCATAATGTTACCCATAATTTGTTATCATCCACAAATGTCTTCATATAGTCAATAAAGCACAAGTAAATATCTTTTTGGTATTCTCTGCTTTCAGCCAAGATTCATCTGATATCAACATTGATATCTCTTATGCCAACTTGAATTTTTGGCAATTACCTGTTAATGTACGGTGGCAATTGTTTTTGAATTATCTTCAGCATAATTTTACTTGCATGTGATATTGATCAATGATTTTCCATTGGGTCACCTCTCTTAGGAAGGGGCACAAATATGGATCTCTTCCAATCAGTTGACCAGATAACTGTCTTCCACATTTCTTGGCCCAGAGAAGTGGATGCTTCTAATGTTTCACGAGTTTGTTGAAGCATTTCAGTTGGTGTTGTCAATTCTTGGAGCCTTGTTTTTTGCCGATGGCTTCAGTGTTGCTTGGACTTGTTTCTGAAATACCATCGGTTCTTGATCGTATGGTAGCTTTTGAAATGATTGAACATATACCTTTTTTTTGCGGGGTGGGGTGGGTACAGTGACTCTGCGTTCTTTCCATCTCTTTTTGATGTTTCCATTATCATTCAACATTTTGCCCATAGTATCCTTCAACATTGCAACCCAAGGCTTGAATTTTTTTTTTCTTCAGCTCTTTCAGCTTGAAAAATAATGAGTGTGGTCTTTTCTCGTGTTTCATAACTCCAGGTCTTTGCACATTGTCTTCTTGGGTTTCCCTTTGAAATTTTCTGTTTGGTTCTTTTACTTCCTTTCTTTTAGTCCCTTTAGCTTCTCTACATTCAAAATCGTTTCAGAGTCTCCTCTGACATCCATTTTGGTCTTTTCTTTCTTTCCTTGTTTATTTTTAATGATCTTTTGCTTTCTTCAAGTATGATGTTCTTGATGTCATCCCACAATTCCTCTGGTCTTCCTTTAGTGTCTAATGCATCAAATCTGTTCTTGGAATGGCCTCTAAATTCAGATGGGATATACTCAAAGTCACATTTTGGCTCTTGTGGAGTTGTTTTAGTTTTCTGCAGCTTTAGCCTGAACTTGCATATGAGCAATTGATGGTCTCTGCCACCATCTGCCCCTGGCCTTGTTTTCACTGATGATACTGAGCTTCTCCGTTGTCTCTTCCCACAGATGCAGTCAATTTGATTTCTGTGTATTCCATCTGGTGCATAGACACCTTTTATGTTGTTTAAACAATGCATTTGCAACTAATAAAAAAAGAAATCAATCACACGCTCTCCAGAATTGTTTCTATCACTAAGGCCATATTTTCCAACTACTGATCCTTCTTTGTTTCCAACTTTCACATTCCGATCACCAGTAATTATCAATGCATCTTGAGTGCATGTTTGATCAATTTCAGACTGAAGAAGTTGGTTGTTATTGTTGTTAAGTGTCGTACAATTGATTCCAACTCATAGCAATCTTATATTGGATTTCCAAGGAGCGGCTGGTGGCTTTGATCCACTGATTCTGTTGTTAGCAGTCCAGTGCTTATCTTACAGTGCCATGCCAGGACTCTGAAGAAGTTGATAGAGTTCTTCAATTTCATCATCACTGACTTTAGTGGTTGGTGCATTAATTTGAATCATAGTGGTGTCATCCTTTTTATCAGTTATTAGTGGAGTATTCTTGGATCTTGTGTTAACCTTCATGGGATTGCCACCAAGTAATCACCTCACAGGTTACTGTGAAAATTATTTGGATTCATATGAAAAATGCATGGAACACATAATAAAATATTCAGTAACTGCTAGTTACTAGTATTATCATAGGGTTTAACCATATCAAATACAATCAACATACCACTGAAGGCTGAGTCCCGCTTCCTTGTAGGCATATAGATATTTTCCTGTTATAGACAGCATAGTACTTTAAGATACATCTTGAAATGTTCTTTTTGAAGGTGAATGTGATGCCATTCCTTTTCTATTTGTCATTCCCGGCACAGTAAACCATGTGATTATCTGATTCAAAATGGCCAATTTCAGCTCAATGCTTAGAATGTCAATATTTATTTATTTTTCCATTTAATATTTATTACAATTTCCAAGTTTCCACATTTCAATGATTAATGGTTGTTTGCAGCTTGCTTCTCACTTTGCCCCATCAGCAGATCAAAGTCACGAAAGCTTTGCTGTATCTATGTCGTTAAGGTCAACTCTACTTGGAGGAGGCAGCTCTTCCACAGTTGGACTTTGAGTGTCTTTCAGTCTGAATAGCTCACCTCTGGCACTGTATCTGACAACGTTCCATTGTTATTCATAATGTTTTCAGCAGCTAAACATTCAGAAGCAGTCTGTCTCTCCTTCTTCCTAGTCTGTCTTAGTCTGGAAGCTCCACTGAAACCTATTCAACCATGGATGATGCTTTCTGTACTTCAAATATCAGTGGCATAGCTTCCAGCATCACAGCAACACAAAAGCCACCACAGTAGGACAAACAGACAGATGAATGGTGGATTTTACATGCTTTCAAGTTGATTTTGACTCACAGTGACCCCATGTGACAGAGGAGAACTGTCCCATAGGGTGTTCGAGGCTGAAATCTTTATGGAAAAGGAGCTCTGGTAGCGTAGTGGTTACGAATCGGGCTGTTAACCTCAGGGTCAGCAGTTCGAAATTACCAGCTGTTCCGCGGGAGAAAGATGAGGCTTTCTGCTCCCGTAAAGATTTACAGCCTCGGAAACCCTGTACAGGGTCGCTATGAGTCAGAACTGACTCCACGACACATCACAACAACAAAATCTTTATGGAAGCAGATCCTGTGGAGTAGTGGGGTGGCCTCGAACCACCAATGTTTTAGTTAACCATCTACCATAAGGGCTCCTTCCAGGACATCTGTTGTTGGTATGTGTTATAAAGTCAGTTCCAACTCATAGGGTTTCCAAGGAGCGACTGGTGGATTTGAACCGCCAACCTGTGGTTAGCAGTCCAGTGCTTATCCTACAGCACCACACCAGGACTCTACAGCTTGTTCATTATGTCTTACTCCTGTATCATCTTTCATTCTTCCAGATCTTCCATTTCCCCTGAGATCTTTCATGATTCACAAAGGTTAGACTTGAAAGTCAAATGTCCTTGGTTTTCTGTGTTCTGTTCTGACATTTCTAAGGTAGTAATTGTGGAAAGCCCTTGGCAAGTGAATGGGGAAGATTCAGAGACACAATGAAATGAGAGGTGCGGGGGGAGAGCAGAAAAGAAGCCACAAGTTCTGGCTTATATTTCAAAATAGTGCCCGCCAGGCCTGCACTGAAAACAAGGGACAGATTTCCAATTCTTTCGTGGTGGTGGTAGTTATGTTCCATGGAGTTGGTTCCAACTCATAGCGACCCTGTACAGGGTTTCTGAGGCTGTAAATCTTTACGGGAGCAGAAAGCCTCATGTTTCTTCCACAGAACAACTGGTAGTTTTGAACTGCTGACTTTGAGGTTAACAGCCCAATTTGTAACCACTTCGCTGCCAGGGCTCCTTCTTTATATTATCAAAAGATCAGGTGGGTAGATGTGGATAAATTCCACCCCAGAGCACCTATGCACTCCAGTGCTGCCGAAGAGGCTCCTCTGCTTTAGCACGAGCGTGGGTTCTTCTCAATGAGGCCACTGTTCCAGAATGAAACCCATGTTAGATTCCCACAGACATGTCAGCTCTGCTGCTAGGAAAATCCCTCCTTCCCTTGCCACAGCCCCATCTCCTTCTGTCATTGGTGAGAGGAACGTGAGCTGGGGAGGTGTCCTAGAACTCCCCGTTCACAATCATCACACACAGCCCCTCTGTTTTGGATACAGCATGTCCATGGCCAACACTTCTTCTTAATCTTACAAGAACCTTGGAGAAAAAACCCAAGTCACTGCCAGAAAGTCAATTTCAACTCACAGTGATGCCACAGGATGGAGTGGAAGTATCCCGTGGGGTTTCGGTGACTGGAAATCTTTATGGGAGCAAACAGCCTCATTTTTTTCCTGCAGAGTAGCTGGTGGGTTTGAACTACCAACCTTGCAGAAGGGGAATGGCTCTTTTTATTAGGCTGAGAGAGGTCCAAGGTCACATGGCTGACACACTGAGCAGAAGAACACACAGGCCTGTTTTCAGGTCCTGATGACTCTAGAAATTCAGGACCACTCAGCCGTCAGCATCTCCGCGTTTATCTGCACATTGGCACCAGGAATGAAAATGAAGGCAAGTTAGCTATTGGTCAGAGGCTTCCTTCCCTACATGGGGACAGGACTAAGGTTAGATTCATTTTGTGGTCCCTAGCAAGTCCCTGAGTATAAATGGTCACCACACTCAACTGCTTATTGAAAGGTCGGAAGTTGGAGTCCACCCAGAGGCAACTCAGAAGAAAGGCCTGGTGATCTGCTTCTGAAAAATCTGCCATTGAAAACTCTATTGCACACAATTCTACTATGACACACATGAGGTTGCCAGAGTTATAAATGACTTAACAGACTCCATCTGGTAAGTAAGAGCTAGGATGTAAAGAAAAATGGATCGACTGATAGACTGGCAGAGAGATGGATCTTTACAAGGCAGATGTGGACCTCAACCTTCAGTGGTATGTTGATTGCATTTGGTATGTTTAAGCCCTATGATAATAGTAATAACTAGCAGCAACTGCAAGTTTATTATGTGTTCTAGACACTGTTCATATTATACAAATAATTTTCACAGCAACCTGTGAGGTGATTGTTGTTGTTAGGTGCCATTAAGTTGGTTCTGACTCATGGTGATGGTCTACACAACAGAATGAAACACTGCACGGTCCTGCACCATCCTCACAACTGTTGTTACGTTTGAGCTCACTGCTGCGGCCACCGTGACAATCCATCTCATTGGAGGCTTCCTCTTTTTCTCCCATCCTCCACTTTACCAAGCATGATATCCTTCTCCAAGGACTGGTCCCTCCTGACAATATGTCCGAAGTATGAGAGATGAAATCTGGCCATCCTGGCTTCCAAGGAGCACTCTGGCTGTACTTCTTCCAACACAGATCTGTTGGTTCTTTTGGCATCCCATGGCATTTTCAATATTCTCCTCCTACACCATAACTCAAATGCATCAAATCTTCTACAGTCTTCCTTATTTACTGTCCAACTTTCACATGTATATGAGGTTATAGAAAATACCATGGCTTGGGTCAGGCACACCTTAGTCCTCAAGCTAACATCTTTGCTCTTGAACACTTTAAAGAGGTCTTGTCCAGCAGGTTTGCCTAATGTAATACGTCATTTAGTTTCTTGGGTGCTTCTTCCACGAGTGTTGATGGTTGATCCGAGCAAAATGAAGTCTCTGACAACTTCAGTTTTTTTTTCCATTTATATGGATGTTGTTTATTGGCCCAGTGGTGAGGATTTTTGTTTTCTTTACATTGAGGTGCAACCCATACCAAAGGCTATGGTCTTTGATCTTTATCAGTAAATATTTTAAGTTCTCTTCACTTTCAGCAATCAAGGTTATATCATCTGCATATGGCAGGTTGTTTGTGAGTCTTCCTGCAAAAACATGATGCCATGTTTTTCTTCATATAATCCACTTCTCAGATTATGTGCTCATAATATAGTGAAACAATACAACGCTGTAACACACCTTTGCTAATTTTAAACCATTCCATGTTCCCTTGTTCTGTTTGAACAACTGCCTCTTAGTCTATATACAGGTTCCTCATGAACACAATTAAGTGTTCTGGAATACTCATTCTTCACAATGTTGTCTATAGCTTGTCATGATCCACACAATAGAAAGCCTTTGCGTAGTCAATAAAGCACAGGTAAACATCTTTCTGGTATTCTCTACTTTCAACCAAGATCCATCTGATATCAGAAATTATATCCCTCATTCCGTGTCCTCATGAAGATTAACCCCTTGAAGATTCAAAAATACTCCACCAGTGACAAAAAGGCAAACTACATAATTTCTAGGGTCCAGTGAAAAATTAAAATGTGGGCCCCTGTTAAAAATTACTCAGAACTTCTAAACAGCACCCCAAACCCACTGCCTTTGTCAATTCCGGCTCAGTGATGCTATAGAACCGAATAGCACTGCTCCTTAGGAGGGCCAAGACTGCAAATCCTTACAGGAGCAGATTGCCACATCGTTCTCCCATGGAGCAGCTGGTGGGCTTGAACCACTGACCTTGTAGTTGGAAGCCCATGTTTAACCCATTGAGATACCAGGTCTCCTTAAGGCAGCAACAGCAAAGCATTAAAGCAAGTGTGGCAACCTTCTGAGAGTAGGCCCCTTGGGACAGAACACGCCACCGGTCCATAAAGCTAGTGACAGAGCTGGGACGTGATATTGACAGTTTGGCTCCAGAGCCTCAGTTCTTTAAGTGTGAAGCAGCCCTGCCTTCCTAGCTAGGAAATCCTTACCGGGACCTGTCCTGATCAGACCAATCAAGTCACTGGACGTTAACGCGGGCAACATTCTAGTTCATGGTTCTCTGCTGCCCTCTTGTGGTTAATATGTAAATAGCAGAGCACTTACCGATGAAGGTCAATTTGAATTACACCTCAACATAAAGAAAACAAAAATCCTTACCACTGAACCAGTAAGCAAAATCACGATAAATAGAGAAAAGATCACTGATGTCAAGGATTTAATTTTATTTGGCTCTACAATTAATGTTCATGGAAGCAGCAGTCAAGAAATCAAAAGACATATTGCATTGAACAAGTTTGACAGAACTATTTAAAGTGTTAAAGAGACAAGAGATCACTTTGAGGACTAAGTTGTGCCTGACCCAAACCTTGGTATTTTCAATCACCATATATATATATGGGGTCCTGATGTGGTACTGTAGATCAGCACTGGACTGCTTGTTGACAGTTCAAACCCACCAACTGCTCTTTGGAGACCCTACACCAGGTCACTATGAGTCAGAATGGCACTTAGCTACAACAACAACAACATATGTATGTGAAAGCTGAATAATGAATAAGGAAGATCGGTGATGAATTGATGCATTTGAATTATGATGTTGGCAAAGAAAACTGAATAATGATTGCCAAAAGAAAGAACAAATCTGTCTTGGAAGAAGTACAGCCAGAATTCTCCATAGAAAGGAGGATTTTGCATCTTGTAATTTGGATATATTATCCGGAGGGACCAGTCCCTCGAGAAGGACATCCTGCTTGGTAGAGTAGAGGATCAGAGCAAAAGCAGACGACCCTCAACAAGACAGATGGACACAGTGGCAGCACCAATGGGCTCAAACATGACAACAGTTGTGAGGACGGTAATGACGGGGCAGGGTCTCGTTCTGCTATGCAGAGAGTCCCTATGAGTCAGAGGAGACTCAACAGCACCTAACAACAAGATGACACCTTGAGAGACAGCATTCAAACTGGTCTTTTGGCTCTTTCCACCTCTACGGTTCTAACTATACAAGGTCCACTTGGGTGTGGACTTTGTCAATTGCATTCCTCCTTCAAGATGAGATTAAACACTTTCTGACCCTGAACTTCAAAGTAGGTTAGAACAACAAGGTAGGCAGTTCAAGCTCACCAGTTGCCCATCAGAACCCTATACAAGGTCGCTATGTGTCGGAAGCAACTGACGGCATTCAACAACAGAAGCTTAGGGTGGTCTTAAGCAGAAGGAATCCAGTTCCTGGCACGTCAGAAAGCCACACTTGCCTAGTCTGTCCCTCAGGGGGGTCTCAAAGACTCCCGCCTGGCCTTCCTGCTGCCATTCTCACCCCACAGGGCCAGACGGATCGGTATGGCCTCAGCTGTCTTCACCTCTCTGCTTCCAGGCCCTTTTCCAGGCAACTTTGTGACTCCACTCATTAAGAGTCTGGGCTGGTCTCCTGACTTGCTTTGACAATGAAATAAGGCAGATGTGATTATGTGCCAGTTCTCAGCCCAGGTCTCCTAAGGCCTCGCACATGTCCACACTCTCTTGAACCCATGTGACGGCCATGTGAACAATCCCAGGCTGGCCTGTCAGCTCGAGACACAGCGTGGAGGGGAGCCACCCCAGTAAGGCTTTCCAGAAACAGTCCGTCCCAGCTGAGTATAGAAGCATGAAGGAGCCCAGCGGAGATCAGCAGAGCTTCCTAAGTGAGCCACAGATGTATATACTAAATGCATGGTGGTTGGTTTAGGTTTGGGGTAGTTACACAACACTACCCAACACCACCCCATCATTCTAAACTGCTTCAGTGGCTCACTATTGTCCTCTGGAAAAACCTGTACCTCCTTATCCCAGCATGGGCAGCCCCTCACAGTCTGCACATTGCTTTTCTCCAGCCTTTCCACTGGTACCTTGCTCAGTTTGGCAGATCCTTGTCCTCCCTGTCCTGCTTCATGCTGTTGCTTTTCAAAATTCATCTCAAGTATCACTCATTTGATCTCCCTAGATGGGCTGCAGCAGTCTGAAACTACCAGTCATTCCACAGGAGAAAGATGCTTTCTGCTCCTGTAAAGATTTACAGCCTTGGAAAGCCTATGCAGGGTCGCTATGAGTCAGAACCGACTCCATGGCACATAACCACCACCACCAGATGGGCTTCAGTGCCTACTTCCTCTGCCAGCTTGTGAGAGGGCCTTGTTCGCCTGTCCCTGTCTACTTGTCTAGTCCCCTAAAAGATCACCTGAACTAGCTGTGCTAAATGCACTGACAGGTTAGGAAAGACATTTGTAGGAGGTGACATTTGGGGAGACAGGAAGGAGGTAGCCAGTATCGGAGCGATGAGGAAAGGCTCGGGTTTTTCCAGGGTACTGCAACTAGCTGTGAGTGACTGGCCCAGAGGTGGGGTGAGACAGCAAAGAAGAATATGGAAGAACTTAGATTTACCTTAAAGGCAATGCGGAGTCACTAAAGGGCTGTATTTAAATCAACATTCAGTTGATAAGCATTCAGGAGCTAAATACTTAATCAGCACACCATCTGCTTCCCACCTCAGACTCTGAGTTGCTTGAGGAGAGATATTCTTTGTAATCTTTAGTTCTGTCTTGGTCACTGTAGGACGAAGGCTGATGAGCAAATGGGTGAATGAATGAATAACTCTCTCCAAGATATAAAACACCAAGTGGGTCTTTTCACCTAGATGAGGACCACTTTTCACTCCTCTGGCTTAGGACCCTCCTTAGGACCCTCTCCTCTTCCCTCAGGCAGCAGGCATGTGTGTTGGTGCCACCTGGTGGCCACAGTGCCCCCCAGCTTCCTCCATTAGGTGCCTTGTTAGCCAGCCAAATGCAGAGGGAACCAGAGTGGGTGCATGTTCGCCTTCAGTTCAGTGATGTCTCTATGCATGCTGACCCCAAGTCTGTCTGCCTTGGCCCTGCAAGACCCGTGTCTTGAGTCCATATAACTTCTTGTTGTTAAGTGCCATCAGGTCAGTTCCGACTCATAGCTACCTTGTATATATAGGGTTTCTGAGGATCAGTTGGTGGGTCTAAACTGCCAACCTTGTAGTTCAAACTGACCTAGCGGTCCAGTGCTTATCCTACAACGCCACACCAAGACTGCAGAGCACATTTACTCAGGACCACAGGATGGAATGGAGGGTGAGGAAGCCACAGAAAGGAGGCCGTCTCCATATTCTTCTCATTCCCTTCCTAACAGAACCAGGAGTCTGCTCAGGGCAGCAATGTACCTCGTTAAAAATCCTGACCTCCCCACACTCCCTTCCATGGATGTAGAAGAGATGGTCATGGGCTCAGGTGGGCAACAGTAGATGCTCTCTTACATGGCAGACAGTGGCCATCGATCTGCAGCAGGCCCACCGTGGCCAGAGGCTTGGGTGACTTCAGGCCTCTGGTTCTGCCTCCAAGGCTCTCCATCCTAGACTGCAGCTCTGGAGCCACCGAGGAGCTAGACTGAGGCGGCCGCATCCCACAGCCGCCGCTCTCTGCAGCAGAGACAATGGAAATGTCTGATAGACTCTAGGCCAAGTCGTTGCTGGGCCTTCTTTGGGGCCAGGACTGCCCTTCCTGGTTTTCTGCAGCCCAGCCCTGTCCTCTCATGCCCTGCTAGTCTGACCAGCTCAGCCCCTCTAGGCCTGCGGCCAACAGAGCTAGCAGCTGACAAGCAGACCCCCAGAGTCCAGTTCATTATCAGCTCATTGAGGAGTCTGTGGGCAGCCCCTCTGGGTCACAGCTGAGGTCACACAGAGCATCTTCCTGGCCAACAGCCCCTAACAGGGAGACAGTGAAGGGTTTGCAGGAAGGCTGAGTCCTGCAGGATGTTGGCTTCACCTGGCAAGGGCCATGAGGGCTGGTATTTCCTGACGCTTGAACTTCCTGCCCAGATGGTCATTTCTCAACTCTAGCCCACAGTATCCTTATCTTTGATAACCACGATATCAACAATGTGCGGTGGGCACATTGTTGCTGCTTCTGCTGCCAACCTGCGGCCAGGTTCACCGTTAGGTAACCAATGTGGATTGATTGGAAAGCAAAGCCGCCGGAGTGAGGGGGTGATGGAGACTCAGACCTAAGCTCTGTATCATCCTGGTGAGGTTCGGGGTGGGAAGCAGATGAGCACCCTGCATCCCCAGAAGAGAGGGACCCATAGACAACCGATACCTTGGGGTCTTGCACATTTAAGAATCTGATCAATGTTATGGATTCTTTTTCCAGAAAAGTGGGCATGAACTCATTCCAACATTTATTTAGTTTTAGAAGTTTCCAAGAATGTTTCCACTCAGTTTTGCTAACTCTGGCTCCATTGTACAGATCAACACAGTGAGGCCTAGAGGGCAACTACATGGGTATTGACCTCCTTTTGAAAGGTCAGAAAGAAGTTGTATTGTCTCCAAACATAGGACAGGGTGTGATTAAACATGGGAAAATTCAAATCACCATTAGGCGCCTAAGGCATGGTTTACCCATGATTCCACGGCTTCTCCTACTCTATTTGTTAGCCAGGGGAGGAGAGGGGCAGTCTGGATTACCAGAGCCCCCTCACCCCCAGAAGAGCTACCCTTGCCCCTTCTGGCCCAGCCTCCCTCCCTCTCTCTGAAGGGCCACTTACTCATTAAATATCAACACGCACGAAGGGCGCTGCAAATGTGGCTATCTTATTTTATTCATTAATCAAACCTAGCAAATTCTAGGAGTCCTGGTGTGTCGCTGTGCGTTAAAGCGTTGCACTGCAAAGTCGTTTTGAACCACAAGGTTGGCAGTTCAAGCTTATCAGCTGCTCCTCAGAAACCCTATACAGGGTTGCTATGGGTCAGAAACAACTCGATGGCACTTAACCACCACCACCAATTTTAGGTTAAAATATAATGAACAGAATGACAATATTTTGTCTGGGATGTCTACCCAACTACAATTCACTGAGGCCAAACCCCAACTGGTCCCAGACCCTTGGCATGTATTTCTTTGCATCTCCCAATTCACAGGCCCACGGCTGAGCTCACCATCATCTAAGAGGAATCCCAGAAGCTGTCAATGGAATGTGGGTGTGGATTAAAAAAGCTCTGCAACCACCCTCCCCAGCCCTACCTGGGCCTTCCAGGAGACACTGCCTGATATCTGCTTACATATCTCCATGCTGAGTGTACCCTCACCATCCTCTCATGCTGTCTAATCTTCCTGCAAACTGCCTCCTTTGATATCCTGCTCCAACTCAGTCCTTGGGCCCAACCCTCCCAGTCACTTCCTGGTAGTTTTTACTGGTTATTCGACAATACCTCCTTTATCTCAAGGTAATCATGTACTTGTTGATTGACATAAAAAATAACTACATATAAGCTTACACCTTTCCCAAAAGATGATGAATGTCCTCAGCTCACAGCCTACGTGTGTGAATGGATCCCTTGTACCAGAAAAATGCACATGTGCACTGAATTGAGCATTCGGGTCAGAAGGGTCTGACTCCCTGGAAACCACCACCACAGATTTATAAAAACAGAAAACTGGATAATTAACACTCATCTCACTTGGTATGTTACTATTTAAATTAAAAGACTGTATCAATCTCAGATCCAGGATTACAGATTACCACCTCTCTAGATTCCTGTTTTGGGAGCGCAGTAACTCTGTAGCATAAACACTGGATTGCGAACCATAAGGTCAGCGGTTCAAGCCCACCAGCCACTCCAAGAGAGAAGGATGAGGCTTTCTGCTCCCACAAAGATCTACTGCCTCAGAAGTCCTAGACAGGGTCATCATGAGTCAGAACTGACTCCATGGCACTGAACAACAAGAACAGGTTTGATAGGTCATAAACAAAGTTATCACGGTGAAAATGGACGCTTATGGTCAGAATCTCCTTACCAGCTGAAGGCTGACCACAGACACACTCACTTGCCTTATATAACTGATAGCATTTTACCTTTCTGGTAGAAAGCTCTCAGAACTCTACTATAAGATACATGGCACAGGAAACAGCCTTCATTAGTCTGTACATTTATTTTTTGTGAATAGACAGCTTTTAAAATAAATCATAATCATAGAAATCTGCATGGCATTGGGACAGCCAGTGACACTGAGAAGACACCGAGACAGTCCTTATTTACACAGAAGCGAAGAGACAGAGGGACGAGGGTGGGCACCCCAAGAGGGACTTCACATTCCACAGTGTTTCGGTGGCTTCTGTGATAGCAACAGCAGCAGCATAGGCTGTCTCCCCGTAGATCTGTGGGTCCCTGGACATCCCCCCCCAACCTCCGACCCCGGTGATTTGTTACCCTCAAAGACCCCAGAACAAGCTTCAAAACAAAAGGGCTGGGTTCTTTTGTTACTTGTTTAATGTTAAGTGTTTCTGGCATCCATCAGAGAGCTATCTGAGAAAAGACGAACCAACCTTCCAGAAGTCAGCCATCTGCTCAATAGTTTATGGGTCATCGGATCATTCTGGAAAGTCCTGCAGTCAAACACATGCTTCCTTCACAAGAACATTGTCATAAGACACACATTTTTTTGGAATTGGTTGGGACTTTTGGTGATCTGACCCAACCCCTGATTTTACAGATGAAGAATCTGGAAGCCCAGCAAGTTGACATCACCCAGCCTCAGGCTTGTGTTACTCTAAGTGCTCTGCTCTTTCTGACGCACCACACGCCCTCTCTGTTCTGCTCCATTTCATGGCTTTCAACGAAAATAAATAGTGAAATGAGCTCAGGGGCTTGCTTTACTACAGATTTACTTCTTTGGTAAGAATGTGTTCGTTTCACATCTCTAGGGCTGGAAACAGGATCTCAAGACCAGAGATTGGCTCCCACTTGGGCGGGAGTTACCTCTGGGAATTAAGGCAGTTTTGGGTATTTGGCAACAGACGCCATCTTTCCTTCTTGTCTCAGGTGCATCTGGAATCAAATAATCATTGCACAAACGGTTTACACTTGGCTACTAACAGAAAGGTCAGAGTTGGAATCCACGAGAGAAATTTCTGGTGGTCTACACTTCCATAGGACCACAGCCACTGAAATTCCGAGGGAGTAGGGTTCTACTCTGAGACACATGGAGTAACCCGGCATAGGAATCCTTTGATGGCAATGGACTTAATTTGGTTTTGTTTTTACAAGCTAATGTGATTCTTAAAATGATTCTACATTTCATGGAAAACAATAATTCTTTTAAAACCTGGTAACATAGCAAAAGTGTCCTATACAGTACACAGGAGTATGCCTGTTCTAGGCAATCTCCACTATTTAAAAAAACAAAAAACAAAAAACCACACACACAAAAACAGCCCACTCTCCAATAAGCCTGGGTGGAAAGGTGAAGCCAGAGGTGTCCCAGCACCTTCATGAGAATTTCCATGAACGTCCCACCCCACCCCACCACTAGGGGCCCTGGACTTGGAGCCAGTTTCCTCTCATCCCACCCCAAGCTTAGGAGCCAACTTCCGCCACAAGGCAGCACCATTTTGTTGGTTTGATGCTGGTTCAGCTAGCACCACATCTCTGATCCCCCCTTGGGACAAATGTCTGGAGACAGAAGGGCCTCACACAGATGGCGAGAAGAAAACTGCAGACTCCCTCAGAACTGTGCCCTGTTCTCCTCCACACACACTTTCAGGATGTTTCCTCTCATTCCAGACAAATGGGCTCAGCTTTTCACACCCCATAGTTCCAAAGAGTGATTATTTCCATCAAAAGAGAGTCACTAAATAATTTCCTTTTTGGCAGCCAGCTAAATGAGAGTAATAATGACACCACCACCACCACCCCCTTCTTCCAACACATTGTTCTTTTGCTAAGAAATGCTTCGTTGCATTTCTTGATTGGATTTTTTTTTTCTTTTCCTTTTTAAATGACAGCCTTGGGTGGGCTGACTCGTACTGTACTGGGTGTTTCAAGTCTACTCTAGGCTGGAGTCAGGGAATCCAAATTAAGGGTCTGACTTGATCCCTTAGCTGAGAACCTTTGAGCAGGAATGATTTTGAATTTGTTTTGGGCCCAAGATTCCACAACAGGGCCTCCCACATGCAGGATGAGAACTAGGAATGCAGTTTCTAGCAGACACTTGAACAGACTGAAACCATAAGCAGAAACACAAATGGAAGCCACTAATTTTCCAAACCAGAATCTTCTCTGAGTCAAAACTAACCACCACTACCACCCCTAGAGGGCGCCATTTGTAAACGTGTAACCTAAGTCCTCAAGGAGCTCTGGTAGCGTAGTGGTTACGAATCGGGCTGCGAACCATAAGGTCAGCAGTTCGAAACTACCAGCTGCTCCGCGGGAGAAAGATGAGGCTTTCTACTCCCATAAGGATTTACACCCTTGGAAAC
>NW_006408573.1:4836338-4864928 GCF_000296735.1 Chrysochloris asiatica | reverse complement strand
GCTCCTTGGAAACCCTATACCAGGTCGCTATGAGGAGAAACCAACTCGACAGCACTTAACAACAATTCTAGAAATGTTCTAAACCTAGAAATGTTCTAAATGCTCCATCACCTCAGAATGTTCTCCCTCAACACAGAGGAACTTCGTGCTGGTTCTGCCCCACTCTCAAAGTTACCACGTCGAATCCACAAAGAGAGACAAAGGAAGCCTTCAAGGCCAACTCCCCACTACTAAAGACCCCGGAACCATGCTGAATGGGATCCCAGGGAAAGGCTTTTCACGGGTCCCTGAATAACAAATAAACACAACTGACTGCCAGGCTGGCCTGGGCTCCCACTCAACCCTCTCAGTACAGCAGGAAACCCCATGATCAATACACCTGTCCTCACTAAGCCCTGCCCCAAGTTCCCCAGGAAGGTGTGTGGAAGACCACAACGTGGTCTCAGCAGACGTGACTCACCTACATGTCTACCAGTTTGTCTGACCTAGAGGTCTCCATAGAATGCAAACACTGTGGCTCACCTACATTCCTCTTCTCAACACCAAAATGGCCAGGAACACAAACAAATCGAACTAAGATTAGCCAGAGTGAAAACTGATTACTAAGATTTCTGCTCACAATCCCCAAAAGGGCCTAACTATACACATGGTTTCAGGGCCAAGGAAATCCAGCCCCCCCCGGCCAAAACACAGACACCAGAGAGCGAACTGGGGGCGGTGAGAGAGAGAGGGGGGCTATGCACCTCTCCCCCAGATACAGCTGGGTTTTGGGTTGGGTGGTTTGATTTTTTATTTTTGGATGTCTGACCAAAAGTATGGTCCTCTCTTTGATACAGTGGACTGAGAATTTCCTCTCTGAACCCAAACAAGCAATTGTGGTGGGGAAATCTGCCCAAGTCACGAAAGGAAGATGTGTGGCCACTGACGTAATTTGGGCTAGTTCAAAGTGGTGGAGACTCCCCTCCCCCAACAACAGAGTTTTAACAGATTTCACTGCTTTCTTCCCTCCTGTCTTCTCCTTCTTTGAGGCTTACTCTCTGAGCTCACAGCCAGATGACAGAAGGCAAACGAAAACCAGCCACGGAGTCATTGGTAACTGAGGAAAGTGGGAGAGGGGATTGGAAGGAAAATTTCTAGGAGAGGAATCCCAAGATGGAGTCCAGGTGACCATGAAGCCGTAGTCTTGACCCGGACTTTGGCAGGTGGGGTTCCTCCTCGGGGCCAGGTTCAGATGGCCAACCAGTGTTGTAGCTGCAGAGAAAGATAGGGACTAGTTATGAGATGGTGTGGTGGACAGAGGGACCCAGAGCCATTGGAGAGGGTCAGCTGGAAGCAAAGAGCAGGCAGAGAAACCAGACTCTTAACAGCTGATTTCACAGACCTCAGAACCACAGATTAGTTCCCTAATTGTCAATGAGACCCAAAAATAGCAAAGGAGTCTTCCAAAGTCACACAGCGAGTCTGAGACAAGGGGCTCACCAGGACCCTCTTATGCCACACCCCACCCCTGGTAAAAAGGTGGGCCTCAGGTGTAGCTGCAGAATTTCCTTCAAGAGAAGAAGCTCTCAGCCTGGTCTGGTGACTCTCCACAGGAGTAGAACAGAGTTGTTGGGAAGATCGGGCATTTGACATCACAGAATCTGGGTTCAAGTCCTAACATGGTCCCCTACAAGCCACGTGAACCCAGCAGCATCTTGCTAAGTACCAGTGTTCTCCCGATGACATGGGGGAGAGGGTTAAGGAGCAGGGGAGGAACCCCTGGCAATGAGTTGATTCCATCTCATAGTGACCCTATATTGGGTTTCCGAGACTACAAATCTTTATGGGAGAAGACAGCCTCATTTTTCTCCCACTGATCCTAAGGTTGTTGTAGTAGTTAAGTGCCATTGAGTCAATTCAGACCCGTAGTGACCCTGTATAGGGTTTCCAAGGAGCAGGTGGTGAGCTTGAACCACCGACCTTGTGGTTTAAATGACTTTGCAGTCTGGCACATTAACCCACAGCGCCACACCAGGACTCCGATCTTAAGGTTAGCAGCCCACTGACTTCCCAAAATGCAGTGTGTGGCACTCTGGAATAAATATTGGATCTTAAGGTTGTTGTTGTTAAGTGCTGTCGAGTCGATTCCAATCCATAGTGACCCTGTACAGGGTTTCCAAGGCTGTAAATCTTTACGGGAGCAGACCGCCTAAGGTTAGCAGCCCAATATTCATCCCAGAGTGCCACACACTGCATTTTGGGAAGTCATTAAGGGGGCTAATATCTCCTTATTTCAAAAATGAGGAAACTGAGGCATAGGCACCCAAAGCAATGGAGTGACTATCCCAAAGTTCCCAAAGTGACACAATCAGGATGTGGGAAGAGCCACACTCCAGCTGCTTTCTTGTCCCAGACTGCCCTCTGGGTCCCACCAACCCCTTTCTCCCTTTCCTCAGGCTCCCACTCTGTCAGACCAAGGGCAGGAAGCACAAGGACAGGCAGAGGCTGGGAAGAAGAAAAGGATGAGCTCCCTCTTCTGTCTCCAACACCACATCCAACCCCACACCACAGGAGCTACAGCCAGAGGCTGCCCAGATGTTCTATCTGTGGTTGACCCTGAGTGGTACCGCACCCACCTGGAATTGCCTGACATCCTTCTGGGCCACTAGGTGGTGCTCATTCTCCGGTGTGAGGCCATAGGCCAGTCTCTGTGAGGAAGGAGACAGGGAGGAAACCTCAGCGTGGTGGCTGGGACAAACTCCCAGCAGCAGAGCCAACACCCTCACATGTAGCCCCAAATCCCCACATCAATGGATAGTACGTGAGGGCCACACAAGACACTCTCAGTCTCTTTTAGGGAGCTTGTTAGTTCACTTTGAGTCATCCACCATTAACACTGATTGAGCCTATTACTGGTCAGACCCTTGGGACCCAGAGCTGAGGAGACCATAGTCAATTTTGGGAGAGTTGATAGACCATGTAAGGGATTGGCGTTAAACACATAGACACATGGGTAATTGTTTAACTAGGATTGGCCTCAGTGCATGTAAGGCAGAGTGGGCCCCATGGGGATCAGAGATGGCCTCCCTGAACCCTATGTAAAAACATATGGCAGGGACCTGGGGAACCTTTTTTGAATGAATGGTTGATCACTATATAGTGAGCTCCACACAGGTAGGGATTTGTGTCCAGTTCCTAGAATACTGTTAGGCACATATTAGATTCTGAATCTAATCTCAATCTGTGAATGAAGAACTGAAATATTTATTTTGCAAAATAAGGAGATGGGGCAGGAGGAGGCACTTCAAGGACTGGGGTCCTGAAGCGCATTTACTTGGGAGGGCTGGAGTCTTTACAACCATTGTTGTTAGCTGCCATCTAGTCAGTTCCAACACGTAGTGACTCTGTGTACAGCAGAACAAAACACTGCGCCATCCCCACAACGGTTGTTATGTTTGAGCTCATTGTTGCTACCATGCGCCAATCTATCTGGTTGAAGGTCTGCCTCTTTTTCATTGACCCTCGAGTTTCCTAAGCATGATGTCCTTTTCCAGGGACTGATCCCTTCTGACAAAATGTCTTAACTACCTAAGACTTTAGACATGTTGTCACATCCAAGGAACAACCCAGCTGTACGTCTCCCCAAACAGATTAGTTAATTCTTATGACATGTTGCTAAGTGCCGTCGGGTCGATTCTGACCCATAGTGACCCTGTATATGGTTTCCAAGGAGCAGCTGGTGAGCTTGAACCATCGACCTTGCAGTTCAAGCTACTTTGCAGTCTGACGCATTAGCCCACAGTGCCACATACTATGCCAACATCATTGAAATGCAACAATTCTTCTACAGTCTTCTTATTTGTTGTCCAACTTACATATGCATATGTTGGTGTTGTTGTTAAGGGCCATCAAATCGGTTCTGACCCACAAAGACCCTGTATAGGGTTTCCAAGGAGCAGCTGGTGAGTTTGAACCACCGACCTTGTGGATCAAACCAACTTTACAGTTCAGTGCATCAACCCACAGCCCCACACCAGGACTCCACACACATGCATATATTGTTGTGGTTAAGTGCCTTTGAGTCAATTCCAACCCATAGTGACCTTGTATAGGGTTTCCGAGGAGCAGCTGGTAAGCTTGAACCACCGACCTTGAAGTTCAAACAGCTTTGCAGTCTGGCACATTAACGCACAGCGCCACACCAGGACTCCCACATGATATGAGGTGATTGAAAGTATCATATCTTGGCTCAGGTGCAAATTACTCTTCAAAGTACCATCTTGTTCTTGAACACTCTAAAGAGGTCTTTTACAGCAGATTTGGCCAATGCAATGTGTCATCTGATTTTTTGACTTCAGGTTCCATGAGCGCTGATTACGGATCCACGTAAAATGAAATCTTTAACAACTTCAATCTTTATCCATTTATCATGTTGCTATTTATTGGTTCAGTTGTGAGAATTTCTGCTTTGTTTACAATGACGCACAATCTATACTGAAGGCTGTAGTCTTTGATCTCTGCTTCCAGCAAGTAAGATTGTGTCATTTGCATATAGACGATTGATAATGAGCCTCCAATCTTGATGCCTCATTCTTCTTCATATAGTCTAGCTTCTAGAATTATTTGCTCAGCATATAGATTGAATATGTGTGGTGAAAAGCTACAGCCCTGATGCACACCTTTCCTGATTTTAAACCGTTCAATATCCCCTTGTTCTATTCCAGTGACTGCCTCCTAATTTACGTAGAGGTCCTACATGAACACAATCAAGTGTTCTGGAATTCCCACTCTTCAAAATGTTATTCCATAGTCTGTTATGATCCACACAGTTGAATGCCTTAGCATGGTCAATGAAACACAGGTAAACCTCTTTCTGGCAGTCTCTTCTTTCAGGCAAGATCCATCTGACATCAGCAATGATATCCTTCATTTCACAACTTCTGAATCAGCTTGACTTTCTGGCAGCTCCCTGCTGATGGACTACAATAACCATTTTTTAATTCTCTTCAGGAGAATTCTGAAGGCTGTAGTCTTTGATTTTCATCAGTAAGTGATTCAAGTCCTCTTTACTTTCAGCAAACAAGCTTGTGCCATCTGCATATCACAGGTTATTAGGAAACTTCCTCCAATCCTGGCCAAATCTGCTGCAAAAGACCTCTTAAAAGTGTTAAAAAACATAGATATCACACTGAGGACTAATTGACACCTGACTCAAGCTAGGGTGTTTTCAATCACCTCAAGTTCTTCATATAATTGAGCTTTTCCAATTATGTGCTCAGCATACAGACTAAGCATGGTGAAAGGATACAGCCTGGACACACACCTTTCCTGATTTTAAACTATTTCAGTACCCACTTGTTCTGTTTGAATGACTGCCTCTTGGTCTATGTACAGTTTCCACAGGAGCACAGTTAAGTGTGCTGGAATTCTCATTCTTTGAAATGTTATCCATAATTTGTTATGCATAGTTTGCTATGATCCACACATAACCTTTGCATAGTCAATGGAACACAGATAAACGTCTTTCTGTTATTCCCTTCTTTTAGCCAAGATTTATCTAATGTCCACAGTGCTATTCTTAGCTTCACTCCTCTTCTGAATATAATTTGGGTTTCCCGAAGTCCCCTGTTGATGTATTGCTGCAAGCATTTTTGAATTATCTTCAACAAAATTTTACTTGCGTGTGATATTAATGATGTTGTTGTTAAGTGCTGTCTAGCCGGTTCCTGTTCATAGCAAGCCTGTATGGGGTTTCCAAGGTTTACATTTTTGCAGGAGCAGGAAGCCTCATCTTTCTCCTGTGGAGATGGCTGGTGGGCTCAGACTGTGGACCTTGTGATTCACAGTCCAGTGCCTATCATATGCAGCCATATTGTTGGATAATTTCCACATTCTGTTGGATCGCCTTTGGAATGGAAATGAATATCGATTTCTTCCAACTGGTTGTCCAGGTAGCTGTCTTCCAAATTTCTTGGCAAAAACGGTGAACACCTCTAGTGCTTCATTAGTTTGTTGAAATATTTCAATTTGTATTCTGTCAGTTCCTGGAGTCTTGTTTTTTGTCAATGTCTTCAGATTTGTCAATGCCTTCAGATTTGTCAATGTCTTCAGTGCACCTTGGACTTCTTCCTTCAATACCATTAATTTTTCTTCTTCTTCTGTTTTTTTTTTTTTTCTTCACAATTATAGGTTTATTGGGGGGTGTTAACAGGTTATAATTCAGGATCAGAAATGTTCAGGATAAAATTATTGGTGAGGTATGTCAGCGGTTTGAAACTACCAGCTGCACCGCGGGAGAAAGATGAGGCTTTCTACTCCCGGAAAGATTTACACCCTCGGAAACCCTATACAGGGTCGCTATGGGTCGGAACTGACTCGATGGCACTTAACAACAACAACAACATGTCTCTTTTGGTCTTCAGCCTCTCAGCAACATGGCCCTTGGCCTTTGCCTGCTAAGGCAGTGTTACAAAGCTTCTTTAGCACTTTGATAAATTCCCAAAGGGAATTCCAATCTTCCATTAGCTTCAGCCCAAAGGTAGGCAGCTCCACCTACATGGGTCAGCAAACCTCACCATTGATTCTTGATCATATTCTGCCTCCTGAAAATGGGTGAATGTCAACCAATTCTTTTGGGTACAGTAAATCTGTATTTCTTCCATATTCTTTTGATGCCTCCTGCATCATTCAATATCTTACCTATGTTGTTGTTGTTAAGTTGAATCCTTCAATATTGCAACGTGAGGCTTGAATGTTTTCTTCAGTTCTTTCAGCTTCGTTTTCTATCTCAAGGTATTTGTACATTTCATTATACTACTTTGTCTTCTCAAGCTGCCCTCTGAGATCATCTGTTCTGCTTTTCCACATCACCATTTCTCCCTCCATTTTAGCGATTCTACACTCAAGAGCAAGTTTCAGAGTCTCTTCGGACTCCATTATGATCTTTTCTTTCTTTTTAATGACTTTTTGGTTTCTCCATGTATGATGTCTTTGATACCACCCTATATTTTGTCTGGTCTTCGGTCACTAGTGTTCAGTGCATCAAATCGATTCTTAAAACCATTAGAGGGAAATAATAAATAGAAGGAGCACTGCCTTCCCTTAAATAAAACACAAAACCGAGAGCACCACACAGGCTCGCTGACGCTGACGCTGACGTTACGTCTGGTAAGTGAGGTGTGCACAAGCAGTGTGCAGGTGAAAGGGGAAACTATTTTTTAATATCTCTGGCATATTAAAAATGATGATCTTGAGGTCATCAGGCTCAAGAATGAAGCAGATAAAAGCCAAGCTAACCAGGCCATGGAGGGTACTTAGGGATATGGACAATGAAGGCAACCTACGTAACCAATCTCGAGTGAACTCCAGAGCTGAGCATCACCTTCTCCCATAAAGATAATAGGAATAGGAGTAGTAAGAGCAGATACCATGTCCTAAACCTCTCCTGAGTGCTAGTCACTGCACTTTGTTGTTGCTGCTGCTCACGGATGGGCTGTCTACTTGGTTCTGGCTCATGGGACCCCATTTGTCAGAGGTGAACTGCTCCCTAGGGTCTTAGGGTTTCGAAAGCTGACTGCCAAACCTCCCTTCTGAGATGCCTCTGGGTTCAAACCATTCAGCTACTAGTTGAATACGTAACCATTTGTGCCACCGGGGGCCCTCTAAGTACTTCCTGTTTCCCTTTGAGGTTTACATTATTACCCCCATGTTACAAATGTGGAAACTGAGGGTAGGAAGGGGTTAAATGACTTGGTCAATGCATTGGATCCATCTCTAATGTCTGGGGCCACCTGGCTCACCTCTCATCCCAAAGGCAATGACCCAGAAGCCCCTTGCCACCCTGCTGGAGAGCTCACCTCCCAAAGGGTGCCCCGTGTGCTGAGGAACTTGTAGATGATGTAAGCAGGCACCAGGACCATGGAAGACAGGGCGATGCCCCAACCGACCCAATTGGCCCAGACGGGGAAGATGTAGTCATCGTAGGTGAGCGGTTTGAAGTTGATGATGCTGACCACCACTACAAACTGGGGGCAGAGAGGAAGGAGAGGCAGGAAGACAGAGAGGAGAAAGACAAGGCAAAGAAAGAGAGGAGGTGGGGGAAACAGAAAGAAAGATGAGAGAGATGAGACGTGAGATGAATAATTGGGAAGGAGAGAATAAAGAAGGGGGGAACGAGAGAGGAGACAGAGGAAAGAAGGAAGGAAGGAGAAAATTGAGAAAGACAATAAGAAGGAGGCAGAGACATGATTGTTAGGTAAAAGAGAAGAGAGAGTGGAGAGAGACGGAGGAGGCCATGAATCCAGGTTCTAGACCCCGTTGAGCTGGAAACCTATCTTGGTAACAACAGCACTGAGCAGTTGTCAGCTCCCAGAGCCGCCACCCTCCAGAAGTAAACATGCTCACCCACCCCATCCTGGACGCCCACCGTAGCCCTCACCAGACCCCCTAGCCACAGGCTACACACCAGCAGGAAGGCAGGGCTGAGAAACTTCCAGCATAGTCTCCAATAGAGGCCTGGCTTAAAGCCCATCATCTGCTGGATGTCATCGCTGAATCTGTCCACACCTGAGAACACAGGGCAGGCCCATCACTGTGGTCTGCAGAGCCCAGGCCACTCCCGCTGCCCTCCCCAAGGCCCCTGGGAGGAGGGAGTGAGGCAAGACAGGAATGTCCAGGGATTGGGGGCACCTCAGCATGGCACTTCGCTGGCTTCAGAGCAAAGGAGAAAACATGCTAATGGGCCTCACCACCTTCCACAGATTTTTCAGAGGAAGACCAGGGTTCGAGGAGCCTGCCTCCTAAATCCCACCTCCTTCTTCTGCCTCACACTTTCTTAAAAACAACTCCTGTGTGTATACAGCATTTTCCCTGACTTTAATCTGATAGAATAGTCCAGACTCTTACACTGCAATCTCTTTCTAACTGGTACAAAATAGTGAAATTAAGATTGATAAACAGTCTCCAAAAGTTAACAGTGGTTAGTTTTAGTGTGACATATGGGGAAAAAAACCCCAAACTTACAGTTTGTAAATTATTTTCCCAGTCCAGTTCTAGAATAAGGTTGCCACTTATAGGACACCCAGTTAAATTTGAATTTCAGATAAACAACAGTCATACATTTGTTATAATTTGCCCAATATGTGGAGTCCCTAGGTGGCACATATGGCGAACATGTTGTTGTTGTTGTGAAGTGCTGTCGAGTTGACTCCGACCCATAGCGACCTTGTATAAGGTTTCTGAGGAGCAGCTGGTGAGCTTGAACCACCGACCTTGCAGTTCAAACAGCTTTGCAGTCTGGCACATTAACCCACAGCGCCACACACTTGACTGCTAATCAAAAGGTTGACAGTTTGAGTCCACCCAGAGGTACCACAGAAGAAAGGCCTGGCCATCTACTTTTGAAAAGCCATCAGTTCAAAGCCTTCTGGAGCACTGAGACACATGGCGCGGCAGTGACTCGGAATCAACTCCACAGTATCCAGTTGGTTGGTATGCAACATATATGAAGAAATTATTCATTGTTTTCCTGAAATTCATGTTTAATTGATCATCCTCTATCCTGCTTCTTCTTCTGGTAACCCAATTTACAACGGATTGCAGGATTTGGGGGGCAGCAGCTTCTCTAGGGTTCCTCTTTAAAAATGAACATTTTCAGATAAACAATAGTCTCCTGCTCTGCTTGGGGGGGGGGGGGGCAGATGTCCCTGCAGTCTCCTGCCAAAGGGAGTTTCTCCACAACTGAGCTAAAGGCTGGAGAGTTGTTCAACTCTGAGATTCGCACTGAGCTGTCTTTCTCTAGGTAAAGGGAGACAAGACTTTCCCGCACACTTAGGGAAGAGCACGTACCATAGAACCAGGAAACTCCAATGGCTTCCATGAGCACAGCAAATAAGATGGAGGTCCCGGCTGCAAAGGTGTCCAGCAGGGTCAACACGTAGATCCCTCCCTACAGCACAGGGAGGAAGTCTGAGGTCACTTACCTTGGCTGGAAGTAGTCATGGCCTGTCACAACGTACCTGTTCCCTGTCCCACATCCTCGACTGAGCATGTGATGAAAGGAGTATGGTGTTATTGTGCCAATAACTACATACTTGCATTCTAACAAAGTCTTCTGGAGTCACTAGATCTAAAGGTAGATCCTTCAGCCAGTACAGAGCAATGGGGAGAGGGTGCCAAGGGGCTTTTCCTGCCCTGCAAATCAGCAAGCAGTCAAAGGGGCTGCCTGGAACTCCTTGGTCTTGTTACTGATGTTGGGGTCTAACCACAAGAAGCCTGGTCTCAGGGTGAAGGTGACGGCTCTCACCAGGGTTCCCCCTGAACTCACTCAGCCCTATCCACCCTCAGCATCAATGTTGGTCATGCCCAGTGTTATCAAATGCATCCCAGAAGCTCCAGGGAGGCCCAGGGCCCAGCCCCCACTCACCTTGGTTATGCAAAACAGTGCCAGGAGGAAGGTACCAAAGGTGATGCCAAATGTGAAGAGTTTCCGGTGTCTCTTGAGGACCTGGAAGTCGTCAGCCAGCCCGGTAATGACTGCCTCCATGCCTCCCATCTGGGGAACCAGTCGGGGTGGGGTGGGGTGGGGCAGCCATGAGGGCGCCTGGGCCTCCTGAAATCTGCAGTCCTGCCTGCTCCCCTACCCATTCTCTCACTTTTAATCACATCTGCCCTGTTCTTCACCAAACTCAGAGCCAAGAAATGATATGCAGAGGGCGATGTGTTACCTCCCATCTCCCTTAGCTCCCACCTCTCCTGAATCAACATGTCTGTACCCTTTCTCACTCATTCACCCTGCATGAGGTTGGACAAGCTGACGGGAGAGTGAATGGGGTTAGCTGCTCAGACACTCTTGTACTACATTTATAATATTATATAATTATCATTTTGTTGTTGTTGTTGTTGAATGCCATCAAGTCCATTCCAACTCATAGGGTTTCTGAGGTGTGCCTGGTGGGTTTGAACCACCGATCTGACAGGTAATAGTCCAGTGCTGATCCTACAATGCCACACCAGGACTATAAATAGATATAATCATATTATAATATATGAATAAGAGCTTCCTGGAAACAGCTGCTGAAAAAGAGATTCCAGTGGCAGAAGGTCCTGACAAGGACTTTGGGATACCTTTCCAGTTATCAAGCCAAGTGGTCACCCACAAACCCCAGGCACCCAGTGTCTGATGGGGTCTCATGCCCTACTAATGCCTGAAAACTTACTCGTGATGAGGTCACTGCTATATCCTCACATGAGCAATTCCCCTGTGTTTGCCCAAGTAAACCCCAAGCCCGGTGTCAAGTATGAAGTAGGCAGCCGCCACTCTCCTCTCCCCTTGGTAGACATTGTTAATCAAAATCAGTGTTTCTTTCTATGAGCCTGGAAGCACAGGATCCTTCTAACTTAACACTGCTCAGGCAACCATCCAAAAGAAAACAGCGGGGAGTAGGAAACCTAATTACCTAAGACTTTGCAAATTTCCAGCCATGCTGCACCGAAGGGTGGCCATAGATAAAAGAATATGTCAGTAACCCAATCTTACAAATGGGCAAAATAAAAGGATCTAAGAAACCCAAAACATTTCGTTGGCTGTTGATGATGAACTATCAAGAGTTCAGCCTCTCGGGGTTCAGTGCTATCCTGGCTTATTTGCAATCCTTCCAAGCTTGGATTTCCAGGGGCCAATGGGATTTCTAGTGGGTTTGGGTTTTGGCTTTTCTGAGTGAGGACTCACTTCCTTGTTTGAATTTAAATCAGGGCTTTCTGGAGACAACTAGTAAAGCAAGTAGGGGCAGTGGTGTGTACGTGGGTGGGGGGTTTCCTGAGCTGTGTTGCTCACCGAACTGTCAATGCCCAGAGCCAGGAGCATGATGAAGAACACAACAGACCAGAACGTGGACCCCGACAGAGTGGAAATGGCTTCTGGGTACAGGATGAAGACAAGGCCAGCTCCTGTAAGAAACATCGATGGTCTCATCAAGGGCTAAGAGTATTGGTCTGAACTGTGGATGGTAGGAGAGTATTTTGAGTCCCAAGCAGTCCTTGTCCAGCCCCATGACACCTGGTCAGTTGCATGTAAGCAGAGCAGACCAAGGGTCCAGAGATGCCAGGTGAAGCCCGCAGAAGTCTGCAATTCACACCCCAGCAAAGCACCAATTCACCAGCAAAGCTGCAATTCACCACAAAGCGGTGCTCTGTCTTGGCAGCTCTAGGTTACAGGGTATGCATCCTAGTTTCTGCACAGACACTTAGGGTCCTCAGAGTTGGCTGGAGGAAACCCCTTCCCAGGCCTCAGCTTCTTTGTGACCATCAGAATATGGGCTCCAGAGTCGAACTGCTCTGGGATTGAAGACTGGTACCAAGGCCCATTACTGGTGATTGTGGGCAAGTGACTTCACCGGAGTCTCCATTGTTTCATCTTTGAAGTGAGTCTATTATCACAGTGAAGATCCCTGATGGCCCAAACAGTTTGCACTCAACTACTAGCCTAAAGATTGACAGTTCAAACCCACCCAGAAGTACCATGTTTCCATAAAGATTACAACCAAGAGAACCCTCTGAAGCAGTTCTACTATGTAACACGTGGGGTTGCCATGAGTGGGAACTGACTTGGCAGCAATGGTTTTGGGTTGTTTTGAGTTTGGACTTTTGTTGTTGCTGTCATCTTACCATCGCGAGAGCTCAATGGAGGTATGTAAAGTACTTATCACAGGGGCTGGTACAGAGTAGAAGCTCCAGGATTCCAGAGCCCAGATAGCCTGAAATCTCCACAGACGGCTCCATGGGCACGTCAACCAGTGCACCATTTGGAAGCCTCCAGGTCCAGTCTTCTGAGTCCCACAGTCATGGGGGAGTTGTGAAGCCCAGACTTAAGTGCGTTTCACGGCTCCTTCTTGGGGACTGGGGTCAAAGTGGTCTGCTCACTCACCTTCAGTGGCAACATCCTCAATGTTGACCTTGTGTTCATGGGCCATATAACCAAGGATAGAAAAGATGGCAAACCCAGAGATGAAGCTGGTGACACAGTTGATAGTGCTGGTCAGCAGGGCATCCCTGGAGGAAAAAAGCACTGTTTGCTCAAATCTGCTGAACCCAGCCCACCCTGCTCACTAACGGTTGGGCCATCTAGGGAATCTGTAGCCAGGATATGCTGCCCTTAAATGCCACATGACCCCCAGTGCCCCACCACCATGTGTCAGCACCTGCTGGTGCAGGAAATAAGAGAATAGTTTCCAGATGGAATTGTTTGATATCACAGTCTGGTATCAAACTCACTTATTTGGGTATCAATTCACCAGCCTGGCTCTTCCACAAACTTTCCACGATGCCTCTCAACTTCTCCTGCTGCCATTCAAGGTCTTTGCTAAGATGACCCAACCTCCCTTCCATGCTTATTTTCCAAGACTCCTAGACAAACATTCTTTGAAGAAACCAAACCCATCAACTTACTGTTCCTTCCTGTCTTTGCTCTTCCTGTTCCCCCACCATGAATGACATCATGCCATGTCTGCCTGACAAAATCCTAATGACCTCCAGAGGCTCGCCTCAAGCTCAGCCCCACACTTTTGCTGGTCCCTGACCAGACGGCTGAGCACGCCATCACTCCTTACCACCTATTCCTGTGTATGCCGTCATCCTACTTTGTCTTGGATCAAAGGAGTTGTAAGTCTGCCTTCAGGCTTTGGAAGAGAGTGGTAGAGAGGAAGCCGAGTCTGGGTCCATATCTGAAGCCCTCAGAGCACTTGGACTCCTAAATGCTTACTGAACTGAGCGGGAGCATGGCCTTCTGCCTCTGCTGCCCTGTACAGATGTCTTGGTCTGTCCTGCCGTCTTTCCAGGCCTCGCTCTCCTAAGACCATCATGTGACCAGCCTGAACATTCTATCCTGCCTTCCTGAGCATCAGATGGGCAGGATCAGGCAATGCCAACTAATCGGTTGGTCGTTCTATGCCTCTCCATCCCAGCCTCCCCCATGACCTCCCAGCACTAATGACCTCAACTTGTCCAGTCCTGCACCTCGCATCCGTTTTAGAGGCAACTTGAACTGAAATGTGTCCATCAGCACTGCCATGATCCATGCTGGAGTTCACAAAATGCCGAGGAAACTTTACTTGGCCCATTTCACAGAACAAAAGAGTGAAGAAGAAAACTAAGTTGCCCAACATCACAAAGCAAGCTGCTGACAGAGCCAAGAATGGAATGAACAGAGTTGGCTTCCAGACATAGCCCTCTCTCTGAACACCTCAAGGGTCAGCCCCCAGGGTCTAGAGCTTTCCAGAGTCCTTAGACATCTCTTACCTATAACAGTTGTTGTCAAATTTGTTGTAACTGGCAAATGCAATCAAAACACCAAATCCAGCTCCCAAGGAAAAAAATATCTGAGTTGCAGCATCAATCCAAACCTGAAACCAGCAGACAAAACCATCACCTTCTGCAGTTCATAGAATGTGACCACCCCACTGCTTCAGGGATACCCTGAGACCCAAGAAAAGATGATTTAATCATGGAGAGTTCTGCCCCCATGCAACCTACACAAAATGAGCCTTAGTGGTACAAACAGTTAATGTGCTCAGCTGCTAACAAAAAGGTTGGAGGTACACCCAGAGGCACCCTGGAAGAAAGACCTGAGAATAAACTTCCAAACATCAGTCATTGAAAACCCCATGGAGCTCAGCTCTGCTCTGTGAGTCAGAATCGACTCAGCGGTAACCATGTTCAGGGGGACAGGAGGCCATGGGTGGTCACCACGGGGCGCTCCCCAGAGGAACTCACCGGCTCCATGGGATGCTGGGTTTTTTTGTTTGTTTTTTTTTAGTTTTTATTGTGAATTGAGTGATAGTTTACATGGGAGAACATCAGTTTTACACACATCATTTCACTGCAATGCTTACAATCTGCTTCATGGTAATGCCATAATTTAAAAATGAAGTTAAAAATCAAAAGTTCTGGGTTTGAATATGGCTGGGACAAGGGCTATGACTATCTCAGGTATGGAAAAGATATCTTCATTCCCCAGACAGAGGTGACTCCTTGTGAGACCAGAGGGTTACTTGTGTCTTCTTCTGGGTGGTAACTGCCCAGGGCTAAAAGCCTGAAGACCTGGGTCCCGCTCTGACCTCTCTGCCTCAGATGGTCTGTTGTTACTGAGAGCATTCGAGTTGATTCTGACTCACAGTGACCCCACATGGCAGAGAAGAACTAACCCATGGGGTTTCCTAAATTGTAATCTTTCCTAAATTGAAGCAGACTGCCAGGTTTTGTCTCTCACAGAGCAGCTGGTGGGTTCCAATTGTTGACCTTTGGTTAATAGTCAAGCAATTAATCACTGTGCCATCAGAGAACCTTGCCTCATGACCTAGGCCAGGTCAATGTCACCTGTGAATATCTGAGTTTTCTCATTTTTCCTATATACACAATGGGAGTTCACCTGGGCAATTCAGATTTGAGAGATTTCTGCCATTATCACCACTCATGTTGTCCCAGGTTTCCCTGACATTGTAGGGACAGGACATAACTGGAGGAGCAATCTCATGGCAGGACACAGCTGGAAGACTTGGGATATTTACACAGTAGCAGAACAAATAGAATTCTGACTTGTTTCACACTCTTCAAGGTGGATTCAGTCATCATTTGAAAATGCTCAACACACTAGGCATCTCCAAGTTTGCCTCTGCTCCCAAAATTTACCCTGCTGCTCTGGGCCCCACTTCCAAGTCCATTTCCACATCCACTCAGAATCTGTGAGCTGAGGAGGCAGTGGGGAGCAAGAGTCAGCAGGTTCATGGTCTTGCTGGTGGCTGTTACTGTTCCTAATACAGGATGGTGGCAAAGGTCAGGGTCAGGGACTGGAGGTAAGAGTAAGACTAGAGTGGTTATGGGTACAGGACAGAGGTAAGGCTCCAGAGTATCACACAGCCTTCACAAGGTATCGTTCTCCTGAGAAAAGGGGTCCATGAAGGCCACAAAATGGAACCCCAGAATTCCAAGCTAGCAGAACCAAATGGCCTGACAGCGCCACCAGGTTCTAATCAGGACAGGTCAGCTGATGAAGATGAGACCCAGGGAGGGAAATATCTACACAGAAAGTCAATGGCAAAGCTGGGATCAGGGTTTCCATTGTATCCTTCCCAAGAGCCCTATCCCTACCCCTACCCCTACCCCTACCCAACCCAAGAGGGTGGTCCCCCAGCACTGACCGTGGCTTCTTTTAAACGGTAGAAGTCAATGTGCAGGTAGGCGTTGATGCCGTTGGAGGCTCCGGGCAGCGTGATGCCATGGACCAGGAGCACAAACAGCACGAGGTATGGTAGCGTGGCCGTGATCCACACAACCTGAGAAATGGACAAGCTCACCATGAAAGCCTTACTCTGCCCTGGGATTGCCAGTCTCCCAGGGTACCAGTCCTGCTCTCTCCCCACCTTCATTCAAACAGTGAACAAGCTACACGCTTCATTTCTAGGCCAAGCCCTGGGTCAGACTCCAAAGACAGAGCATGAACAGGTTTAGGTTTCATCCTAAAGAAGCTGAGAACTTACCGGGAGAGTCACCCATGCAGGCATGGCACCATGATGGCAAGCAAGGGGAAACAAGGCAGGACTAGGGTCCTATAGCCCTGGTCACCTCCTCCTCCTCTCCAGAGTCACCCTTCCAGAACCTTCAAGTTGGTTCCAGTAGAGCTAAATACACCCACCCACCATCCATCATATACAATCAGAATTGGCCTCATTGGCAAAATACTTAGAGAGATCTCTTCTCCTCATCCTCCCTCACATTCTCTCTCCCTCTGTTTCTCTCTATTTTCCTCTCTTCCACTCTTTCTTCCTCTCTTCTTCTTTTCTCATCCTTGACCCTCACCAAAGCCCAGAGGTTAAACTCATTCTCCAGGGGGGATATGGCTGGTCAGAAAGCAGAAGCTCTGGCCGTTCTTCAGCTTAGTGGGAAAGGATTTAGGATACAGAGAAACACAAAACAGAAGAAATTAGCCCCAGACTACCCCCCCACACACCCACCCACACACACACACATGTACAAGCCTTGCCTAGTTAGAAGGATTAGAGGAGAAAGGTGTGTGCTGGGAAGGACAAGCTTCCTCCTTGGACCTGGAGAAGGGGAATAGAAGATCTTAGGTAGAAATCCATATCTAATCCAGTACGCTGAACCAATTCACAAATACAATTTTCAAAACTCAGACACCTTCTCTAGAGTTTTCACATTAATTGGTTTGGAATGTAAATGTGCAAGAAAAGTTACTTGTCACTGCTATGGGCAGATGCAGCCATGTGCAGTCTTGCTGAAAGAAGACTGTGCCCCATACAAAACACCAAGTAAAGGGTGGAGTAGCCAGACCCAAGAAAGACCCAACCAAAACACTAGAGGACACAGGGTTCCCAAAGCCCTTGTTCTCTGAAGCCCTAGGGAGACGATGGAAACACTGAAACATGACTAAGGTCAAAGTTCTTGGTCAGCTTGGAGGGCTACGGGATGACATGCAAACTAACCCAACAAGTGAGTGAATGCATCAACAGTGGTCACATCTGGTGGGGTCAGAGGGAATGAGAGGAGGGTCAGCTTAGTTTCATGCTATTCAGTTGTTCTTCCATTGATCCACTCTTCTATGGAGGTCTTTGTAGATTGAAGGTTTTGACATTTTGTTTCTCTCAGTGAGACAAGAACAGGAAGGACAGATTACCAATAACAAATGAGAAACACTTGTTCTGGAAAGTGAAATTAATTGTTCATGTGGGTGGACTCATATCAATCTTGGATGCAGTCTCCCAAATTGGGGAAAGTGGGTGGAAATCCCTGGTGAAGAGCACAAGGAGGAGCCCTCACATGACTTTGTGGAGAGTCCCAACTACCAAGTGTCCCGTCCACTCATGTCAATTGCAGACACACTGACAGAACTCATATCAAAAATCAACACCCTGAATTCTGACTCCAAAGAATTTCACAAGGTTCTGGAGGCCACCATGGTGGAGGCTCCAACGTGGATTTCCATTTTCCCAGGGAACTTATGAGGACATGACTGAGAGACTGAGCTGATCTTAAAAACTGAAATCAAAGATCTGAAAAAAGGGGGTTTATTTTGTCCATGCGCATGTGTTCAAAGTGAAATCATGGAGTGTGGAAGGTCCTTGGAAATGATGGTGGATGTGAGCTCAGTTGCCTAAAATCTTTCTGTGATGAAAACGGAGCCTCCTGGATCCCTATCCAACAGCCCCTCTCATGCACAAGTGTGCTCTGGATGCTGACTGGGCAAAGAGAAAGAACATTTGGGTTGGGTGGGTCATCTCCACCCAAGGTCTGCAGCTCTCAGAATTCAACTTGCAATGCATCTGACCATGAAAAATCAGACTTTGTCCAACTTTGAGTATGAGATGAAAAGAACAATCAGCAGCCCATTGCTCTTGGCAAGTAGCTTCAAACTTAGTTTATCATGCCAAATCCAAATTCTTGTTCACCTGGCATTTCTGATAAGAATTAGAATTTCTGTGGTTCCAGAGTACCAAACTCAAAGCAACAGCTGAAAACTAAAATAAGAAAGATCCTGGCTCAATAAAAGGAAGAAATTTCTAATGGATTAATGGGTAAAGCTCTCCAAATAGGGAATGGGATGCTCACAGAGGTAATGAGGTCCCTGTCATTGAAGGTGTGTAAACTTTGCTAGAGACCCAAACATCAAAGAATTACCTAGATCAAGGCCACATCAGCAACATTTACCAGCAACATCAGGAACTTGTCTGAAATGCAAATTCTCACCCCACATCCACTGTCTCAGGTTCTCCTGGGAGGGACCAACAATCTGAGTTTTAGCAAGATGATTCTTGTCAAATCTCTTCTCTGGATGATTCTTACACTCTGTGGCCCACCTTATGTGTCTCCAGCACAGACACTATAAATGCCCAAACTTGATCTCTACTAAACTGACCTAATTTAACCTCTATTGATTTAGAACTTGTGGTCCTCCAAATCGGATTTTAGGAATATCTGCACTAATAATGGAAATCTAATAAAAAGGATTATGAAGCGGGGGTGTTTGGGGGGTGAGAGGGGTGATAGATTAAAAACACCAGACTATGCACATTTTAGCACATTGTTTGCTTATATACAAATGATGCTGGTCATTATAATTAGGTCCAATTAGGTCCAATTAGGTCCGTTATAATTAGGCTTGTGTTGTTGTTTAGTGCCATCAAGTCGATTCCAACTCATAGCGACCCTGTATAGGGTTTCCAAAGAGCAGTGGTGAGCGCAAACTGCAGACTTTGTGGTTCTCAGTCCAGTGCTGACCGACCCTATAGCACCATACCAGGAGGCCAGACCAGCCTGTATTGACACATTAATGGGATGACTTGGCTAGAATTATGACTTGAACCCTAAAGTAACAAAACTACATTTATATTTAAATGAACTAGAACCTAGGTTTTGGTTTTGGTTTTGAAAATTAATCTGGCTTTCTCTCTTCCCAATGCCATCATTTTCCCCAGAATTCAGGAGGTGTTCTAGATGGAACAGATGGTCCCGTTCCCCAAACAGTTCTAAACCTGGCAGTGAAATGGGTCTAGATGGTTCTTAATCCTGTCCTGGTTTATCTGAAGGCATTAGGGGGTCCGAGATTTCCAAAAGTTTAATCTAATATGTGACATCCCCAAAGAGCCCCTTCTCAAGGGAAGTGGCAGAGCAGTGTTCGAAAACAGCCAAGGTGGGCACAGATCACCTGGGTTGCAGGTGAAGGGGACAATGACAAGGATCGTTTATGAGCAATTCCCTTCTGTCAGTCCTGAGCTGCTACATGCAACCTCCCACTCCATCCCCTCAGCAGCCCTGGAAGTAGGCACATTTATTCCCCTCCTTCGACAGGGAACACCAGTAAATGACGGGACCTGGACACCAAACCAAGTCTTCAGGTTACAAAGCCCGCATTCTTAACCACTCTCCATCCTTAATCTTTGAGGAGTCCTGGTGGTGCTGTGGTTAAGTGCTCAGCTGCTAACCAAAAAGTAAGGGATTCGAATCTGCCAGTCACTCGGTGGGGGAAAGATGTGGCAGGCTGCTTCTGTAAAGATTTACAGCTTGGAAACCTTATAGTATCACTAAGACTCAGACTCAATTTGAGGGCATCAGGTTTAGTTTGGGTTTTAGTTTTAGTTTATATTGTATCTTTGAGATTCAAGTTCAAGTCTTAGTTCTGTGGAAGGTCCTCATGAGACCCTGTCCATATCTAGGCTCTAGTTTCCCCATTTGTACAAGAAGGTGGAGATGGTCTGCAGAGCTCTCCAGCGCTGACTGTGGCTAAGGGGCCTGTGGGTTTTAAGAGCCAGGACCCGGGAGGAGGCAGGACTTCAGGATGGCAATTCCACGGTGAGTTCACACTTGTCAGTTTCCCTGGGGCTGCAAGTTCTGATTCAAACCTTCATCCTCCTCCTGAGATGGTCAAAGGGCTAGGGGTCACAGAGGGTGTGAGGTAGGGCCAATCTTTTTCACCCCCACCTTCCCAGCAGCTGTTGAGTCCTGCATCTTTGTAAGCACAGAGACTTCCTTTGCCGTGACTAGGGTGTGAGCATTTACAATTCATTTCAGGTCTGTTCTGGGACTGCAGATGCCTGTTAAGAAAAGCTGTGTCCTGTTCTAGATGCAGAACTTGGTTTTCTCAGGAGCCAGTTTATTAAAAAAATCTAAAAAACAGGGCATAGGAATGTTCTAGAAAGTTACTTGCCTGCTCAGCTGCCAGAACACAGGGGACGTATGCAACATGTGGGCTATGGCTTTGGTTGACACACACGGGGTACTCATAGTCTTCACTCCTTGTGTTTCCATAAAGAGGAACTTCTTTAGTGTGACACACACCACTCACACATTCCTCGCAAAGAGCGTGTGGTGAGGAACTAAGCATTCTCAGCTCGTGTCCTGGTCTCTGTTTAACATCACTCTCCCCTGCAGCAACTGGTGCTCTGCACTGACTCAGTACTAAACCAGGTGGGGCAGGGCTCCCTTTTTGATAATGCCTGTAGTTGCCTAAGGTCCCTAGGTGGCATAATGGTTTGCTCCCTGGGACTAACTAAAAAGGGTGGCAGTTCAAATCCACCCAATGGAGCCATGGCTTGGCAGTCTGTTTCCACGATGATAACAGCCAAGAAAAGCCTCACTGCTCTGTCACATGGCTTGCCATGAGTTCGAATTAACTTGATGGCAATTTTTTTTTGGTTTGTGGTTGCCTATCACTGGGTTGGCTTAAAATTGGGGAAACTTAGTTATAGGTACAATGTTAAAACCCTTGGTGGCCCCACACACTGTCCAGATTCTCCAACCATAGCAATAGCAGAACGCATGTGACTTCATAGACTGTGGCTCCCCTGCCCTGCACAGACCAGGAGAATGCTACTCCCAACACCCAGGAAAGGCTGTCTTGGGGCTTCCCACCTCTGCGACTTGGCTCACACAGCTCCTTCCATCCCAGCTTGACCTGAGTCTGTCGGTGAAGAACCAGCTCAAATGCCTCCTTCTCCAGTGTTTTTGGAGACTTCCTCCCTCCACTAAGGTAACAGCTCTACCATGTTGTTACCATAACCTCTGGTAAGAAATACCATCTATAACAAGACAAAGCACGCACACTTATACTATTGTAATTAACTTAAAAAGTCCACCAAACTGCTCTTAGTTTGCTAGATGCAATGTGTTCTGTTCCTGTGTAGCCCATTTCATTGAAAATAATGTTTGTGGCAATCCACTAAACTGATTTCATGACAGTTTCTTTATAGTGCAACATAACTGTTGCTGTTGTTAAGTGCCGTCGGGTCAGTTCTGATCCTGTATAGTGTTTCTGAGGAGCAACTGGTGGGTTTGAACTGCTGACCTTGTGGTTTACAGTCCAGTGCTGATCCTACAGCACCACACCAGGAGTCCATAGATAAGTGTGGAATTATATAGCATGGAATCAAATAGGCCAATGATTTATTCAATCCTAAAGTCAAGATTGAAAGCTTTAAGACTGGTTGGTGGTGGTCTGACTCATAGCGACCCTGTCTAGGGTTTTCAAGGTTATAAATTTTTACAGGAGTACAAAGCCTCATCTTTCTCCTGAGAAGTGATAGATTAAAACTATAGACCTTGTGGTTAGCAGTCCAACTCACAACCCACTCTACCACCAGAACTCCTTTTTAGTAGTTTGCAACCTAACTACCTGATATGCGATGATCTCCAAAGAATTATGAAGGGGAAAAACAGCAATATAGGTCTCTTATCTCTAATAGCATGTAAACTTTGTGACCATTAGTTTTTGTTTAAAGGGATGCTGTGGGTTAATGTGCTAGACTGCAAAGTCGGTCTGAACCGCAAGGTTGGTGGTTCAAGCTCACCAGGCACTCCTCAGAAACCCTATACAGGGTTTGGCACTTAGCAACAACACATATGTACAAACTATCTCTGGATGGATACCGAAGAACAAGTGACCTTGGTTGACCCACAGCCCATCAGTAATATACTCAGATTACAAGCAACTGAAGAAGAAATCTACCTTAGTCATTTCTGCATCATTTGCATCAAGCCAGGAACACAGGAGAGGTCTGTACATGTTCAATAACTTGAGCTGAATTCAAAAGAACACTTAATGAAGTACCCAAACCTATTCATCCACCTTCATTTCTTCTTACCTTCCTTTGTTTCTAATTAATCTTTCACAAAACCCTTACTGAAGGACTATGATGTACCAGACACTGGGATGGTGTTGGTCCTAGCCTGGTTTTGCTCTATTCCAGACTGCCTTCAAGTCCTGGTCTACATCCTAGATGGATCCTTCCTTGAGTCAGACACTACGTCCCCCACATGCTGATAAGATGTTCCATCTCAACTTCCTGACTAACTTCATCCCACTGACCACTTGCCCCTACCACCATCTTCACTCTCATGACATAACCAAGAGCTCTGGGAATACTCAAGAGAACCCTAATGCATTCTCCTTCTAAAACCAGTTTCCTAATGAAGCATTTCCCAATTTTATGCCTACCTGACTGTGGTAGACTGTTGCCTTGGTGACCCCAATAAACTCAGCTCTTGTGTACTTCCCTCCCATATTGACTTGAGATTTTACCACAAGACTTGTTTTGGCCACTGGGGCAATTGCAAGGAGGATGCAAAGAAAATGAGATAAGCTACTTGCACATTGAGGCTTGTCGGCTTGGAACACGTTCTTGGAATGCAGCTGCCATGCTGTGAGAAATCCAAGCACATGGAAAGTAACCAACATGCTCTAGCTGATAGCTCGAGTAGAGCTTCCAGCTGACAACAGTGCTAGTAACAGACATACGGATGCACCATCTTGAACATGCCACATGGAGCAGAACACCTGCCCACAGAATCCCAGTCAACCCACAGAATCATGAGGGGGCTTCCAAAAACAAAATGGAAAAAGAACAGAATTCTTCCAAATATTTTTGGAAGACTCTTCATAAAACAGTTGTTATATTTATAAAATCAACATATTTTGGGGTGGTTTGTTACATAGCAATAACTAACCAATACATCTCCTAGCGTTATCCTCTTTAATACATTTGAGTTTACATGGACCACATATGGGTCAAATGGGGTGTTTTCCCCAGGATGTTCCTCAGGCTAAGAATCACCATGGGGTACGGCCTGAGTATACTCCACCCCTGAGTGACTTACTACAGAAGCTAGTGTTACCCAGGTCCTGAATGCCAACTCTGGACACATTCCCACAAGTGATCTAAATCTGTGCCCCCTTTACCAGGGAAATACACATTGCAGCCATGGAAACACAAAGATACATCTAGATATCTTCTAGAACATCTCTTTAACTTGAGAATTCAGATTGATGTTATTACAGTAAAACAAATGGCTACATTCCAGAGTAAAATGAAACATGTGCATGAAATCCAAGATTGATCAGACAGTTGAGTAGAGTGTTGTAGGCTTTCCTCCACACTCCTGGGGATTTCCTAGTCTCTGGTATCGGGGGAGAGGGGCTTTGGTGGGAATGTATAAAAACTCCTGATCTTTTTATTCTGCTGATGGCTTAGATAAGTATTATAGATTGAATTGTGTGCCCCCAAAAGACATGTTGAAGTCCTACCCTTGGTACCTGTGAACAAGACTTTATTAGGAAATAGGGTCTTTGAAGATGTTACAGTTAACTTGAGGTCCTATAGGAGTAGGACGGGTCTTAATCCAAACTGAATGATTTTCTTATAGAAGAGACAAAGAAACAGGGAGACAGAGGAAGGGTGCCATGTGATGCTACAAGCCAAGGATTACCCAGGGCCATCAGAAACTAGGAGAAAGAAAGGCGTGAAGCTGATTCTCCCTCAAAACCTCAGAAGAAACTACCCCAGTCAACACCTTGATCTCACACCCCAGCCTCTAGAACTGTGAGTTGATACCTTTCTGTTCTTATAAGCCACCCAGCTATCTCCTCTTTAAGACATTTGAACTCACATGAACGACACTGGGCATAAATGGGGTGTTCAGCTCATGATGTTCCTCAGGGTAAGAATCAACACGGCCCATGGCCCGAGTATACTCCGCCCCTAAGAAACTTACGGAGGTGCTTTGCTATAGCAGGAAGCCAATACAGGTGCAGAAGTCGTGTGGAGTTTGACTCAGGCTTTGTGCCTACAGCTCCACCAATCTATCAACTACAGGTTATAACTAGAGAAAATAACCATTTTTTTGGAGCCAGCCTCCCAGCTGAAAGAGAAACAAAGAGATATTACCTTTCCTGATGTCTTCACACCTTTCCAGAGGCTAAAAAACAGGATGATGACAACGACCATCAGACAAAGCAAGAGCTGCCACTGTGGCAGGCCAATGTTGTGAATTCCGTCACTCTCATGAAGGTGGAGCATGCTGCGCCTGCCGGGGGTGGGGGGGAACACAGGCCAGAGAAAAGGGGTCAGGGCAGACCAAGGCCATGATTACAGGCCCATACCTGCAAGTGCAGATGGAGATAGGGACCGGCCTTCCCAGCCACTCTCCCCTCACTGTGCCCAGTGTGGCCCCTGCCCTGGGCAGCTCTGCCCAGGAGAAGAAAATCACCCGAGGAGACACCAGCACACGCTGCTTTTTAAAAGTTCTTGGAACTGGATTTAATGGAACAAAACTCTCTTGTTTGCCTACTACACGCCTGACTCTGAGGGCTAGAGATGACTAAGAATGGAAGGTTCCTACCCTCAGACGGCTCAGTCTAGAACTGCTCTCAACTGGGGAAGATTTTCACCTCAAGGACATTTCAAGGGAGAAAGAGACTGCTCCCGTAAAGAAACTCTACGTAGGGTCGCTATGAGTCAGCATCAACTCGATGGCAATGGGTTTTGGTTTTGGTTGAGTATTGCCATTAAAGAGTCCTGGTGGCACAGTGGTTAAGCACTCAGCTGCTAACTGAAAAGTCAGTGGTTTGATTTCCCAGGCACTCTGCAGGAGAAAGGTGAGGCAGTTTGCTCTTGTAGATTTACAGCCTTGGGTACCCTGTGGGGCAGCTCTATTCTGTCATATGGGGTCACTCGCTGTAAGTCGCAATCAGCTTAATGGCAAGAGTTTGTTTTTTGGTTGGATGTTCTGAAGAACCACTCTAATTTTGTCACTCGCCTGCCCCCAAATCCTCCGGGACTTGCAGTCACCTAAAAAGCCTATCTCACTTAATCCTGTGGTTTTGCCTCTGGTCCTGGGGCTCTAGCCACTGTCTGACTATCTGGCAATGTCTGGAGGTAATTTGGGCTGTTCCAAGTCAGGAGTGCTACTTCTGAATACCCTACAGTGTGCGCCCCCACAACGGAGGATTAACCAGCCCAAAATGTCAGTGGTGTTGAAGTTCAGAAATCGTGGTGGAAAGGATCAAATGTTAATATTTCAGCATCTGGGACCTTTCATAATCCGCTGGCAAGTGTCAGTTCATCCCCTGCTTCACCACACCCTTAAGTCTTTTGCTCCTGGCAAGCCACTTGGCATTCCCAGTCATTTGATATTCTAATTGTGGGCTTGGGACCAGCTGTTCCTTTAGCCTAGAACACATTTCCTGGCCCAATATATCTGCCTGGAAAACTTAGTTTCATCCTTTCAGTCTCATTGAAAGGAGCCCCGATAGCACAGTGGGTTAAGTTCTGGGCTGTTATTCATAAGGTTGGTGTAGGAAAAAGATGAGACTATCTGTTCCTGTAAAGATCTACAGTCTAGGAAGCACTAAGGAGCCCTTCTACTCCATCCTAGAGGGTCGCTAGGAGTCAGAATGGGTTTCTTTGGTTTGGTTTAGTCTCATTGAAAAGAGTTGACCCAAAAAACACAGCAATGGACTCAAATATGCCGACACTCATGAAGACGGTGCAGGTTTGGTCCCGTTACATAGAAGGTTGCTATGGGTCAGAACCACTCGATGGCAACCAATAGCAACAACGCATGTCAACTCAAAATTGACCTCCTCTGGGTAGTTTAAAAGGCCCGTTGCCATTAAGTGGCTTCTCTCAGAGAGAGACGAGGGGAATGTGGTGGAGCTGGGCCTGGGCTAAAACGATATAGAGCCAGAAGCAAGTACTGAACCCCCGACACCTAATTCTACTTCTAAGTGTTAAACGGTTTCAATTAATGTTCAGCTAACAGGGCTACTGAAATCATGCAAAAAGGTATTGAATTAACTGTTTGCTTTGAAATATCCTAAATGGCTCTAGGGTCCAATCAGATGGCCAAATGCTCTGAAAGGGCTCCAGTGACCACAAGAGCATTGAAAGTCCACTTCAGGACTTTGCAGGGGTTGTTATCGGTAAAGAACCCGATTCCTTGGAAAGGGAATCAGAATCTACTTCCTGAGTAGGCCCAAGCCTTGGGCGGTTAGTACAAGTATGAGGGGTCTTCAAACAGTTTGTGGAAAAGTTAAATGAAAAGATAATGGTATTTTTTCACAAAGTTATTGAAGTCACCTCGTAACTTGGGTTTGTTCTAATGTTTCCAGCAGCATTTAGTGGGAAATGAATCATCGTTAAATAATATATGGGCCAAGCTTTCCTCATGCTAGGGGCCAGTCTATTTCTTGCCTGACATTTAAGCATAGAAGGTTAGTACAGGGGTTGGGGAGACTTCTCTCCCTCACTAGGAATGGGTTTGGGATAGAAGTTTTCTATCACCATGCAAGTGTTTGCCAAGGATGCCCTTTTACAGATGAAGTTGCAAACAGAGGACCAGCTGTGGGGTTGTTTGGCCTCAAGCCCAGAACCTGAGTAGAATAGCGGTTTTGTTCCTTCCAATGCTATGTTCAGTCCATCAGCTTAAATGAATACAAGATGGTAACAAAATTGGCCAGGAGGCTCTGAAGGAGGAAAAAGAACTATCTAACCTCCCAGAATTGGCACTAGGAGTCTCTATTGTTGGGTGTCCAGTTGGGGATGACTGTTTTAAAGCAGAAACTTCTTTAGAAAAGGGCCAATTGCCATTAAAAACAAAACAAAAAAACTCTAGAGCCAACCCCTGTGACTTAATGCTATGCATTACAAAGCCCACAGCCAGGGTGTGAGGTGAGGGAGAGGCATGAGAAGGGCTCTTAGATACATGCAGGGACTCCATACCCCCATCAGAGACTCTGACAAGACAAAGGAGCTGAGCAGCAAGAGAGAGGCCTGGGTATTGGATGAGAACTCAGAGTCAGACAAGCAGAAGTCAGATTACAGCTCTGTCAGTTACCTAAAACCTGAGTCTCCACATTCTTATCTGTGAAATGGGAACCATTCCAATTTCCATGAACTAGGAAGATTGAAAGGGATTTGGCTGTGAAGAGATGCTCAGTGTCTGACATAGTGGGGGCATAAAGCTCTTGGGGTGGGGGGCATTAAAAGGAAGAGGCAGAGAGGGGAAATCTGTCTGTAGGTTTGAAAGTTCCTGAAATAAGTTCTGGATTCTGCTCCTCATATCTCTCCAATTCCTTAAGCCCCACCCACAAGAATGCCATTTTCTTCTGACACATTCTTCCCAAAGCAGAGCCCAGAGGAACTTCAGGGCTGTAATTAAAGTAACCAACTCACGTCTCCCTCCTTCTGGGTGTCTTGGCAGGGGCACGAAGACGTTAAGACGTCAGAGGAGGAATAAAACAATAACTAGACTAGAGACCAGGCTATCATTTTCCACTTTAATTTATAAGGACAAAGGTTGCCAAAAGAAAAATGATGTCTGTTCCTTCATGATGCACTAAGAGGAAGGCAGGGAACTAAGCGCATGTCTCAGCAGCGGCCTCTGCCCACGATCCTTTACCTCCTCCAAGAGAACCACACTCACGGAAACAGGAAGGTACACTGCCTACAACCTCCACCACAACCTCTCCAAAAGTTCTACAAGACCAGAAGAGCTGTGGGATGAAATCAAGAACATCATACAGGAAGAAAGGAAAAGGTCATTAAGGAGACAAGAAAGAAGAAAAAGACCAAAATGCATGTCAGACGAGACTGAAACTTGCTCTTCAGAGTAGAGATACTAAAGCAAATGGAAGAAACGAGGAGGTAAAGAGCTGCATGGAACATTTCAAACGGCAGCTTGAGAAAACAAAATCAAGTATTATAATGAATTGTACAAAGACGTGGAGTTAGAAAAACAAAAGGGAAGAGCATGCTCATCATTTCTCAAGCTGAA
>NW_006408573.1:4832346-4836233 GCF_000296735.1 Chrysochloris asiatica | reverse complement strand
TCAAACCCACCAGCTGCTCCTCGGAAAACCTATTCAGGGTCGCTATGAGTTGGAACTGACTTGATGGCACTTAACAACAGTGGGTAAAACATTGAATGATGCAGAAAGTATCAGAAGAAGATGGAAGGAATACACAGAGTCACTGCACCAAAAAGAAATGGTCGATATTCAAACATTTCAAGAGGTAGTATATGATCAAGAACCAATGGTATTCACAATAAAAAGTTTTCTTTGTTTTAAAAATGAACCAATGGGACCGAAGGAAGAAGTCCAAGGTGCACTGAAGGCATTGGCAAAGAATAAGGCATTGGAAGGCAGCTACCTGGCTATCTGAATGGAAGAGATTCATATCTGTACACATTCCAAGAGAGGTGACCCAAAGGAATGCTGAAATCATCTGACACCATCATCAATATCACATATCATAAATTTGGCTAAAGATAATTCACAAGTAGCTGCAACAGTACATTGACAGGGAACTTCCAGAGGTTCAAGTCAGATTCAGATAGGGATGTGGAATGAGGGATATCATTGCTGACATCAAATGGATCTTGTCTGGCAGCAAAGAATGCCAAAAAGATGTTTACCTGTACTTTCCTGACTACACAAAAGCTTTCAACTGTGTGGTAAACTATGCGTAGCATGGATGTGCTAAACTATGTATAAAAGTGTAAGGAATGGGTATTCCAGAACACTTAATTGTGCTCATGAGGAACTTGCATATACATCGAGAGACAGTCATTCCAACAGAACAAGGGGACACAAAATGGTTTAAAATCAGGAAAAGTGTGCGACAGAGTTGTATTCTTTCACCATACTTCTTCAATCTGTATGTTGAATAAATAATCCATGAAACTATATTATATGAAGAAGAATGTTCCATCAGGATTGGAGGAAGACCCATTAACAAACAACCTGTGATATGCAGATGATACAATTTTGCTTATGGAAAGTGAAAAGGACTTAAAATACTTAATGATGAAGATCAAAGACCACAGTCTTCAATATAAGTTGCACTTCAATGTAAAGAAAACAAAAGGCCTCACCACTGGACCAATAAATAACATCACAATAAATGGAGAAAAGATTGAAGTTCAATGACTTCATTTTGCTCGGATCAACCATCAACACTCCTGGAAGCAGCAATCAAAAAATCAAATGACATACTGCATTAGGCAACCGTGATGCACCAAATCTCTTTAAAGCGTTCAAGACCAAAGATGCCAATTTGAGGACTAAGGTGCATCTGATCCAAGCCATAGTATTTTCAGTAGCCTCATACATATGTGAAGGGTGGACAATGAATAAGGAAGACAATAAAAGAATTGATGTATTTGAATTATAGCATTGGAGAAGAATATTAAAAGTACCATGGGCTGTCAGAAGAACAAACAAATCTGTGTTGGAAAAAGTACGGACAGAATGCTCCCTAGAAGCCAGGATGGCCAGACTTTGTCTCTCATACGTCAGACATATTACCAGGAGGAAATAGTCCCAAATGAAGGGCATCATGCTTGGTAAAGTGGAGGAGAAGGAAACAAAAAAAAAAGAGGAGGATCCCCAATGAGGTGGTTGGAACAGCGGCCGTAGCTATGACGATTGTAAGGATGGCACAGGACCTGTTGTACACAGGGTTGCTATGAGTCGGAACCAACTTGACAACGTCTAACAACAACACAACTGCTACAATGGAACTCTGATGGTACAACAGTTACGCTCTCCACTGTTGGCGGTTTGGACACATCCAGCAGCACCATGGGAAAAAGACCTTCTGTAAAGACTGCTCTTGTTTAATTCTGTTCTGATTCACAATCACCCTGTATAGGGTTTTCTAGGAGTAGCTGGTGGTTTTGAACCGCATACTTTGTACTTAGCAGGCTGGTGCTTATACTACAGTGCCATGCCAGGAGTCCAGCCTAGGAAACCCAATGGGACAGTTCTACTCTTTCACACGGGTTTGCCATGAGGTGGAAATCGTCTCGGTGGTACCTAACAACAACGTAACTGCTACAATCCAATATGGCACAGAGACGAAGAGTGCAGGCTTTATAGTTTCACAGGACCAAGACAAGGGAGGCTCCTAGTGTGCAGAATGTCAGGAGGCCTCATATCAGGTTCCTGCGTATGCAAGCTGCCTCTGCTGACATCTTGGCTCTGCACAACACTAGCTAGGTGACTGTGGGTCCACAATTTACTATCTGTTCCAAAATCTAAAGCTCATCTTTGCAGCCTCATCTGTGCACTGAGGGTGACAGCTACAGATACCTCGATGTGCGGTATCTGGATGTGAAGGTCAGCTTGAAGTGAGGCTTAAATTTGGGTAACGTATACAAGCAAGTTAGCAGAAAGCTGTTAATATTTTGATAAGGAAGGAAAAAACAAACAGTTTTTGTTGTTGTTAAGTTCTGTTGAGTTGGTTCTGACTCATAGGGGCCGTGTTTAGGGTTTCCAAGGAGTAGCTGGTGGGTTTGAACCACCAACCTTGCAGTTAGCAGTCCAGTGTATATCCTACAGCGTCACACCAGCACTCTAAGAGTAATGGTGCTTTTCTTAACTCGGTGTTCGTTTAAGTGATAGAAGCGGTTCAAGTCCTTTGGAAGGTCATATAGGTTGCACTTGATTACTCATTTCGGGATCTCGGGTGGCACAGTGGTTAAGTGCTCAACTGCTAACCAAATGGTCAGTGGTTTATCCCACCAGTCGGCTTCCATAAAGCGTACAGTCTTGAAAACCCTACAGCTCGTTCTACTCTGTTCTATAGGCCACGAGGAACCTGAATTGACTTGATGACAATAAGTGTGGTTTTGCTTTGGTTACTAACCTAAAGGTCGGTGGTTTGAACCTCTCCAGCAGTGATGTGGAAGAAAGAGCTGGTGAACCAGAAACTCTGATGGAGCAATTCTACTCTGCATCACAGAGTCGCCATGAGTCAGAACCGATTCTCCGGCAAAGGGTTCAGTGTTGTGTTTTATGGAAGATGTTGTGATGCTCTAGATATACCTTCTGTTCTCTCGCTTTTTTTTTTCTCACAACTTTTCTATGTCTAAAATTATTTCAGAATGAAAAGTTGTGTTTTTGTATTTTTTGTGTTTTTATATTTCAGAATTAAAAGTTGTGTGTGTGTGTTTTTAAAAGATGCTTTCTCTTCCAGCCCCAGTCAGCACCTCCCGTGCACACATGGTACAAATCATGTCCATGAGCCGCACATGGTTGGCCTGCGTCCTGCTTCTTGAATTTCACAAGTTTCCCCATAGGAGACCCAGAGAGACAGCAGTGGAGGGGGGTCAGCAGACAGCTGCAGGATCAGACTGACCTGGGTTCCACCTAAAGTTGACCCCATCTCACCATGTCCGTTCAAATATCACCTCCTCATAGAGACCTTCTCTTTGCCCTTTGTCATGGACTAGTGTGTTTCCAAAAAATATGTACCAGCTTGGCTGGGTCATGATTCTCAGTGGATTGGTACTTATGTAATGATACAATCATGCTCCCATGATGTGATCAGCTGGGATCAGCCAATCATTGATTCTCAGTGGTAGGGTAGTTATGTAATGATGCAATCATCCCCCCATGATGTTATTGGATGTGATCAGCCAATCATTTGGGGTTGCGTGGGATATAACATCCTTTCCCTGCATCAACTTTTATCTTACAAGACCTAAAATGAGAGGGATCTGATTAGAAATGAAGGGGCCTGTTAACACATAGAAAGCAGAGCCGGGAGCAGAACCTACACTGAGAACCTCACAGACTCAGGGAAAAACTGATGCCAAGACACTTGAGATCCAAGGAACGTCAGACCCAAAGATGGCGGAAGGAGACAAGGACTGTTCTCCTAACTGTGAGCTGACTGAGAGACGAAGACGTCCCTAAAGCTGGTGCCCTGA
>NW_006408573.1:4813898-4831796 GCF_000296735.1 Chrysochloris asiatica | reverse complement strand
AGTGGCAGCAGTGATGGGCTCAGGTTTAGCAACGATTGAAAGGTTAGGTTGACCCAGGGACTGGGCAGTGTTTCATTCTGTGGTGCATAGGATTGCTATGAGTCAGTATTGACATACTAGAGTTCTGGTGTGGCACTGTTGGACAAGCACTGGACCACAGGGTCAGTTTGAACTGCAAGGTTGATGGCTAAAACTTGCCAATTGCTCCTCAGAAACCCTATACAGGGTCGCTATGTGTTGGAACAGACTTGCTAGCACTTCACAACAACAGGGAACAAAGGTAACTGAGGAGTCCTGGTGTGGCAATGTAGGATAAGCACCAGACTGTTAAGTCACAACTGACTCGGCAGCACTCAGCCACAACAGGTAACTAAAACACACCCCAACAATCCGTTTCTACCAAAAGCCCTGGTGGCACAATGATTAAGCACTCAGCTGTAACTGAAGCTTTGGCAGTTTGAGCCCATCCAGAAAGGCCTAGAGATCTGCCTCAGTAAAGACCACAGTCAAGAATGCCTGACGTGGCAGTTGGACTCTATCACATATGGTTGCTATGAGTTCAAATCTGCTCAATGACACTCAACAACATGAGCACTGTTATTTTCCCAAATTTTGTTTCGTTTTCCTGAAAGACAATTATACCTCCTAAAACGTTCTTGTTTCTGCATCTGCTTGCTTATGAATCATCTCCCTATCCTGACCCCATCCTGATTCCCACCCTCCTGCCTCAGAACACAAACTTTTCAATCTGTCTTGTCCGCCACTGATCCTATCCCCAGCTCCTATCTGTACATGCTTAATGCTGACATCTGAGAATCGTTCAAGCTGGGGTCACACTCTGGTGGCTGCTCAGCAAATGTGACAAAGGATGACCAGCATGTCCCCCTCCTCTCTGCGGTTTTCCTGAGTTTCTGGTTCAGCGTTCACATACCCAGGATGAGCATTGAATGACTTACTCATAGAACTCTGCTGCCGGTGTGAACTTGTACTTGGAGTACTTCGTGTGGTTGCCCAGTACGGAGCCATTGAGGAGCTTGGGGTCAGTGCAGTTGGGGCTGTTCCAGGCATGGCCACATTCAGTCCAGGGCAGGTTGAAGGTGAAGGAGGAGAAGAGGTAGTAGAGTGACCATGCAATGATGACGTTATAGTAGAAGCCAACGTAGAGTGCGATGAGGATCACAGCATAGCCGACTCCTGCCAAAGGGACAGAGAAACCCAGTCCCGGAGCTGCCTCCGCAACTCTGCACTAGTCAACCCCTAAAAAACCACAAAGGCCATTGACTAGATCCTGACTCAAGGCAACCCCATATGTATCCGAGGAGAACTGTGTTCCATAGGGTTTTTCAATGACTATTTTTTGGGAAATTGATCTCTCTTCTGAGGCTCATCCAGGTGGACTTGAACCCCTAACCTTTCAGTTAGCAGCCCAGTGTGTTAAGTATTTGTACCAGCCAGGGACTCCTTTAGGAATGACCTTTAAGTATTCTTGGAAGTTTGGGTGAGGCTAAATCTTCCACTTTTCTGATTTGGCCATGGGCACATGACTGAGCCTGGCTAGAGAACAGCTGCTTCCCCACAGCTACACAAAGTGGTTTGTGGACGGACATACAATTCAAGTCAAACCAATAAGTCTTCTCTGAGACCATTACTGAAGCTACTAATGTAAGGATGTGTATGTTTGTTTGTGGTTGTTGTTAGACGTGTTAGGATTTAAGCCTGGAGCTACGGACAGCCGTCTCTGCTAGTCCTTGAGATGACAGTACCAGACTTGAGACTTACAGAGAGAGCAAGATCCCAGATGTGCTAATATACAAGCAACTGGATTAAGCTAATGTGCCAGACAGCAAAGCTGTTTGAACTGCAAGGTCGGTGGTTCAAGCTCACCAGTCGCTTCTCAGAAACCCTATACCAGGTCGCTATGGGTCGGAACCGAGTCGATGGAACTTAACAACAACAACAAAGCCAACCAGAGACCCCTGGCCTTTAACATAAGCCAATAAATTCCCTTTTATATCTAAACAGATAGCCATCGAGTCAATTGTGACTCATGTTGTTGTTGTTGCTAAGTGTCATCGAGTCGGTTCCGACCCCTACAACCCTGTATAGGGTTTCCAAGGAGCAGCCGGTGAGCTTGAACGTCCGACCTTGTGGTTCAAAGCAACTTTACAGTCCAGCGCATGAACTCACAGTGCCACATCAGGACTCATGGTGGTGGTGGCAGTGGTGTGCTGTGGAGTCGGTTCCGAATCATAGTGACCCTGAATAGGGTTTCTGAAGCTGTAAATCGTTACAGGAACAGAAAGTCTCATCTTTCTACTGCAGGACAATTGGTAGTTTCGTCAACAGCTGACCTTGAGGTTAGCAGCCAGATTCATAACTACTATGCTACCAGAGCTCCTTAGCAACCCTATATAGGGTTTTTAAGACTATAAATCTTTATGGGAGCAGACAGCCTCATCGTTCTCCTAAGGAACAGCTAGTAGGTTTGAACCATCAACCCTGTGGTAAGCAGCCTGATGCCTAACACAAGTCGGTGTGATATGGTGTTCTAGCAATTAAACGAAACAGTCCTAACACACAAACTCCGTAAGCCTCTTGTGATCACTGAAAGACTGAGCACAGGGGAGGTGCTCAGGATATCCACGCCACCGGGACAGTGGCCCATGGGAGTCACACTGGCCCTTGTTGCCACCTGGACCCAGTTCTCTGTTGTTGTTGTTGTTGTTAAGTGCTGGTGAGTCGGTTCTGACTCATAGCAACCCTGCATAGGATTTCCAAGGAGCAGCTAGTGGGTTTGAACCGCCAACCTTGTGGCTTGCAATCCATTGCTGATCCTAGCATGCCATCCCGGAGTCACCAGTGCTTGAGAAACACCAACTTTTACTCTGCTGCTGTTGGTGGTGGTGGGTCAGTTCTGACTCACAGCGACCCCTCTTAGGGCTACTTTCTCCAGTTGTGCTCTAAGTCCTAAATACAAGGGGCTTTAAAAAAAAGTCCCCAGAAAAAAATGGAATTGAAAAATAAGTCAATTTTTCCACAAACTCTCGTACAAAGATGGCCAAAGATGTTTCATCTACGCCCCAACTGCAATTGATTTACGGTGGCTGTTGTATTAAGGGTTATGAGGCAAATTTCTGGTGAAGCAGGAAAGAATCCACAATCAACTCATTATGTCTGCCACAGGAGTAAGAAGAGAGGGTAGTGGCGTGCATGCTGTGTACTTCAGACACTTCTAGAAGTATTTCCCATACTGAAACACAAATTCTTTCCGGCCACCAAGCTGCTGGGACCCAGGTTTCCAGACTTCCTAAGCCCACTTGTGCGTAGTGGCCACTTACCCTAGTCAAGTCCCTGTGAATCCTACAAGAGAGATGGTTGGCTTTAACTCCACCCTTGGGAGTCGATTCTCCAGGGGCCCCAAGAGCCAACCTTACCTCCCCAGACCCGTTGTTTACCTTTGAAGAATGGGCAGATCTTCCACACTGTGGCTGCCCCCTCCCGGTTGTACTGGCCCAGAGCCAACTCCATGTAGAAGAGAGGCATCCCAGCAATGATCAGGAACAGCGTGTAAGGGATCAGGAAGGCACCTAAGAACACAGAGGCAGGATGTCACCATCTCCACCCTACTCAGAGCACCTGGATGAGAGTCTGTGAGGGCAGTGAGGACCCTCACCCATCTACTCAGCTTTCCCAGGGATGTTTTGTGCTAGGTAAAGAGGAGACATGAAGAACAATTAATACTAATAATTACAGTAATCGTTGCAGTAACAGTAGTAATAATCAGAGTCATTAGCATAATAATGAAATTCAGTGATTAAAATTCAGTGACTAAAGCTACATAGGTTTGTTTCCTACAGGATTCTCAGTACAGTCACAAGTTGTAAAACTCTGAGGAAAACTGCAATCTTATTTACCAACTGTATTAAACACAGACCTTTTCTCTAATGGAAGATCATTCTGGGGAAGGCTAATCTAATCCAAACTGTGCTTTTACAGGTGTAAAAATTGAGACAAGAGAGGAAGACAAGCGCCCAAAATTATGTCTGATCGAGTTTCTACATTTGTCATTGTTGGATCCCATCGAGTGGATTTCAACTCATAGCAACCCCATGCGTACAGAGTAAAACTCTTTCTTCATGGAGTTTCCAAGGTCTTTCAGAGCAGACTGCCTGCCTTGTCTTCAAAGGTGCTTCTGGGTGGGTTTGAACTGCCAACCTTTTGGCTAGCGGTCTAGTGCTTAACAGTTTATTTTAAAGCCCCATGAGATTTCTCAAACATTGTCTCCCTGGTCTTAAGTCTCACAACAGATTGTAATATTATGAAATAATATGCTGAAATAGCTATATGCCTCTGGCAGGAACCAAGGGGCAGAGAGGTGCGTTTAATTGCTAGTGTTTGCATTGCTAAGAAGAGAGAGAGCAGGATTCGCATGCAGGTCTTCTGACCCATCAAACACATCAGGTACAGAAAGAAGGCTGAGGGCAAAGGAACCTCAGGTCAAGTTTCTGATGAGGGAAGATGTTCACCCAGACCATCACAGATGACTCTCAGGTAAAAGGTGGAAGCAACTCACTCCTGGGAGAATTCCCTGTTGAATTAGACATGCCCAAGTTTCAGAGACAATTCTCACTCTGCCTGGCAGCCTGGGGCAAGTGTAGCAGGCTCTGATGCTTCCAGGTGACTCATTGGGATGCAGGTCACAGAGGCCCAGGCTGCAAACATGACTACCAACTCCCTTTCCTGACACAGCGGGGAGGGGCCAGGTCATATCCAAATACCTCGCATCATCAGCCTTGGAGACTAAGCCGTATCTGACCAGCCCACATCAGGAAAATGCAGAGCCCAGGATCACACTAAATGATCAAATCATTAACAGTGACAATAAATCTCAGAAGTTCACACTTACTGGTTCATGTAAGGTCTCACTCAGTCCTCACAACAACCCTAAGATACGGCAGTGCTCATTTTGCCCATTTTAAAGATACAGAAACTCAGGCTCCAAGTCAGCAGGTCACAGTCAGCCAGCAACTCAGACTGTCAATTTCCAATTTCTTCCCAGGACTCTCCTTAGAGAGCCCAGGACATGGGGACAAAACAGGCAGTGATGGCCCTATATGCCAAGGCCCTTTCCTTCGTCAGCTGGAGAAAAGCTGGTGGGGTGGAGAGGTGGAAAGAAACTACTGGAAGGGAGCTCCTCTTCTGTGTCTAGCAGGGCACTGGGCACCAAACATCTGTGATTTCCTGTACCAGGAACCGTCTGGGCCTATGCATTTTTCAGAGGAGGAATCTGAGGTTTGGAGAAATGAAGTGACTTGACCAAGCTCTCACAGCTGCTTAGTGATGGATCTAGGATTTAAGCCCACATTTAGCCTGATTCTAAAGCCCCCAACCATTCCCAACACATCCTGCACACTGGAAACCATTCCTCTCGAGGTGAAGGACACGGGTCTGCTTGAGATGGAGATGGGGAGGGGAGGGGCAAGGCATAGGGAATTCTGGGACTGAAGCTCTAGAGCAGTCAAGCCACCCATCTGTTGGCCACACTCTGGCACAATCCCTGACTCCAGGTGGGACTTCTTTGAAATGACCATAAGCCAACCTTTCTCTCCACCTCTCATTTCTTGCTTTCAATCTCTTTTCTTCTGGATCTTCTACACAAAGAGGATTGGTCTAACACCCAAACCCATGTCTATCCACATTGATGCTGGTAGTGGTAGTGCTGATAGTGGGGTTAGTGAAAGAACGCCTGGTATATGGCAAGTCCTACTAATGTAGTCGTTATGAATCAGGCTGCTTACCTCACAGTCGGCAGTTTGAAACTACCAGCAGTTCCGCGGGAGAAAGATGAGGCAGTCTACTCCCGTAAAGCTTTATAGCCTCGGAAACCCTATGTAGGGTCACTATGAGTCGAAACCAACTCCACGGTACTTAACAACAACAATTCTAAGTTTTGGGAGAAAGATAAGCTTTCTGCTCCTGCAAAGATCTATACAGCTTTCAACAGCACTTACCAACAACATTAAGTTTTACATAATTGCTCATTTAAATCCATCCATGAGAGACAATTATCACTAATCCTATTTTCTACCACCTGTCTGTCAGTCTGTCATACTATAGTGACTTGCATGTTGCTGTGAGGCTGGAAGCTATGCCACTAGTATTCCAAATACCCATGGTGGAGGAGTTTCAACAGAGCTTCCAGACTAACAGATCAAGAAGAAATGCCCAGCGATCACTTCTGAAGATTAGCCAATGATAAGCATATTAAGAAAGGTGTGCAACAAGGTTGTATTCTTTCACCATACTTATTCAACCTGTATGCTGAGCAAATAATACGAGAAGCTGGGTTCTATGATGAAAAACGTGGCATCAGGATTGGAGGAAGACTCATTAACAACCTGCGATATGCAGATGATACAACCTTGCTTGCTGAAACTGAAGAGGGTTTAAAACATTTACTGATAAAGATCAAAGAGCCCAGCCTTCGATATGGATTACATCTCAATGTCAAAAAAACAAAAATCCTCACCACTGGACCAATAAACAACATTCTTACTAACAGAGAAAAGACTGAAGTTGTCAAGGACTTCATTCTTCTTGGATCAACTATCAACACTCACGAAAGCAGCAGTCAAGAGATCAGACGACGTATTGCATTAGGCAAATCTGTTGCACAGGAACTTTTTAAAGTGTTGAAGAGCAAAGATGTCAGCTTGAGGACTAAGGTGCGCCTGACCCAAGCCATGGTATTTTCAATAACCTCATATGCATGCGAAAGCTGGACAGTGAATAAGGAAGATCATAGAAGAATTGATGCCTTTGAGTTATGGTGTTGGAAGAGAATACTGAAAGTGCCCTGGACTGCCAAAAGAACCAATAGATCTGTTTTGGAAGAAGTGCAGCCAGAATGCTCCTTAGAGGCCAAGATGGCCAAACTTTGTCTCTCATACTTTGGACATATTGTCAGGAGGGAACAGTCGCTAGAGAAGGATATCATGCTTGGTAAGATGGAGGGTCAGAGAAAAAGAGGAAGATCCCCAACAAGATGGTTTGGCCAGGTGGCAGCATCGATGGACTTAAGTGTGGCAACAGTAGTGAGGTTGGCCCAGGATCGGACATTGTTTCGTTCTGCTGTGCATAAGGTCGCTATGAGTCGGTGCCGACTTGATGGCACCTAACAATAACAACAAGCGTATTATACATCATAACAGAATATTTTCTGATATAGTGTTGGATGATGAGCCCCCAAGGTTAGAAGGCACTACACAACAGATACAACCCTGGGCTCAAACATGCCAACAATCGTGAAGAAAATGCAGGACCGGGCACCATTTTTATTCTCTTATTTATATGGTCACCATGAATCTGCATCAATTAACTAATAACAACAGCTCTATTTTACAGATGAGGAAACTGAGGCTTGGAAAGGTCAATTTGATTGGCCAAGCTTAGTAACTATGGAGCTTGGCTGCAAGCCTGAATCTCTCTGACTTCCATTTTGCCTCTCACTGATACTCACCCTTGAGGGCCTGGGACCAGGGAGAGGAGAAGTAGATGCTTTCAACAGTTAACAAGCCTGAAGACCAAAGTCTTCATAAGAGATCATATTGTTATCATAGCCCAAGGGACTATGGGAATGAAAAAAAACAGGAGTCGCGGCACAGACCTTGGCACCGAGGTTTGCCTCTGGTGAGTAGATGCTATTTCTACATGGCCAATGAACAGCAACATCAACCAATTAACTAGGTGTCTCATCTTGGCCAATTTTCTCAACTCACAACCTCTGAGTGGCACTGCCAACAAGTCAGTGAGTTGTCCAGTTTGGTCATCGCCTGGTCTGCCCCTCCCTCTGGTGGAAGGCAACAAGTTGGCAGGGAGTGTCCCCCTCGGGGAGAGAAGTGGAGGTGGGTCTGTCTGCACATGTCTGCCCTGTGATCGTGTTTCAGAGACGCGCCACCAAAGCTGAGGGTGAAATGGATCAAGAAGACTCAAGGATCTGAAATGGCTGAGTGCAAATGAAACACAGAGACCTGCCCAATGGCCGTGTCTCCATCTACGAAGACTCAGCCTCCTTAGCTGAGGATACAGAGGAAGGCAGGGCTGAGGAGTCAGACGGGACTTTAGGGGCTTCTGAACTCAACTGGTGGTGCAGATGGTCTGCAATTGGCTATAAGCCTAAAAGGGGCTCTGGTGAAACAATGGTGAAGTGCCCAGCTGCTGATGAAAAGGTTGGTAGTTTGAACCCACCAGGAGCTCTGCAGGAGACAGGGCTGGTGATCCACTCCTGTAAAGGTTGGTGGAGAAAGCCCTATGGGGCAGTTATACTCTGGCACATGGGGTCACTGAAAACTGAAATTGACTTAACGGAACCAAACAATAGCACAGACCTAAAACCAGCAGTGTTGCGGAGTGTGACCTGGGAGGGGGTGCAGAAAGGAGAGATCCCCTGAGACCTCCCTCAACCAACTTCCCGGGTTACTGCGGGTAAAAGTCCATAAGGAATTCTGGTCCCACCATAATATAAACAAGAAGCAGAAATTCACAACACTTTTCCCTCAGTGCCCTCAGTTCAGCTGAGGACTATCAAAGACTTTTACCAGAGCCCTGAGACCAACCTGGCAAATGCCTCGGTGGGCAGATTTGCCCCCGAGAAAGCCCCAATGGCATATCAGACAGTAGTATACAAGAGAGGGTATAAGGTTCCAAGCAGGAAACAGGGTCCCCCAAGCAGGCCTGTGCAAACAGCATGTAGGCTGGGACAAAAGCCTCAGGCAGCCCTTCCCAACCCCAGTCTAGAGATGGTGACAAGACGAAAAATCAAGCCACCAGTTGCTAATTCAAACACATGTATCTTCCCACCTTGACAGGTAAATGTTGCAGAAGTTCTAGCGTAAAGTTCAAATTGGGAATCCTCAGCTCTGTGGTGTGGTGGCCTCTCCCTCCTCTTCTCTCAGCTCCATTCAGCCATAGGAGAGGTCTTTGTCCCTACAACCACTCCTCATCTGCAATATAAGCTGTCCACAGTTCCTGCTGTGTGACAAGGGGGCTCTGGTCTCCCCTTGGATCTGGGGTGCATACCCACAGCTCAGTCCACACTGAGGAAACGAACAAGCAAGAGGCCCACACAGGGAATCCAGAATCTATCAGGAACCTGGAGCACGATGGTAGGGGGCACGTACGGGCCCTCCTGGTCCCCAGGATGCCTGGTCCCGGGGGGAGGGTTTTTTTGTTTTTGTTTTTGTTTTTTTGTGTGTGTGGTCAGTGTCAAAAACATAAAACAAAAACCCATTGCTATCAAGTGGATTCTGACTCACAGTGACCCTGTATAGGATTTATAGGAACAGAAAACCTAGTCTTTCCCCCATCGGGTAGCTGCTGAGTTTGAACTGCTGACCTTGTGGCTAGTAGTCCAGTGCTTATCCTACAACACCATCAGTGGCTGGATCAGGACTTTCTAAAGCCCAGGCCCAGAGCAGCCTAGATCTAAGGTCCTGCTACCGTTGCCTACATACCCTTGGGCAAAGGCACCTCCATGAGCATCGCTGTCAGATTTTTGACTCACAGAGCTCCCACATGACAGAGTAGAACTGCCCCACAGGGCTCTGGTAGCGTAGTGGTTACGAATCGGGCTGCGAATCTTAAGGTCAGCAGTTTGAAACTACCAGCTGCTCCGTGGGAGAAGGATGAGGCTTTCTGCTCCCGTAAAGATTTATAGCCTCAGAAACCCTGTTCAGGGTCGCTATGGGTTGGAATCGACTCCACGGCACTTAACAACAATGACAACAATCTTCAAAGGAGCAGATCACCAGGTCATTCTCCCATGGAGACACTGGGTAACAGCCAAACACTCAACAGAGAAAGCACTGGCGTGCAGCAATGAATAAAAACAGGGAGGTGAAGTGTCCGGCACTTAACAGATGCTCTGGAAACAGGTGAGTGGCTGTCCTGTCATCAAACATGGGACAGATGGGAAGCACCTTTGTAAACTGGGAACCTCAAGACTGCCATGTGGCCAGCTGCAAAGAACACATGCCGGAGCCTCTCCAGCGAAGAAGGACTAGGAGCCACCGTCTCTTCATGTGCCAAGTGGGCTGGCGACTCCCCATTACCCTCACCCATATTCATACCAGAGTGCCAATCACTGCCAGAGCCCAGTAGAGACGCCCTAGGCCACAGTCATCCCATTGGTCCTCCTTCAGGAATGTAGGACGTAGTCCCCCAGCTGCTGGGGGTAATGCTGGCACAAGAGCCTCAGCTGACGTGAGACACCTCCACTAAAGCCACATCCCTCAACAGGGACCAACAACTCCTCCACATGGACATCAAGCTCCCTCACCACAAAGTAGGGGTCCACTGCCTCAGAGTCCTGGAACCTCAGGTCTTACATACATCTGGTCATTTCCATGAGACCAGCCAGAAGCAGAAATTCCGGGTTTCAAGTGGGGGCTTCCACACAAAACCTGAGAGCTAGTGTCTTTGACCACTAGGGGTCGCTCCCTCACCTTTGCCTTGGGCCCAGTTGACGCTGGGTTTGAGCTATGGCCCCCGTAACAGTCCACACAAGAAACAGTCCCAGACCTCCAACAGATTCAATGCAGCTTCCTAAGGAAGGCAATGGCCACTGGGTGCTGGAGAATGAGAGCTGGGTCCCTGCCTCCTCTTGTCACAACTTCCCTTCTGCCATCAGCTGGAGGGTCTGACTTGATTTTATTAATGAAATGAAGTTGGGAGTTTCCTTATAGTCTTAGAAGACTTTGGTTTCATAACTCTCCAGCCTGGTCTCTTTCAGGGAAATAAATGAGAAAGTGTTTGGGACACTCAGGACTCATAGAGGGACCTCACCTCCCTCATTTAGGATATGCCATGTGGTAGTGGTGGTGGTATGCCTTAGAGTCCATCTGGATTCATAGCGACCTTGGATAGGGTTTCAGAGGCTGAAAATCTTTCCAGGAGTAAAAAGTCTTATTTTTCTCCTGCACCTACATGCCACATCAGAAGTCCAATAGCTCCAGTAATAAAACCTAAAATAGCACGAACTTTTAGAATATCTGGTGTGGTGCTGTAGAATAAGCACCAGACTACTAACCACGAGATCGGCAGTTCAAACCCACCAGCCACTCCTCAGAACCCTATACAGGGTCACTGTCAGTCGGAACAAACTCTATAGCACTTAACAACAACAACAGACCTTGAACATGTCTGTATTACGAGCATATGACAGATATTAAGGATCCCCAGTAGCACAATGAGCTATTAGATGGGCTGCTATTCAAGATGTTAGCAGTTCGAATGTATTAGCTATTCCAAAGGAGAAAGATTTTCAGCTTCAGAAACCCTATCCAGGATCCAGGATCTCTATGAGTTGGGACTGACACCAAGGCACACCATCACCGCATTACAGACTTTTAGTCAATGTTTTGGGTTAAAATGGATCCCAGTGGTGACTCACATGAGGCTACAGCTCATGGAGAATGGGGCCTTTCTCCACGTTTGCTGTGGCTAATCCTTAGTTAAGCAGTTGGGTTTGAGACCTCAGGGCAGGATGTAACATTTATCCCTATTAACCCCAACTTGTTGGAAACAGCCTTTCTGGATCCTTTTGGCCAGCTGGGAGCAATGGGCCAAACCATGCTAGTGATCCAGAAGAAGGTCTCAGCTCAGAGCTGGCAGCCTCATTTCTGTGAAATGGTCAGCAAACCAGTCAGCAGGACCTCACGCCAGCTGACTGGCTCCTGTGCAGTTGGTGTCAGATTTGGAATGTTCTGGGTGCAGACGGCCCTGCAGCCAGACCAGATGTGAGGGCCCTGTATTTGGGAGCTCTGCCCCAGCCACCTGAGTTACTGCAGCTAAGAGAGTTCCAGAGCTCCAGGTCTCAGGAACCCTCATTGTCTCCCATGCAGGAATGTTAACCCCCATTTTCTAGGAGGAAACTACTGGGAGACAAAGTTGTTGTTGTTAAGCGCTGTCGAGTCAGTTACGAAGAGCGGCTGCTGAGCTTGAACTGCCGACCTTGTGGTTCAAATCGACTTTGCAGCCCAGTGCATTATAAACAGGACAGAGTAGAACTGCCCCAAGGGGTCTCCAAGGCTTCTTTACGGAAGCGGATTGCCACATGTTTCTCCCACTAAGTGACTGGTGGGTTTGAACCTCCATCTTTCCGTTAGCAGTTGAGCATTTAACCACTGTGTCACCAGGCCTCCTTGTTACAAACTGCCATCCAGTCAGCCCCTCGCTCCATGCACAATGGGATCAGTCTGCAGTCATCCACAGGGTCTCACTGACTGATTTTTGGATGTAGATCACCAGGCCTTTCTTCCTAGTCCTTCTTAGTCTGAAGCTCTGCTGAGACGTGTTTAGCACCAGAGCAACATGCAAGTCTCTACTGACAGATGTAACTTGTAGGAACTGAACCCAGACCTCTTGAGTAGAAGATGACAATCGTGCCACTGAGATAAGTTACCTACCTATTGCCATACAGTCTATTCCAGCTCAAAGAGACAGAACAGAGTAGAACCGCTTCTTGTGTTTCTGAGACTGTAAAGCTTCACGGGGTCAGACAGTCTCATCTTTCTCTCTTGGAGTGGGTAGCTGACAGAATATGGAGCGCCTGACCCCTGACACAATGCTCTTTCTAGTACACTAGAGCCCTGGCCTTCATCAATCTTCTCTTAGAATAAATTCTGCTCCCTCCAAAATCAGGACCCCCCACCCCACTCCTGAGTCTGCCTTGTTACCAGTATTATTGAGTACCAACAATAATAGTAACAACTACATTTACTGAGCCCCTACTATGTGCTAAACACTGTTTTGAGCACTTGTAGCAGACCTGGGACCCTCTTGCCCTGTCCCTTGCCCCCTTAGACAAAAAAAAAGCATGCATCCCCCTGCACTCTGTGTATAAAACAGGAAAACTGCAAAGCTGAAACAAAATTGCAAAATTGAGTAACAAGAAGATCATTTAGCTGAAACATTTTCACCCCACAGCCAACAACACCTGCTTATGCACCCATATGTAACCAACCTGTATATATAGCTCATTTTTACAAGCACTCGGTGTCAGAGTGGTTTAAGCAATAGCTGACACTCTGTCCACCGGCAATAAACCTTGCTCTTCTGAGATCCCAGACTGAGTCTTTTAATCTGCACGGTACCATAACATTTTTTTTTTTCTTAAATGTTCTATTGTGAATTATGTAATAGTTTACTTGGAGGCCCCAGCGAGATCTTAGTCCAGCCTTTCTTACATGAACTTCACCAGCCTTTCTCTGGGAGGCCGACCCCCCACTTCCCCTCCCCTCCCCCAGAAGAGGAGGCACCACCTGAGATGTTCTAGGGCTCCTCCCTCTGCTCTTGGGTTGATCCGCATGGAGAGGATCATCTCAGAAGAGTAAGTTACTGTCCTGGTTCCTGGTGAGTAAAGACTCTTTTCTGTTAATCTAAATTTCCATCATTTGGATGCAAACGGGAATTCACCTGGGACTTCGGTCCATCTGACTGTGGCCACTTTGTCTTCTTTGTATCTGTCTGTTCTGTCATTACAAATTTTAAATGTTCCTTGTCGTCATTTGTCAGAATGAGTGCATGATCGCTTGCATGTGTGTGTGTGTAACCAGACCTTGCTTGTGAGGACCTGGTCTGTGCGGCTCCATGGCAACAGCCATGGAGTCTGAGTGGGCCTGAACTTGCAGTTCTGTGGTCATGTCGTATGGCATTAACAGTGACTCACCTCCCCACAAGGAAACTGACCTGGCCTGCGATTACAGAAGCACCTTAGCCAAGATGGACCCAAGTTCCTGAGAGAGATACAGCCAGGCAGGTGACTATATGGGACCCCCTCCCCTGTGACCTACATCTTAGATTCTTTTGTCTTTAATGGGCTTCTTACTTTGTCTCACAATTAAGTCTTCATCTGTTTCCTATTATTACTATTCTTGCTTTAGGTCTCTAATGGTGTCGTCCCCCCCCCCTCCCCGCCAACAGTAGACCTGTCTCTCCAAACCAATCTTAGAAACTGTCTTCTCGGGGCTCAGTGTCTCCCTTAATCCCTGCCTGTCTTCAATGCCCCATCTCTGCCTAGACAGATTTCAATTCTTCTTATCCTCTTTCCTCCATGAGCTCAAAACTTTACCTCTCTTTGCCTTCCACAGCGGTAGAGACTGTCTAACTTTTTATATGACCTCCTCCTCCAGGAAGCCTTCTGACACCACTCTCCAGATGAGACCAATTTTTATTTACTCTGTCTTTTTCTCCTCTTATATATTCTGAGCTGTGGAGAGGCTGTTGAGGTAGTTGCATGCCTTCCCAAAGGTGTTGTAGCGGACCAGGCATGCAGCGTCCAGCTGTAAGTAATGGGGAGTTGGCGGCAGGGTCAGTAGTGGCCAGAGATGCTCCAGGGAAAATGTCTACCTGGCATCCCTCCTCAGAGTGCTCACCAGTTCCTCACGAACTTTCAGGAAGGCCCGCTGCTCCTCCTCATCCTCAGCCCAGTCCCTGTCACCCACCGGGATCAGGTGCAAGGTGAGCTTGGGTTAAGCACCACCCCTCCTGTCCGGGGCCCAGCTTTGCAGTCAGTTTCAGATCCGCATAGCCACTCCTAGTCACTCAGGTTACAGTCACTCTTCAGTCCCTGGCCCAAGAACACGGTTACCTCGGAACAGGAAGGTTATGATGGCTTTGAAGTTTCTTGAAGCGATTCTATCCTAGCAAAGGTAGGGGCTGCTCAGGACCCAAAGGAAGGAGCGAGACACCATGGACCGCCGAGTTGGCACTGAGCAGGAGGAGTGGCATGCCTGGTCCACTACAACACCTTTGGGAAGCCATGCAACTACCTCAACAGCCTGTCACGGCTCTGAACATCCTGGAAAAATATGGCCGCAACCTCCTCAGCCCTCAGAGGTCCTGGTACTTGAGAGGGGTCAAGTTTAATAACCCTGTCTTTCACAGTACAGTGGATTCGGGGCTGGGGAACCAGGATGTGCTGCAATTGTATGACGACACAGAGGAACAGCCAGATGGGCTGAGCTTCCCCAAAATGCAGAAGAAACCAGATGAGCACCAGCTTGCTACAGTCACACTGGAAATACTTTCTAGTGGCAGTTTGTACCTTTTCGGGATGGGCAGAGACATTGCCCATCATTCTGGAAAAGGCTGGGAAGTAGTCAAATTACTCCTTAAAGAAATCATTCCTAGATGTGGCTTGCCCTTGTCAACTGGCTCAGACAATGGACCAGCGTTTCTCAGATCTCATACAACCTTTCTAAAGCCTTAGGCATCACTTAGATGCCTACCATCCCCAGAGTTCAGGACAGGTAAAATGACAAAATTCGTGTCAGTCCTGGTTTTCCTGGAACCCATGGCTCACTTCTCTACTAACTGGAATCTCGGGGCCCCTGCTAATCTTATCCATAGCATTGTTATTGGGCCCCTGCATCTGTAACTCCCTCGTCAGATTTATCCAAAATCAGATAGAATCCGCCAAACTCCTAATACACTCCCAGAATTATGAACCCTTACAACAAGATGAAGTTTGCTCAAAGATTTGAGCTAGTCACAACGAGGGGAAATATAGCAGACCTGGGGCCCTCCTGCCCAGCCCCTTGCCCCCTTAGACAAAAAACAGCATGTATCCCCCTGGCCACTCTGTGCATATAACAGGAAAACCGCAAAGCTGAACCAAACCTTGCAAAATTGAATAACTGAAGAGTATTTAGCTGAAACATTTTCACCCCACAGCTAACAATACCTGCTTATACACCTATATGTAACCAACCTGTATGTATAGCTCACTTTTACAAGTACTCGGGGTCAGAGTGGTTTAAGCAATAGCTGACACTCTGTCCGCCGGCAATAAACTTGCTTTTCTGAGATCTGGGACTGAGTCTTATACTCTTATACTATGCACCGTGCCATAACAGAACCACTATGCCAAGAAAGTGCACAAGAAAAGATGAATAACTTGTCTGAGGCCACAGTTCCAGGGAACGCAGGACTCAGATTCAAACCTCATCTGTCCGAGCCTCAACTCTTGCTATGATGCACAGCTTAGAGCTGTCAGCAGGACGCATGTCAAACAGAAGCAGCCATTTGCAAAGAACAACCTACATCAGCAGGAAAGCAAACGTAGGGACCTCCTCACATGGACTAAGTAACAGAGGTGTTTCTTAAGGTCTCATGCCAGGGCTGAGCCCACAGCCTGGAGACCCCCCATCACTTGGTACGCTTCCTCCTAAAGCACATGGTGTGAGAAGGTTCTTAGCAAAACCTTGCATGAGAGTTGCTTCCCCTCGGCCCATGCACCTGAGGAGCTAGCTTTGGGGAAGGAAGATGTTTAGGCAGGCTGATCTTTCCCAGTAATTCATTCAGAAAATATTAGCCGGGGGCCTAAACTATTGGCAACTTCATCATTTCAAAACATCCTCCAGTCTGGGCCAGCATGAACAGCCGGACTTGGAGAGGTTGCCGCATTATTCCTGGCACCAGAAAGGCACACAGACCCAAGTGTGTTAAATTACAGGGTTGGCAGGGCCTGGCTCTGGGGCTACGCTGAGCTAGGGCATCACAGAGGGTATCTCAGGGAACTCAGGCTCAAAGAGGGGTTGTGCAGTGCCCAAAGGCACACAGTGAGCACCAGGGCTGGGATGTGAACCTGGCTTTCTGGGCTGTTTCCACAGTGGCAGAATAACTGCCTGCATGTCTGCTTGCCCATCTCTTAGGCTCACTTCAGATTTGCTGGTGGAAATTTGATCCACAGGGAACAGCCAGGAGCCCCCAGAAAGGAGGTGCTTCTCACTCTGGGATAGGGCTGTATTGCTTCCCCCAATACATGGACATCCTAGCCAGCAACAGAGACTCACCCCTTTCTTACTCTGGCATTCAAGGCTCCTACAGCCCAGCTCCAACTTGACTCTCCCGCACCTCTTCTGACTCACCCTCCAGCAAACCTATGAGCCTCAGACATATGATCGGAATAGTTTTTTATTCCCCTCAGCTATCTAGACCCTTCCATCCCGAGGCGCTAACTCCAACTACAGCCCACTTCCCACCAAGTCCTTTCTAACCAGCCCCTCCTCAGACCTTTAGAGCCCTTGTTGCCTCTCTCACCCATTTCACGCACCATCACTCTCAAGCTAATAAAAAATAACAATGACATTCCTAAGGCCATATCCCAGGTGTACGTGCATCTCGGCTTCACTCCTCACAACAACTCTCTGAGTTGGACGCTGTTACCTCCATTCACAGATGAGGACACAGAGGCTCAGAGAGTTGTCCAAGTCACCCAGGTAGGAATTGGAACCCAGGGCCATCTAACTCTCCTGTCAAGGTTCCTAGCCTTGTTTAGGTTTTCAGTGACCCACAGCTTCACTGCATTCATTACTGCTGAGTGTGTACGCACTTGCTTTAAGACACGGCACCAAGTCTTAGAAGACTGAGACCATTTCATTCATTCATTCATTTAAAATTTGTTGGTCATCTTCTACCCCATTCCCTGGATGCAGACCTTCTCTTGGGCATTAGAAATATAGGAATGAAAAAGCCACAGCCTCTGCCTTCAAAGTGCCTCGTCTAGTTGGGGGAGAGTCCTGCAAAGGGAGAAATGACGGAATAGGGAGAGGAACCCAGGAGAGAGAGTTTCCAGCCAACATCACCAAAACACTGGAACCTGTAACAGATCTGCTGTTTGCTATCTCTCCCTGCTGTGGCGCTGTGGGCTAAGGCACTGGACTGCAAGGTCACCGGTTCAATCTCACCAGCTGCTCCTTGGAAACTCTATACAAGGTCTCTATGAGATGGAACTGACTCAATGGCACTTAACAACAACATCTCTCCCTGCATACAGCAGGTGCTTCTCCAACTACAGTATCAGTAAAAGCCCCGTGGATGTGCGTGGATGTGCGTGGA
>NW_006408573.1:4791267-4813798 GCF_000296735.1 Chrysochloris asiatica | reverse complement strand
CGTGGATGTGCGTGGATGTGCGTGGATGTGCGTGGATGTGCGGATCAGCCACCTGAGGTGCTTTTTATTTCAGCCAGCACTTTATTACAATGGAAGTGACCCATGGCTGCATGACAATGAGAATCTATAGGAGATTAGCACTCTTGGCAGGCAGAAGCAGTGCTTCATACATCTTAGTAAGCCTGGTCCCTCACACAGAGAGGAGCCAGATAAATATTGCTGGTTAATGAAAGTGTGCTCAGCTGTATGGGGCGATCACTAAGGACATGCTGCATGAAGCGTCTTAGGGTTTCTTGTCTGTCTGACATTCATCATCTCCCTGTCTACTCAAAATAACTGGAATCTGCGTTTCCTCCCTCCTCGGGTCCAGAGACCCTGGAGAAACTGCAGGTGCCAAACGTGGCACCATCACCTCTGGATGGTATGTGTCTCAGCTTTCTCTCTCTGCCTGTGTCCATGTTGGGCTGCAGATGAGCAAGGGCCTTCAGGATTCAGCCACTGACCCCAGACTATGTTGCCCAGCCTCCTTGTCTCATATGCTGACAGTGGCTGATCAGTCTTGGGAGGTACCGAAATAGATGATGCAAATAAAGCCTTTATCTGTTGGCTCCAACCTGGGATCTAAGAGAATCCTAAAGGACTAGTCTTCTCTGAGGGAGAGCTAAAAGCAGTCTCTTCTTGGAGCCATCTGTTCCTTTTGCAAGCACCAGGCATTACCCATCCCAAAGTAAGTGTCTAGAGTACACATCCAACTAGACAGCTATGAGGCTCTAGGACAAGGTCATCAGCTGTCCCTTTGTCCAGCTCCAAACCCTCATCCTCCCTCCCACCCGCCTCTGACTTCTCTAAGTTTTAAGTCAGAGCTACTGCCAGGTAGCAAGATAAGGCTTACTGCTTCCGTAAAGAATTACAGCCTTGGAAACCCTGTACAGGGTCGCTCTGAGTCAGAACCAACTCCAGGGCACACCACCACCACTGCCAGGAAGGTTGGAACAGTGGATAGAGAGAGGTTTCCAGACTGGGCATCCTTTTACAACCCTGTTCTCTAAAAGACATTTCCCCAGGTTCTCTGCAGAGCACCCTTAAATCCATATAAGAAAAAGCAGCCCCTCTGGATCATACCCCTCAGGAAGCAGCTAGGGCCTAGGACCCAGAGCTGAAGTGTGGGTGATCTCACAGCAAGGGCAGATTGTGGGCGGGTTGTTCCATTGGAGTCTTCTCCAGGCCCCTTTCCCACTCCACCCTTCAATTTGACTGCTACCACTGGATGCGCAAGACCCACCAGAAGGACCCATTGACCCAGTCCCATGTAGACCCCTCGATGGGCACAAGTGCCAACTGACAGTGGAGTTCTCGATTTGTGACTCTGCCCTGGATTCTGCTATCCTAACAGGGCAGCCAAGTGCCAGCAGATTTAGGGTTTTGTGTCCCTGATTGTCATCGCCTCTCTCCTTCAAGTGATCTCCAAAATCTCCAACTCTCTTCTTGCAGACCATGAAAAACTCAACCGTGTATTTCCACCTAGGCCGTCCACGGTCTTACCTCATCTCTGCTCTGCTCCCAGAAATATTTTTCCATGAGTCCTGCCAGTCTCTGTGTGTGCCCCTGACTTGTGTGGGTGCAACCCTCTTACCCTCCTTCGTGCTCCCTACTTCCTGTCCTTGCCACCGCCACGGACCGGTAGCTTTCCAAGTTCAAACCCCCCAGCCCGTCCCAACGCTCACCGCCGCCGTTCTTGTAGCAGAGGTAGGGGAAGCGCCACACGTTAGCCAGGTCTACCGCAAAGCCGACCACCGACAGCAAGAAGTCGATCTTCTTGCCCCACGTCTCCCGGGGCTGCGCGTCGCCGCCGTGGGGCGCTAGGACGCATTGGACGCCGTTGCGTTCTTTCACTACCACTAGTTCCGCCGTTTTGCGCGCCCGCAGGGGCTTGTCCGGACCGGGATCCAAGCCGCTGCTCTCCGGCTGCACCTGCGGGTTCATCCGCGCCAGAAGCATGAGTGCGGTTGGCGAGAGGGGCTTGAGCAAGACTGGGGACGCTGAAGTCTGCTTGGATAAAAGGAAAAGAGGTGGTCACCGGGACAGTTCCGCCCTCCCTGCGCCTCCCGAGACCTTCGGAAAACACCGGGAACACTGGGGAGCACGCGCTGAGAGGCTTCGGGGGTCGCGAAAGAGTCCCTAGTCTCTAGGAAATTTTCGGAAACGGAGTTGTGGTTCGCCCAAGTGGGGCAGAACTCAGAGAGGGAGACCGCCGGGCTGGACACCCGTAGTACTTTCTCTCTTTACCCCGCTCTCCTCCGCCCCCAAACGGCGGGGTTTGGACTCGCCGAGGCTGAGGATTCCCTCGTGATCATCCCCAACTCGAATCTGCGCTACCTTCACAGCCCACAGAGCCTCCCCGGACACTTAAGGCTCTACACGTCAAACTCACTGGCACTTCTAGTCGGGTTCTGCGCGCAGGGCGCACTCACGTGTCCTGCAGAGAGGAGATCCCAAGTGCTGTGCGCCCTGCCTGCCCCGGACCCGCCGCGCCTGGGCAAGCTCTGGGGCGCAGGTTGGGGCTGGGCTCCCCCGCGTGGCGCTCGGGCGCAGCCGGGAGAGCGCTGGCGGCGCAGGGAGTCCGGCGGCGGCGCGGGCTGAAAGGCTTTGGCCGCGCCAGGCGGGGGCCGCCTGGTAATGTAGCCTTCGCCCCAGGTAACGCGCCGATTGCATTAACCCAGCGCCCGACCCGCTCCGTCTGGAGCCTGTTAGCGCTAATGGGGACTGACAGCGCAATCAGGGAAGGGCAAGGGCGGGGGCGCGGCGCGGGATCCGAGGAGGAGCAGTAGGAGTCCCTGTCTAGGCTACTCCTAGGACCCAGGTGTTCACGCCCTTTCCATCACCCGCCGAGTACCGGACTAGGGAAAGACAGGCGAGAGGCTCCCAGAAGTGGCTCTGAGCCGAGTCTGAGAGAGGGACAGGAAAGGACGGAGCGGTGCCGCGCCAGTGGGTCACTTAAACTACGTGGTCAGAGTTTCTCCGTCAGCACACTGCGAGTGTCTGCGTGGGGCCCAGGTACAAACTGGTGACTAGTGTGCCATTGGGTGAGTATTGTTGGCTGGTTGGGTGTTCCAAGGATAAACATTGAACTCTTCCATCTCTTGCCATGGATAGCTATTCGGGCACCTGAGACTGTGACTTCTGATCCAAGAACTGCTAATCATTCATTTATTCATTCATTTGTTCATTCATGTTTTAAGAGACAGGCATTATTCTAAATTCTTGGATACATTAGTGGACAAAACACTAGAGTATCCTTGCCTCTAGATTACATTCTGTCAGTGAGGGACTGGGGAGATATAGGAAACAAGAAATATAATAAATGCATACATTATATGTTATATGAGGACCTCTGGTAGCATAGTGGATTACGAGCTGGACTGTGAACTGCAAAGTCAACAGTTCGAATCTACCAGTTGTTTCGGTGGCGAAAGATGACCGTTTTCTGCTCCCGTAAAGATTTGCAGCCTCAGAAACTATACAGGACTGCTGTGAGTTGGCACTGACTTGGCAGCACACAGCCATATGGCAAGTGCTAAGGGGAAAAGTAGAACACGGTAACGGATTGGGAGGTACTGTGTGTGAGAGAAGGTTTGGAGTTTGAACAGGCATTCAGGGAATTTGAGAAGGTGACATTTAAACAGCTACGGTCTGAGCCATTTGGGCCTGATAGTCATTGAATTTATCAGGGACTGCTAGAAGAAGGAACACATCTCTTGGAAGAAGTATAGCCAGAGTCTTCCTTAGAAACAAGGATGGCCAGACTTCGTCTCAAGGACTTTGGACATGTTATCAGTCTCTGGAAAAGGAGATTGTGGTGGGTAAAGCAGAGGGTCCGCAGAAAAGAGAAAGACCCTCAAGGATATGGATTGATGCAGTGGCTGCAACAATGGGCTCAAATATGACAATTGTGAGGATGGCAGTGTTTCCTTCTGTTGTACGAAGGATCTCTGTGAGTCTGAACTGACTTAATAGTACCTAACAATAATAACAGCAGTCATTCATTCATTTATCTATTGATTGATTGATTCAGCTAACAAGCAGATGCTGATCGCCTGCTACACACTTGAACAGGACTGGTACTGAAGCTATGGAAAGAGGTCTTACCTCCAAAGGACTCGTAGTCAGTGTGGTCAAGACTAATTGTGACTACAGGAATTGAGTGGAGAGTTGGGTGAATGGGTGGGGGCAATCTGGAAAGGCTTCATAGAGGTGGAAATAATAAAGTGGGATGAATTTGTCATTGTTCAGTGCCATCGAGTCAGTACCAACTCATAGCGACCCTACGTACCACAGAACAAAACACTACCTGGTCCTGCTCCAATCTCAAAATCATTGATACATTTGAGCCATTACTGCTGCCACTGTGCCAATCCATCATCTCCTTTGGGATATTCCTCATGCTCTCCGACCCTCCACTCTACCAAACATGATATTCTTCTCCAATGACTGGTCCCTCCTGACAATGTCTGAAGTATGAGAGATGAAGTCTGGCTATCCTGGCTTCTAAGAGCATTCTGGCAATACTTCTTGCAACACAGATTGGTTTGTTCTTTTGGCAGTCCATGGTACTTTCAATATTCTCCTGCAACACCGTAACTCAAATGCATCAATTCTTCTATAGTCTTCCTTATTCCCACTCAACATTCACATGCATAAGAGGTTATTGAAAATACCATGATTTGGGTCAGGCACACCTTAGTCCTCAAACTGACACCTTTGCTCTTCACCACTTTAAAGAGGTCTGCAGCAGATTTGCCTAATGCAATACATCGTTTGATTTCTTGAATACTGTTTTCAAGAGTGTTGATGGTTAATCCGAGCAAAATAAAGTCTTTGACAACTTCGCTTTTTCTCCATTCGTATGGATGTTGCTTATTGGTCCAGAGGTGAGGGTTTATGTTTTCTTTACATTGAGGTGCAACCCATACTGAAGGCTGTGGTCTTTGATCTTCATCAGTAAGTATTTTAAGTCCTTTTTGCTTTCAGCAAGCAAGGTTGTATCATATGCTTATCACAGGTTATTAATGAGTCTTCCTCTAATCCTGATGCCATGTTTTCTTCATTTAATAATCAATTTTCTCAGATTATGTGATCAGCATACAAATTGAATAAGCCAAATGAAAGAATGCAACCCTGGCACACACATTTGCTCATTTTAAACCATTTGGTGTTTCCCTTGCTCTGTTCGAACGACTGCCTCTTGGTCTATGTTCAGGTTCCTCATGAGTACAACTAAGTGTTCCGGAATACTCATTTTCTACAATGTTATCTATAACTGGTCATGATCCACACAACCAAAAGCCTTTGCATAGTCAATAAAGCACAGGTAAATAGCTTTCTGGTATTCTCTACTTTCAGCTAAGATCCATCTGACGTCAGGGTAATATATCCGTCATTCCACATCCTCATCTGAATCTGGCTTGAACCTCTGGAAGTTCTCTGTCAGTGTATAGTTTCAGCCGTTTTTGTATTACCTTTAGCAAAATTTTATTTAGTTTAATGATATTGTCCAATGATTTCCACATTCTGTTGGGTCACCTCTCTTTGAAATGGGTACAAATAGGGATCTTTTCTCGTCTGTTGACCAGGTTTGTTGAAAGATTTCAATTTGCAGTCCATCAATTCTTGGTGCCTTGTTTTTTGCCAATGCCTTCAATGCACCTTGGATTTCTTTCCGTATCATCATCTCTTGATCATATGCTACCTCTTGAAATGAACATCGACCATTTCTTTTTGATACAGTGACTGTGTGTATTGTTTCCATTTTCTATTGATGCTTTCTGCATCATTCAATAATATTTTGCCCATAATATCTTCCAATATTGCAAGTTAAGGTTTGAATTTTTTTCTTCAGTTCCCTCATTTGAGAAATGCTGAGCATGTTCTTCCCTTTTGGTTTTCTAACTCCAGGTCTTTGCACAGTTCGTTATAATATGTGATTGTCTTCTCAAGCTGCCCTTTGAACTTTTCTACTCAGCTCTCATACCTCCTCATTTCTTCCATTTGTTTTAGCATCTCTCTGCTAGAGAGCAAGTTTCAGAGTCTCTTCTCACATCCTTTGGTCTTTACCTTCTTTGTTGTCTTCTTAATGACCTTTTGCTTTCTTCCTGTATGATGTTCTTGATGTCATCCCACAACTCTTTTGGTCTTTGGTCTTTATTGTCGAATGCATCAAATCTGTTCTTTAGATGATCTTTAAATTCAGGTGGGATATGTTCAAGGTCATATTTTTGCTTTTGTGAAGTTGTTTTAATTTTCTTTCACTTCAGCCTGAATTTACATATGAGCAATTGATGGTCTGTTCCACAGTGTGCCCCTGGCCTGATTTTCGCTGATGATATGGAGCTTTCCCACTATCTCTTTCCACAGATGTAGTCAGTGTGATTTCTGTGTCCTCCGGCTGGTGAGGTCCATGTATATAGTTGTCTTTTATGCTGCTTAAAAAGGTATTTGCAATGAAAAAGTCATTGGTCTTGCAAAATTCAATCATGTGATCTCCATCATTGTTTCTATGATCAAGAACTTTCCAAACACTGATCCATCCTGTTTGTTTCCAACCTTTGCAATCCAGTCACAGTAATTATCAATACATCTTCATTGCATGTTCAATCAATTTAGACTAAAGAAGTTGGTAGAATTCTTCAATTTCATTATCACTGGCTTTATTGGTTGGTGCATAATTTTGAATAACAGCGGTATTAACTGGTCTTCCTTGTGGTGGTGGTGGTAGTGTGCCGTGGAGTCAGTTCCTACTCATAGCGACCCTGTATAGGATCTCCGAGGCTGGAGATCTTTATGGGAGCAGAAAACCTCATCTTTCTCCCACAGAATGGCTGGTAGTTTTGAACTGTTGACCTTAAGGTTAGTAGCCTGACTCGTAACCACTACGCTACCAGTGCTCCTTTGTCTTCCTTGTAGGTGTATGAATATTATACTATCACAGATAACGTTGCACTTTTAAGATGGCTCTTGATATGTTCTGCTTAATGATGAATGTGACGCCATTCTTCTTCAGTTTGTCATTCCTGGTATAGTAAACCATGTGATTATCAAATTCAAAATGACTAACACCAATCCATTTCAGCTCATTAATTCCTAAGATAATCAATGTTTATGCATTTCATTTTTACAACTTCCATTATTCCTAGATTTGTACTTCGTACATACCATGTTTCGATTATTAATGAATGCTACAGCTGTTTCTCTTCATTTTGAATTGTGCCCCATCAGCAAATAAAAGTGCCAAAGGCTTTACTCCATTCTCATCATCATGTACTTTGAGGAGTCAGCTTTTCCCCAGTCATATTTTGAGTGGCTTCCAATCTGAGGGGTCATCTTCCAACACTAATTTGGCAGTATTCTGGTGCTCTTCATCATGGTTCAGTATTCTGGTGCTATCTGACAGTGTTCCACTGCTATTCGTAAGGTTTTCAGTGACTATTCAGGAGTAGTCTGTTTCTCCTTCCTATTCTCTCTTTGTCTGGAAGCTCTGCAGAAACCTGTCCATAATAGGTGAGGCTGCTGGCATTTAAAATACCCATGGCATAGCGTCCAGATTCGTAGTAACATGCAAACTACCACAGTACAACGAATTGATAAATGAGTGGTGGGAAGTGGGATGAATAGGAGTCTGGGAAAAGTCAGCCACGCTGACCATTATGCTGCTTTATGATTCCAACCTCATACCTACCCCAGGACCTTTTCATTTACTGTCCCTTCTGCAGTTTTCAGCTTTCATTTCAGTGGTTACCTTCAAAAAGTCCCTTCCTAACCACACCAGTCCAAACTACACCCCTTTTTCTATCACATCACATTATTTTTCATTATATCACTATTCAGATTTTACTTTCCTTGTTTATTATGCTTCCCCTTGGGTAGACTGTTTCTCCGTGAAGGTGACCTCCTCATCTGTCCTATACACCACTTGTTGTTGTTGCTATGTGCCGTGGAGTCAGTTTTGACTCATAGCAACCCTGCATAGGGTTTCCAAGGCTGTAAATCTTTATGGGAGCAGAAAGCCTCATCTTTCTCCCATAGAACAGCTGGTAGTTTTGAACTGCTGACTGTAAGATTAGCAGCCAGATTGGTAACCACTACGCTACACCACTAGCACCTGGCAAATTGAATGAATGAATCAAAGGTGGTGCCTGGGGTGTTTGGAGCATTTCATCAAAGAGACCAACATGACAAAAGACACAGAGGAGAGAGGAAGGGAAACCTAGAGGGCTGGTGGGTCTATTCCAGCCTTCTGGGACCTTCTGGAAGGTGGAAGACAATGAGAGAAAGATTGTCCAGAGGTTTCAGAAGGTTTCACACATCTAGACTTTCCATCTTCATCACAAAGCTATGAGGAAAGCTGCAAGGGAATCATCTTTATGTTTTTCAGGTCAGGAAACTGTGGCTCTGATAGTTCAAGGGTTGTTCTGGGTACCACAGGTTGGAAGTGACAGCCAAGAACTGAAAACATAGGTTTCCTCACTCCCAAGTCTTGTCTCTTCTACCAATTTATGGGTAGAGACCCTCCGAATCACATAACCTTCCTCTTCTCTGTTCTATCCCCATCCAACTCTCTGTGGAGTCCTGAGAATCCTATCTCTTGGGTCTCTTCTAAAGGCTGGTGATTCACGTCTATCCAGGGACCCTTTGGAATAAAGGTCTGGTGATCAGCTATTGAAAACCCCTGGAGCACATTCTGCTCTGACACACTTGGCATCATTATGAGCTGGAATGGACTCAATGGCAACATGAACTCCCCTCCAAAACCTACCACCTCGTCCATCACTCCCATTGCTGGTCTCAGTTACCATCGCCACAGCTGTCCCTCACCCACACGATTCCATCTAGTCTTCAGGCATAGTGTCTTCACAAGCTGCCAGAGCTCTTGCTAAAACCCAAGTCTGCCCACCTCACTCCTCTGCCTAAAACTCCACTGAGAACCACCAACAAAAGCATAAATGTGTTTAACTAATCCAGAGCTTGAGGTAATTTTATGTTCTTCTTTAGACTTCTCTATGGCTTCCAGCTTTTCTGCAATGAGTACTTGATACTTAGGCAATCAGAAAAAGAAAGTAAACCCATAATTTCTTAAAATCATCCCATCTTCCCAAGATAATATCTAAACCCCTTCAGCAGTATAGGCACAAGTCTGTCTGTCTCTGTAACCAGACCTCACATTACACCAACTTTCTCATTCTCCCTTCAAGATCTTTTGTTGTTGCTGTTAAGTGTCGTCAAGTCAGTTCTGACTCATATTGACCCTGCATAGGATTTCCAAGGAGCGGCTGGTAAGCTTGAAACATTGACCTTGCTGTTCGAACTGACCTTGCAGTCCAGTGCATTCACCTGCAGCTCCACACGAGGAGTCCCTTTATGATGTCCAAAATACTTTTCATTCTGTAGCAACATGAGAGATAGTCAATTACTAATGGTTCCCTGGACATTGCATGTGTTTTCGCACTTGTGGATTTTCAAATAGGCTGTTTCCATTTCCCATGGTGAGCTCCTATTCATCCTTCAAAACCTCAGATGTCACCTCCACGATAAAGCTCTCCCTGATAATTACTTCACACAACAGAGTCAAATGCCTCCTCTATATAGCTTCAGATCTTCTTATAGTGTGTCTTCTCAACTGGAGGCAAGGACAGAGGCTGATGTATCCTGGTTCATAGCTGGTGCTTCAGTAACATGAGTAGGACAGAACTAGAAGAGACTTCATTTGATTCTGTTTTGTGTCTTTTGTTGGGGTTGTCTTATATTGGATTGTCCAGAAGCAGAACCTGAACCAGTGATGTAAACACAAGTAATGTATTCGGGAGACAGTGTTTGCAAGCACTGGAAGAGGGGTGGGAAGTGAGGCAGGAAAGGGAAAGAAGCCAGTAAGGGGACACTAAGGAGCATTTACTGCTGTGGGCAACTGGTGTTCAGTCTTGCTGGGACTTCCGAGAAAATTCACAGAGCCCATTTCAGAGTGGTTCCCCTCAAGGGGCAAAGAAGCTGGAGGATCTGTTCATTACTATGGCAGGCTGTTAATGTCCCAACCTTCCCAACCTGTCTGGTGTGTAAGCTGAGCTTGCTCCTGCCTCCACAGAAGGACTTCTGGCAGAGTTTCAGCAGCTGGCCACGGAACCGCATTTGGTTTGGGTCTTTATTGGTAGAAACAGTAGGTGATGAGCAGTGCATGCCGGAGCCTGAATGCGTTTGCTACATGCAGTGCAGCTGGTGGCTTTGGAGACTTCTGGAGGAGCAGTGAGGACTGTGGGCTGGGGTTAGGCTGAAGGGGAAAGCATTTCTCCACAGTTCTGGCTCAGACTCTTTGCCCACAGCTCCAACAGCCACGGACTGCTTGGCTTCAGCCTGCCCCTCAGGTCGCCTGAGGGTGAACGTTATCAGAGCTAACGTGATCTCTGGGAAGGCGCCACTTCCATTTACCATGATACTTGGTGATACAGACCATGGGACACCAAGAAGGATGAGTGCTGTCAGGCTCTGCCATCTGCCTGCAGATACACATAGGCTGGGCTGGATCTATTTGGAATCCATGGGGCTGGGTTCTTCAAGTGTCCTGAGGTCATTATCAGAAGGTAGACCACCATTGTGCCAACACAAGAGGAGAGTTTGCCTGTGTATGTGTTTTCTTCTTCTTTTTAAAATTTAACGTAGTTTATAATGGGTATTGGATCTATGGTGCTGCAGCTGATTGACCCTGCCTGGTGTCACCAGTTCAAGCTGCCCTGCATTTACAAAGTATTTCAACCGATCATAAAAGCCCCTAAGTGAAAAACCCCTGAACTAAAATCCTCCCTTAAAACATATCCCACAAAGGTTCCCAGGGGTCCTTAAGGCTTCCAACCTACCTAGATGAGGCTCAAGCCTTAGATGGCTCTCTAACAAACGTTCTCCAGAACTGGCCCCATCCAGAGCGTAGCATTAAATAGCATTGTCCTGGTGTGGTGCTCTGGGTTAATGTGCCAGACTGCAAAGCTGTTTGAACTACAAGTTTGGTGGTTCAAGTTCACCAGTTGCTCCTCAGAAACCCTACACAGGGTCACTATGGGTCGGAACCAACTCAATGGCACTTAACAACAATAACAACAACATCCAGGTATAGGAGCCCTGGTGTGGCACTGTGGACTAATGTGTTGGACTGCAGTCAATTTGAACCACAAGGTCAGTGGTTCAAGCTTACCAGCTGCCCCTGGGAAACCCTATACAGGGTTGCTATGGGTCGGAACCCACTCGACGGCACTTGACAACAACAACAATCCAGGTATATGTGATACTGTAGGATAATAAGTACTGGACTACCAGGTTGATTTAAACTTGCACAAAGTGGCAGTTCAAACCCACCAGTTGCTCCTTGGAAACCCTATACAGAGTTGCTATGAGTCGTAACTGACTCAATGGCACTTAACAACAACAACAACAATCCAGGTATAGGATAAGCACTGTAGAATAAACTGTAGGATAAGCACTGGACTGCTAGCCACAAGGTGGGTGGTTCAAACCCACCAGCTGCTCCTTGGAAACCCTATACAGAGTCGTTAAGAGTCAGAACCAACTCTATGGCAGTTCACAACAACCATCCATGGTTGACATTGACATTTATTTGCTCTGCTGGGACCTCTTACATGTACTCCAGGGACCTTTGGCTAACTTCAGATAAGACATCTCTACCTGTGTGGCTCCTGAGACTCAGCTCCTCATCCAAAAGAGAATCCTTAACCCCATTTCCTACCATACAATCTCGCTCCTCCACACACTACAGGCAAAAGTATTGTTTCCTCCTAGTCCCTCAGGCCAAAAGCCTTGGAATCCTTTCATCTTTACATCTATTGCAAACTCTGCTGGCTGACAGGCCACGCCTCACCTCCTGGGTGACCGCCTGGTTCTGGGCCACATCTTCTCTCCCGGAATCAAGGCAGCAGCCTTCCGAGTGGCCTCCGTGATTGTCCCTTTGCTCCCTGAAGCTAGCAAGCAAAAAGTCTTTGAAAACCAGTTCAGACCCTCTTACTCTCTGAATAAAATCTGAAGTCCTGACCATGGCAGAAAGGAATGAATGCATTGTTTTGTGAACTTCCCAATGCAGCATGAGCCAAGCCTTGAAGCCCATGGGACAGAGCCTGGGGGAGAAGAGAATGGGAGTCTCTGACAGAAAGAGAATGGAAGAAAGAGACCTAAACAAGGAGTCAGCTTTCAGGCCAAGTCCGTGAGCAAAATAAGGTTGGACCATAGAAAGAAGACAGATAGAATGCAGGTTAGGAGAAGAACCCAGAAAGCAGAGAGGAAAGGAGATGTTCAGGACGAAAGACCTTGGGTTTCCTAGGAGAAAAAGAGAACTGTCCCCTCTGTTGAAACCCTAACCCCTGTACGTCTTTGGAAATAAGGGGTTTCTTTTGTTATGTTAATGAACCCATAGCAGATTAGGGTAGGTCCTACTGATCACTCTGGTTTATAAAAACAGCAGAATAGACTCTCTCTCTCTCTCTCTCTCTGTGTCACACACACACACACACACACACACACACACACACGGGAAGACAGGCATCATGTGTCCACCTGTCTGCAAGAAAAGGAATGCCCAGGATTGTCAGCAGTCAGCATAAACTAGGAGAGAAGTCCACAGAATGAATTGATACAGACAAAACCCTGATTTGGATTTTTACCCTCCAATCTATGAGAAAGTATATTGCTGTTGTTTTAAGTTACACTTTGGTAGTATTTCTATTCCGGTAACAAGAGGAAACTAAGACATCTAGGATACATCCTTTGGATACTAGGTGGTCAGATAAATTGTACTAAGGGTCTTCTGTCTGATGCATGATCTTGTCCAATAGGCTTTCTCTGGGTCGAGAGGGAGTGTGTTCAGCTGACAGGGTTAAACCATAATCAGCGTTGGATATGGACTCTGTCCATCCAGGAAATAATCAGAGTAGGAAGGAATCATAGAAACCGTTAACACCTGTGTGTATTCTGTTGGGAGATCATGGATTCCTTAGCTATCTCCTGGTGGTGGTACCATCAAGTGGGTTCTCATCCATTGCTACCTTATGCACAACAGAATGGAACGCTGTCTGGTCCTGTATCCTCCTCACAATTGTTCTTTATGTTGAAGCCCACTGCTGCTGCTGCTGTGTAAATCCATCTCATTGTGTGTGTGTGTGTGTGTGTGTGTGTGTATGTGTTCCTCCTTTTCTCTGACCTGCCAAGATTAGATAATCTTTTTAACCCTGGACACTTTTTACCAGAAATAGGCACATATACACATACACAGAAGTCCTTGTATGGTGCTATAAGATGAGCACTGGACTGCTAACCACAAGGTTGGTGGTTCAAACCCACCAACTGTTCCTCAGAAACCCTATACAGGGTCACTATTATAGGAACCAACTTGACAGCACTTAACAACACACATACACACAGGCTTTTTATTTAGAGTGAAATTTATCATATATAATAAAAATCATGCAAAACCAGTATAAACAGTTTATAGTTCATATAACAATAACAACAACCCGAACCTACTCCACCCTACCCCCAGTTAAATAGCACATTCACAAAACCCTATGAGTCACCATGTCGCCTCCTTTTTTGTATATGATCACTCCAAAGATAACCACTATCCTTAATTTGGTGATAATCATTCTTTGGTTTGTCCTTATAGTATTACCAACTATCACTATGTCCCTAAATAATAGAGGGTTTACTTGTCAGTTCTTTGATCTTTTTACAAAGAAATCAAGCTGCAGTTATTGATCTGTGTGACTTCTTTGGCTCATGTGATGTTTTAAGAATTCATCCCCAGTGCTGGGGTTGACTGTAGCTCACTCATTCCATTGCATGAATATATCATCATTTACTTATCCATTCTACTAGTGATGGATATTTGGTTTTTTTCTGGTTTTGCTTTGTTTTTTAATAAATTGCCATATAGATGGCTCCTATATACCTAGGAAACCCTATACAGGGTCACTATGGGTCAGAACTGACTCAATGACACTTTACAACAGCAACAACATACACATCTGGAAGAGTTTGTCTAGGGTTGATGGTTTGTAGGGTATGTGTTCAGCTTTATCAAGTGTATTAGTTTTCAATGGCTACTGTAACAAAACATCACAAACTGGATATTTGTTGGAACAGAAATGGATTGCTTCAGTTGTAGTCTGAGACAGGATGTAAGTTATGTTGATTCCTTCTGAGACCTCTAACAGAGAGTCTGTTTGCCTCTCCTCTAGCTTCTGACCATGGCCAACAACAATTGGGGTTCCTTGATTCCTCATAAACTCTCCTTCACATGTCTGTCTTTCCTTTGTGTTCTTTTGTCTCATTACCTCTTTTGTAAAGATACCACTCAGGCTAAAGTGGGAGTCACCATACCCAGTATGACCTCATGTTAATTAATTGATAACGTCTTCAAAGAACAGATTTCCAAACAAAAGCATGTTCACAAAACCAGCGTTAGACTTCCACATAGCCTCTTTTTTTTTTTTTTTTTTTGAAGAGGAATAGGAGTAGTAACTTTAGTGTCATTGTTAGTCTAGAGTGTTATGACTATTTATTCTTGCTTATCCCAAATCCATAACATTAACAATGCCAAACTATTTCCTAACATGGTAATACCAGATGAGACTTTCTTGAGCAGTGTCAACAATTCACTTCCAGTTACTTCACATGTTTACCAATCCTTGTTACTATCTAGGCTTTTGATTTTCCCCGCCTTTTGAATGCAAAATGGTATCTCATTAGAATTTTAATTTTCATTTCCCTGGCTTTTCACACCTTTGAGCATGTCTGTGAGTTATCTATGCTTTTCTTTCCTCCTGTGAAATAATAACATGTGGGCCCTATAGTAAATGACAAGTCCATTGGCAAAATGGGTGTTGTTTTTGAGGTCCTTGAGTCAGCTCCAATATGACCGTGCACACAACAGAACAAAATACTGTGCCATCTCTAAGCCTTCTAAAACTATATTTACAATGCTGTAACTACACATATAGAGAGAGACTATGCTTTTGAATAAGAAAACTAAATACTGTAAAGATGTCAATGCTCCCCAAATAAATTTACAGATTCAATGCAATTCCAACTGAAGTCTCAATGGGATCTTTCATTTTAAAAATAAAGTCTGCAAGCTGATTTTAAAGTCTTTAGTGAAGAGCATTGCCAAAGTAATTGCAAATTTTGAAAACTGGTAACTTGTCCTGCCAGGCTGGAAAACTAATAATAAGGCAATATTTACAATACAGTACAGAATTGCTCAGGAATATGATGTTGTTTATTGGTACTATTGGGAGGATTTTTGTTTTCTTTACATTGAGTTGTAATCTATAGTGATGAATGTAATCTTTTGATCTTCATCAGTAAATGCTTTAAGTCCTCTTGGCAATCAGCAAGCAAGGTTGCATCATCTGCACATTACAGGTTATTACTGAGCCTCCCACCAATTCTGATGCCATGTTCTTCTTCATATAGTCCAGCTTCTCCGAGTATTTGCTCAGCATACAGATTGAATAAGTATGGTGAAAGGAAACAACCCTGGCACACATAGGTCCTGGTTTTAAACCACGCAGCATCCTCTTGTTCTGTCCCAACAACTGCTTCTTGGTCTGTGTACAAGTTCCACATGAGCACAATTAAGTGTTCTGGAATTCCCATTCTTCACAATGTTATCTATAGTTTGTTAGGGTCCACACAGTCGAATGCCTTTGCAGAGTCAATAGAGCATCAGTCAACATCTTTCTGGTATTCTGTTTTCAGCCAAGATCCATCTGATATCAGCAATGATACCTTTCATTCCACATCCTCTTCTGAGTCCTGCTTGAAATGTTGACAGTTCCCTGTTGATGTACTGTTGCAACTGTTTACGAATTATCTTTAGCAAAATTTTAATTGCTTGTGATATCAATGATATCATTCACTAATTTCTGCATTATATAGGGTCACCTTTCTTTGGAATGGGCACAAATATAAATCTCTCCCAGTCGGTTGGCCAGGCAGATGGCTTCCACATTTCTTGGCATAGACCAGTGAGTGACTCTACTGCAGCATCACGTTGTTGAAACATTTCAATTGCTAGTCTGTTAATCCTGCTGCCTTGTGTTTTGCTAATGCCTTCAGTGTAGCTTGGACTGCTTCCTTCCGTACTCTCGGTTCTTGATCATATGCTACCTCCTGAAACAGTTGAGCGTGGACTCCTTTTTTTGGTGCAATGGCTCTGTATTCCTTTCATCTTTTGATGCTTCCTGAATCATTCAATATTTTACTCATACAATTTTTTGATATTACAAATTGAAGGTCAATTGTTTTCTTCAGTCCTTTCAGTTTGAGAAATACTGAGTCTGTTCTTCCCTTTTTGGTTTCTACCTCCAGATCTTTGCACATTTTTAAACAATACTTTACTTTGTAGTCTCGAACTGCCCTTTGAAGCTTTCTGTTCAGTTCTTTTAGTCAATCATTTCTTCAATTCGCTTTAGTTATTCTTCATTCAAGAAAAACTTTCAGAGCATCTTCAGACATCCAGTTTGATCTGTTTTTTTTTTTTTTTCTTTCCTGGCTTTTAAATGACCTTTCACTTTCTTCATAGCTGATATCCTAAACGTCATCCCACAACTCCTCTGTTCAATGTGTCATTAGTTTTCAATGTGTCAAACTGTTCTTGAGATGGTCTCTAAATTTAGGTGGAGTATAGGCAAGGTCATATTTTGGCTCTCATGTGCTTGTTTGAATTTTCTTTCGTTTCCACCTGAATTTGCATATGAGCAGTCGATGGTCTATTCCACAGTTGGTCCCTGACCTTATTTAGGCTGATGATATGGAGCTTCTCCATCATCTATTTCCACACATCTAGTCAATCTGATTGCTGTGTGGTGAGGTCCATGTGACTAGTCACCATTTGTATTGCTGAAAGAAGGTATTTGCAATGAAGTTGTCTGTCTGCCAAAATTCTATCATGTGATCTCCAGGGTCATTTCTATCACCAAGGCCATATTTTCCAATTACCTTATTTTCTTTTTGTTTCCAACCTTTGCATTCCATTCACAAGTAATTATTAATGCATCTTGATTGATTGCAAGTTTGGTTAATTTCAGACTGAAGAAGCTGATAGAATTCTTCAAATTCATCGTTGAGTTTGGTGGTTGGTGTGTAAATTTCAATAATCAGTTGGTCTTTCTTGTAGGAATATAGATATTATCCTAACACAAACAACATTATGCTTTAAGATAGATCTTGAAATGTTCTTTTTGACTATGAATGCAACACCATTCATCTTCAATTTATCATTCCTGGCATAACAAACCATATAATTGTCTGATTCAAAATGATCAATAATTGTCCATTTCAGCTCACTAATGCCTAGATATCAATCTTTATGCATTCCATTTCATTTCTGATAACCTACAATTTTCCAGATTCATACTGAGTACATTCCACTTTCAGATTACTAATGGTTGTTTGTAGCTGTTTCTTCTCATTTTGAGTTGTGCTCCATCAGCAAATGGAGGGCTCCAAAGCTTTGCTCCATCAAAGTCATTAAGCTCAACTGTACTTTGAGGAGGCACCTCTTCCCCAGTCATATTTTGAGTGCCTTCCAACCTGAGGAGCTCATCTTCTGGTATTATATCTGGCAAAGTTTCACTGTATTTATAAGGTTTACACTGGCTGATCCCTCAGAAATGTATCACCTACTCCTTCTTTCTGATCTGTGCTTAGTGTAGAAGCCCTGTTGAAACCTGTTGACCATTGGTGAATCTGAAACACATTGCTAGAATTTTAAATACAGATGGCAGAGTTTCCAGTATCACACTCAAGCCACCACAGTACAACAAAATGAAAAAAATTGGTGTAGACTATAGAAAGAAGATAGATAAAAAGCAGTTATGAAGGGAAACTAGGGTCAAGAGAGGAAACGAGGTGTCAGGTGTCCAGGGCAAGGGGTCTTGGTCATTTCTTCTCTTGCTTGAGCTGTCTATTTCTTATTGATAGATGACACAACCTTACTTGCTGGAAGCTAAAATGACTTGAAATACATATGAAAATTATAGACTACATCCTTCAATATGGATTGCACCTCAGTGTAAAGAAATGAAAATCCTTACAAGTGGACCAATAAATGACATCATGGGACATACCTTTCCTGATTTTTAAACCATTGTTTGTCTGAACAATTGTTTCTTGGTTTATGTACAGATTCCTCATGAGTACAATGAACTGTTCCGGAATGTTCATTCTTCTCAATGTTATCCATAGTTTGTCATGACCTACACAGTTAAAAGCCTTTGCGTAATCAGTAAAGCACAGGTAAACATACTTCTAGTATTCCTTGCTTTCAAACAAGATCGATTTTACATCAGCAGTGATATTTCTTGTTCTATATCCCTGTTTGAATCAGGATTGAACCTCTGGCAGTTCCTTACTCATATATTGCTGTAGACATTTTTGAATGATCATTAGCAAAATTTTACTTGCTTGTGATATTAATGATATTGTCCAATGTTTTCCTCATTCTTTTGTGTCTCCTCTCTTTGGAATGGTCATACTATGAATCTCTTCCAGTCAGTTGGCCAGGTCTTCCAAATGTCTAGGCCTAGATGAGTGAGCGCCTTTACTTCTGCCTCAGTTGCTGTCTAGTCCGTCCCCACTCATGGCGACCCCATGAGTGCCGAGTAGATGTCTTCATAGTGTTTTCAGGCTGTGACCTTTCAGAAGATGATTTCCAGGCTTGTCTTTCAAGTTGCCTCTGGGTGAATCTGAACCATCAACATTTTAGCTAGTCATCAAGCATTTCTCTTGCTCTAACCAAAGTAGCTATTTCCTGACTGAGCTCTTTTCACAGGGAGGGTGAATGGGTGCCCTCTAGAGCATGGAAGTGGGAAAAGCGGTTCCATGCTTCTTGTCTAGAGGGCAGTCCTGGGGCACCAGGGCAGGCCTGTGGGGTGGGCAAGGGGATGGAAGTGTGAACTACAACCTCTTGAAGGCGATCATTACAGGGTTTCACAGGCAACCCACCTTGAAAACCAGCAGTAGGTGAATTCACACTCAGGCTGAGCTTGTCCCGTGCAGCCTTTGTGCCAGGAAGTGAATCCAATAAGAGAGCGTGTGTGGCTTTCCACCCTCCTCATCACAAGCAGGAGCTGAGTAGACTGAGTCAAACGCCTCCTTTATGCTCTTCAGATATTTTTATGTTTGTCTACTCTGTGTAGTTTTCCTGCTAGAGACAAGTACCTTGTCTGATGCATGGTACACCGCTGGTGCTTTAGGAGCATGAATAGTGCTAGAAGACATTTCCTTTGGTTGGGTTGGGTGACTTTTGTTGGGGTTGTCTTATGTTGGACTGCCCAGAAGCAGAACCTGATCCAGCATTGTAAACAAAAGTAGTGTATTCAGGAGACAGCGCTTGCAAGTACTGGAAGAGGGGTGGGAAGTGAGATAGGAAAGGAAGCCAGTAGCGGGATGTTAAGGAAAAGTTACCTCCACGGGCAATGACTGTAAGGACATTCTGCCCCTTTTATGGTAAACACCTAGTTTCCTAAGAGGTTACTGGCAGTCTGGCCTCCTCCATGTGACAAGCAGGCACAGGGGTGCCCAACTCCTTTAACAATAACTCTGGGATTGAAATCCTGGCTGCCGCTAACCAACTGTGTAATGGGAGGGTGTGTGTATCCATTTTCTCCTCTGTAAAATGAGGGTCCTGATAGTATCTCTTTCAAAGGGTGGCTCACTTCCTGCATCAGTGTCTGCAAAGTGTTCCAAACAGTGTTTGACACACACTAAATACTCAGACCCAACAAAGAGTCCTGGTACCACAATGGCTCAGCGTTTGACTGCTGACTGAAAGGTTGGAGGTTCTAACCCACCCAGCATCTCCTTGAGTGAAAGACTTGGTGATCTGCTCCCATAAAGATTGGTGGTGGTGTGCCCTAGAGTCAGTTCCAACTCACAGTGACTCTGTATAGGGTTTCTGAGATTGTAAATCTTTATGGGAGCAGACAGCCTCATCTTTCTCCTGTGGAGTGGCTAGTAGATTCGAACTGCTGACCTTGAGGTTAGCAGCCCCACTCATAACCCACTATATTGCAGGGCTCCTTCCCATAAATATTACAGCCTAGAAACCCTAGTTTGTCATGACCTACACAGTTCTGTACTGTTCTGCCAAGTCTTACCTTCCTCCCACCCCTCCGACTGCATCTGGGACCTGGCCAATCTCTATTCTGCTTCTCTTCTCTCTTGTCCTTGTCCTTGTCCCACTCATCTGTTCAGGTTCTCACTGTCCAATGATTACTGGTCTGGGGGCTCTGCAGGTCCTGCTTTAATTAGGGAGCATGCTCTCCCTTTTTGGTCTCTTTTCATCTTGATGATTGAAGTAGTGCATCCCACTCTGGCACTCCAAGTCTGTAATGTCTCTCTCATGCCTGTTGAGCTCCATTTTCACCAAAGGAGACCAGGCTTTGGGCCAGACTCTTGTAGCCACAACAGTGTCAAGCGAGACTATGATAACAGCATTTATTTTCCTTGCATTTATTTTTAGTTACTTTCTATTATGGCATGTGAGACTAGATTTCCATTTGTGAAAGTAATATAAAGTTTCTTTCATTATTTAGTAGTCTCTAATTTTAAAATTATGAACTATTTTAGACTTCTATGAAAGCATGGTGGTGGTGGTGGTTATCTGCCGTGGAGTCGGTTCCAACTCATAGTGACCCTGTACAGGGTTTCCGAGGCTGTAAATCTTTACGGGAGCAGAAAGCTTCATCTTTCTCCCATGCAACAGCTAGTAGTTTTGAACTGCTGACATATATATGTGTGTATATATAATTTTTGATTGTTGTTATTAAGTGCTGTTGAGTCAGTTCTGACTCATAGCAACCCTATACAGGGTTTCTGAGGCGAGCAGGTACCGCTGACCTTTTGATTCAAACCAACCTTAGTGCTTATTCTAGAGTGCCTCATCAGGATATATATGTGTGTGTAAGGATATATATATATATATATATATATATATATACATACATACATGTCAGGATATATCTACACATCTACATATATATGTCAGTTTTATATTTATATATATGCCAGGAGATATATAGATAGATAGATAGATAGAGAGAGAGAGAGAGAGAGATAGAGATACATATGTCAGTTTGTCATACTGTGGTGGCTTATGAGTTACTGTGATTGCTGTGATTCTGAAATCTATGTCACCGGTATTTTAATTACTAGCAGGGTCACCCATGGTGGACAGGTTTCAGATGAGCTTCCAGATGAAGACAGACTAGGAAGAAAGAGTGATAAACTACTTCTGAATATTTAGTCACTGAAAACCTTATGAATAGAACAGAAACACTGTCAGATAAAGTGCTGTAAAATGAGCCCCTCAGGCTGGAAGGCACTCAAAAAGGGACTGGGGAAGAACTACCTCCTCAAAGTAGAGTTGACCGTGATAATGAGAATGGAGTAAAGCCCATGGGAGAAAAGCCCATGGCACCTTCATTGGTTGATGGGGCACAACTCAAAATGAAGAGAAACTGCTTTAAACATCCATTGAAATCAGAACATGGAATGTATAAAGTATGAATCTGGAAAGTTGGAAGTTGTCAAAAATGAAATGGAACTCATAAACATTGATATCTTAGGCATTAGTGCACTGAAATGGACTGGTATTGGCCATTTTGAATCTGACAACCACATTGTTTACTATGCGAGGAATCACAAATTGAAGAGGAATGGTGTCACATTCATTGTCAAAAAGAACATATCCAGATCAGTCATGAGGTACAATGCTGTCTATGATACAATAATATCCATGTGCCTACAGAGAAGCCCAGTTAATACCAATATTATTCAAATTTACGTACCAACCACTAAAGCCAGTGAGGATGAAATAGAAGAATTCTACTAATTTCTTCAATCTGAAATCCATCAAATATGCAATCAAGATGTATTGATCATTACTGGTGATTGGAATGCAAAGGTTGGGAGCAAAAAGGAAGGATCAGTAGTTGGAAAATATGGCCTCAGTGATAGAAATGATGCTGGAGAATGCATGATAGAATTCTGCAAAATCAATTATTTGTTCATTTCAAATACCTTCTTTAGACAGCATAAGAGACAACTATACACATGGACCTCACCAGATGAAATACATAGAAATCAAATTGACTACATCTGCGGAAAGAGATGATGGAAAAGCTCCATATCATCAGTCAGAACAAGGCCAGGGGCAGACTGTGGAACAGACCATCAATTACTAATATGCAAATTCAAACTGAAGCTGAAGAAAACGAAAACAAGTCCAAGAGAGCCAAAATATGACCTTAAATATATCCCACCTGAATTTAGAGATCATTTGAAGAACAGATTTGATACATTAAACACTAAAGACCGAATACCAGAAGAGTTGTGGAATGACATCAAGAACATCATACATGAAGAAAGCAAAAAGTCATTGAGAAGACAAGAAATAAGGAAAAGGTCAAAATGGATGTCAGAAGAA
>NW_006408573.1:4748138-4781897 GCF_000296735.1 Chrysochloris asiatica | reverse complement strand
CTCCAGTGTAGAGATGCTAAAGCAAATGGAAGAAATGAGGTGGTCCAAGAGCTGAACAGAAAATATCAAAGATCAGCTCAAGAAGATAAAGCCAAATATTTCAACAAAATGTGCAAAGATCTGGAGTCAGAAAACCAAAAAGGAAGAACACGCTCAGCATTTCTCAAGCTGGGGGAACTAAAGAAAAAATTCAAACTTCAACTTTTGTTACTGAAAGATTCTCTGGGAAAATTATTGAACGATGCAGAAAGCATCAAGAGAAGATAGAAGGAATACACAGAGTCACTGTACCAAAAGGAAATTGTTAATGTTCAGCCGTTTCACGAGGTAGCATATGATCAAGAACCAATGATACTGAAGGAGGAAGTCCAAGGTGGATTGAAGGAATTGGCAAAGAACAAGACACGAGGAATTGATGGAATAAAAACTGAAATCTTTCAAGAAAGTGAGGCGGCACAGGAGGCACTCACTCATCTCTGCCAAGAAATTTGGAAGACAACTCTCTGACCGACTGTTTGGAAGAGATCCATATTCGTACCCATTCAAAAGAGAGGTGACCCAATGGAATGCCGAAATCATCTGACAATCTCTTTGATATCCCATGAGAGTAAAGTTTTGCTAAAGGTAATACAGAAACGACTGCAAGCATACATTGACAGAGAACTTCCAGAGGTTCAAGCCGGATGCAGAAGAGGCCATGGAACGAGGGATATCATTGCTGATGTCCAATGGATCTTGGCTGACAGCAGAGAATATCAGAAAGATGTGTACCTGTGCTTTATTGACTACGCAAAGGCTTTCGATTATGTGGATCATGATAAGCTATGGACAACATTGCCCCAAATATGAGTATTCCAGAGCACTTAATTGTGCTCATGAGGAATCTGTACCTGGACCAAGAAGCAGTTGTTCGAACAGAACATGGGAACACTGAATATTTTACAATTTAAAAAAGGGTGCAACAAGGTTGTATTCTTTCACCATATGTATTCAACCTGTATGCTGAGCAAATAATCCAAGAAGCTGGGTTCTATGAAGAAAAAACGTGGCATCAGGACTGGAGGAAGACTCAATAACAACCTGCGATATGCAGATGATACAACCTTGCTTGCTGAAACTGAAGTGGACTTAAAACATTTACTGATGAAGATCAAAGAGCACAGCCTTTGGTATGGATTATATCTCAATGTCAAGAAAACAAAAATCCTCACCACTGGACCAATAAACAACATTCTTATCAATGGAGAAAAGATTGAAGCTGTCAAGGACTTCATTCTTCTTGGACCAACTGTCAACACTCATGGAAGCAGCAGTCAAGAATTCACACGGCATATTGCATTAGGCAAATCTGCTGCACAAGACCTTTTTAAAGTGTTGAAGAGCAAAGATGTCAGCTTGAGGACTAAGGTGTGCCTGACCCAAGCCATGGTATTTTCAATAACCTCACATGCATGCGAAAGCTGGACAGTGAATAAGGAAGACCATAGAAGAATTGATGCTTTTGAGTTATGGTGTTGGAGGAGAATATTTAAAGTGCCATGGGCTGCCAAAAGAACCAATAGATCCGTTTTGGAAGAAGTGCAGCAGAGTGCTCCTTGGAGGCCAAGATGGCCAAACTTCGTCTCTCATACTTCGGACATATTGTCAGGATAGACCAGTCAGTGGAGAAAGTTATCATGTTTGGTGAGGTGTAGGGTCAGAGAAAAAGAGGAAGACCCCAACCAGATGGATTGGCCAAGTGGCAGCATCAGTGGACTCAAGCGTGACAACAATAGTGAGGTTGGCCCTAGATCGGGCCATGTTTCATTCTACTGTGCATAAGATAGCTCTGGGTTGGGACTGACTCGATGGCACTGTGGCACTCCATATATATATATATGGAGTGTCCTGGTGTGGCACTGTGGGCTAATGCACTGGACTGCAAAGTCAGTTTGAATCACAAGGTCAGCAGTTCAAGCTCACCAGCTGCCCCTTGGAAACCTATACAGGGTCACTATGGGTCAGGACTGACTTGATAGCACTTAACAACAACATATACATATCTTCCCTAAATTTACATATGCCAGAAAAACAAATAAATCCGTGCTGGAAGAAGTACAGCCAAAATGATCCTTAGAAGGCAGGATGGCCAGACTTCATCTCTCATACTTTGGGCATGTTGTCAGGAGGGACTAGTCCCTAGAGAAGGCCAACATCATGGTTGGCAAAATGGAGGGTCAGTGAAAAAGAGGAAGACCCCCAACAAGATGTATTGGCACAGTGGCAGCAGAAATGGACTCAAATATAGCAACAGTTGTGAGGTTAGCACAGGATCAGGCAGGGTTTCATTCTGTTGTGCATAAGGTCGCTATGAGTTGCTACCAATGTGACAGCACCTAATAATAATAATAATAATAATAATAAAATTTATAAACATGTGATAGAATTATCACTGTTCATGAAGAAAACCCAGGTTTGGTGCCTGGTCAGTGGACCTCAAGTGTAGCCACTACCTGCCTGTCATGTTGCTATGATGCTGACAGATAAGACTTCTTGACTAAGGTGAGCTAGGAAGAAAGACCTGGCAATCTACTTCTAAAATTCAGTGAAATCCTGTGACTCAGAATGGTTCAATCTACAACTAAACATGGGGTTGATCTAGGACCAGTCAGTGTCTTGCTCCACTGTGCTAATTCTAGGACAAGGTAATTCATATAGAGAAGTATATGAATATTAAGTGTATTTATCACATAGTAGAAACAGCCATGATAATTACTGGTGGTTGGAATACCAAAGTTGGAAACAAGAAGTATTTGTAATTGGAAAATATCACTTTGGTGATGGAAATTATGCTGGAGATTGCATGATAGAATTTTGCAAGACCAATGATTTATTAATAGCAAGTTCCTTCTTTCAACAACATGAACAGCAACCATACATGTTGATCTCTCCAGGTGGAATACATAGGAATCAAATTGGCTGTAACTATGAGAAAAGGCAATAGAGAAATTCAATATCCTCAGCCAAAAACCAGGCCAGGGATCAACAATCAATTGCTAATATGCAAGTTCTGACTGAAGTGGAAGAGAATTAAAACAACTCCACAAAAGCCAAAATATAACCTTTAGTATATCTCACCTAAATTTAAAGGCCATCTTAAGTACAAATTTCATGCATTAGACACTAATGACTGGTGACCAGAAGAGTTGTGCAGGGACCTCAAGAATATCATTCATACATGATGAAAGGAAAGGGTCATTAAAAAGACAGGGAAAAAAGAGAAGAGATTCTTTAGCTTGTTGTTGTTATTGTTAAGTGCCATTGACTCATCGTGACCCTGTAGAGGGTTTCTGAGGAGGGGCTGGTGAGTTTGAACCACTGACCTTGAAGTGCCAATAGATCTTGCAGTCAAGTGATTATCTTTGAGCTTAGAGAGCTAAAAATGGCTGGAATAAATGACAATGTACAAGGGTGAGTCAAAAGTTACCTGTACTCTGTGTGTAGACTTTATTTTAATCAATATTTCAACATAATCTCTGGGAATTCCAGAACATTTCGTGGTGCTCTTGAGGATCCTGTATGTAGACCATGAGGCAGTCATTCAAACAGAACAAGGGAATGCTGTGTGTTTTAAAATCAGGAAACGGTGTGAGCCAGAGTCCTATCCTTTCATCCTTATTCGATCTGAATGTGGAGGAAGTAGTTGAGAAACTGGACTATATGATGAAGAAAGCATCAGCAAGATTGGAGGAAGACTCATTAACAACTTTTGATATGCAGATAACACAACCTTGCTTGCTGAAAGCTAAGAGGAATTATTGATGAAGATCAAACTATACAATCTTCAGTATGGATTACCATCAGTGTAAAGAAAACAGAAATCCTCACAAGTGGACCAATAAACAACATCATGCTAAATGGTGAAAAGATTGAAGTTGTCAAGAGTTTCATGTTACTTGGGTCCACAGCCAATGTACACGAAAGCAGTAGTCAAGAAATTAATCAACATATTGCCTTAGGAGTATGATGGCCCACTAACCACAACATCAGTGGTTTGAGCCCAACAGTCATTCTGAGGGAGAAAGACAAGGCTTTCTCCCCACTGAAAGATTTACAGCATCTCATCAGGAATCCTAGAAAGGATCCTATGAGTTGAAACTGACGATGAGATCACGTAGCAACAAAATCGATGATTGCACTGGCAGATCTACTGAAAAAGACCACTTCCAAGTGTTAAAAAGCAATGATATCACTTTGAAGACTAAGGTGTTCCTGACCCAAGCTAGGGTATTTTTGTTGCCCCATATGCCTGTGAAAGCTGAGCAATGAGTAAAGAGGATTGGAGAAGAATCGAAGTATTTGAATTATGGTTGGTGTACTTTGGACATTATCAGGAAAAGAACTTCATGCTTGATAAAGCAGACGGTCAGAGGAAACGAGGAAGACCCCCCAGTAATATGGATGGACACAGTGGGCTCACACAATTCTTACACAGATGACGCAGGAGTGGGCACTGTTGTTTTGTATTGTCACTCGATGGTACAACAACAACAACAGCAACAAACACTCCCACAAAGTTATCACCCAGGCCTTAAAAAAACAACCACTACCCAAGAAGTCCCCTTCAAATCCGCTCCTCCCCAGAGGTCACCACTAGCTTGACCTTTAGTAGCATAGATGAGTTTGGTCAGCCTAGACAATAGAAAGGACCGTTTTGTGTACATTTAAAGTTCATACAAAGGGTATCATTCTGCATGGATCCTTCAGCAAATGTTCTTGATATTTTTCCATGTTGATACTTGAGCTTCCTTTGTAAAACATTAAGAAGAGGGAGTTGATTTAAAGGAAAACATGAAATGCATACTGGGACAAATTGAACACGGAGTGTCAGCATTTAGGAAACACTGGATTGAATCCCACTACCTTCCCCTTTTACATGTGTGAACACGGAGGCCAGAGAGGCTACCCAGGGAGTTTGCGGGACCACGGGGACAAGACTCCCCCCCCCCCAAATACCAGAGGGCGCAGATACTTTCTGCTTTGTCAGGTTGCTAGGCAACATCCCTCCCACTCCACCCCACTGCCTCAGATATCAACTCTGTTTCCTAGCCAAGGTTAGTTCTTAGCCTTGAAGCACAGAGAGTAAATTGTTTGGGTTGAGTTGATTGTTTTAGGATTAAGCCTGGGATTGGGGTGGTGCGATGTGGGGGTGCCCGCAGCCCCACCCAGGCAGCTGTCCTGCCTTCGAAGTTATGACAAGTCTTACACTTGGCAGTTCCCCTCTGTGACCTATATTTTAATACGTGCTATTAGATTATTGCTAATGAGACATTTTAGGGATAAAAGAATTATGCTCACTGAGCAGGCTGTGGTAAAAGCACAATTGAATTACAGGCTGGGATCGTTGAGGACTCTGCGAGACAACCTGTCCCCCAGGCTGGGTCCGAATGGAGATATTAAGCTTTGGAAATTACACAGGAAAAATAAGTATAATTGATCTAAGGTAACTTCACTCGTCTAAATGAAATAATGTGATTGTTATAGGCAGAAAGGTTCAGCATAAGGAGCCGGATGGAAGAGACTTGCTATCTGCAAACAAAGTTATAAGTCAAAGCCCTCGGCAGTCACTTTTCTCTAAGGAGCAGAGCACTCTCCTGTGACTCCTCAGAACCTACTGGACCTTTGCAGGAAATGCAGTTAGTGGGAGCACTGGACATCCTCTCCTGCCCCTCCCTAACACCCCCTCAGATGCCCATGTTGGAAGCTCATGTCCCCCAGGCAGGTTGCCCAACATCTGCACAGCTCCCCTGGTTGGAAGAGACACTCATTTGGTGACTGACCAGTTGCTTGTGTTTAGCTATGTCCACTCTTATGAGTCCAGCCCTCTGTCCTACCTCCCTGGAACAAGCTTCCCCCAGTGAACCATCATTGCTCATTGCACTGTTGGTGTGATGAGCTCTGGATTGGCAAAATTACCCAAGACCCACACACACCCTGTCTCCAAGAAGCTTGCTAGCTCCCCTCCCCATCCAAAAAAAAAAGCTAAAGAGGATAGAGAGAAACACTGTAAACTGATGATATATGGAGGGGATAATAATCAATGTAATGAAACAAGCTATATGAATGGTTGAATGTGAAGCTGATGATGTGCCCTGTGAACTTTCACTCAATGCAAAATAAAAACATTTAATTAAAAAAAAGAAGCTTGCTAGCTAAAAAAACAGAAATGATATCCCCCTCTCTGGGCTTTATGTTCACATTCCTTAGGGTCCTTTATTGATTCTTGGTTACTTGGGGCAACACTATTTCTGACATTGTTCCTAAAATGATAGGAGCCTCCCAGTCAGGGCATGTTCTGCAAATCTGTAAGGTCTGGGACTTTACATCTTGTCTATTGCTTCCATTCTGCCCACCCCAACTTTGCCAGCAATACAGCTGTCTGCATACCTCCCAATGGATGCCCTACTTTGCCTCCAAATATTGCTGCATCTAATTGATTCTGACTCATGGCCACACCTTGGGTGCAGAGTTGAACCGCTTCATAGGTTTTCAGGGCTGTGTTCTTTCAGAAGCAGTCTGCCAGTTCTTTCTTCCGAGGCATCTCTTGGTGGGTTTGGAACACCAAGCTTGTAGTTGAGTGCTTAACTGTTTGTACCACCCATTGGCTCCTTTAAAGCATGCACTTAGCCTTTTAAATTTTACCCTCTACTAGCTTAAACTCGAGTAGAATATGTAGACACAAGAGATTTCTTCCATTGCTTTCTCTCTCCATTCTTTTTTCTCTCTCCCTCTTTATTTCTTTCTCTTCTTTCTCTCCTTTCCACAAATATACTGTGGTCACTTCCTGTGTGTTGGGGACAGTTCTGTGAGCTGGTATTACAGTGACAGACAAGACAGATGAGGTCCCTGCTTAAAATGGAGCAAGGGGAAGAATCATGGCAACAAGTATCAACAATACTGACAAACGCTCAGAAGAAAAGACAAACTGATGGATCAAATTTAGCCATAAAGGCCCTGGTCTGGATGCTCAGGGATGGGCTCCCCAAGGCCTCTCCTCAGAGAGCGGGACTTCGATAGCCTGCAGCACAACCCCAGGACAGGTGAGAGTGGGGGACAGCTGCAAGAAGGGCAGCGCAATGGGGAGAAATGGCGCTAGATGGAGTGAAGAGGTGGGCAATGGCACCTTCTGTAGTCCCACTAGGTTGCTAGTTGAAAGGTTGGAGGTTCAAGTCCACCCAGAGGAGCCTCAGATGAAAGGCCTGGTGATCTAGTTCTGAAAAAGAAGCCATTGAAAACCCTGTGGAGCACAGTTCTACTCTGACACACATTGGGTTGCCATGAGTTGGAATTCATTCAATGACAACTTGTTCTGGGTTTTTGCTACTCTAAGAAGAATGGATTTGCTTCTCTCAACACAGTGAGGAAGCTACTGAGACTTGTATAAGGTGAGTTGTTAAATGATGTGGAGTTGGTTCTGACCCTGTATAGGGCTTCCAAGGAGTGGCTGGTGAGCTTGAACTGCCAACCTTGCAGTTCAAACAGACTTTGAAGTCTAGCTCATTAACCCGCAGCACCACACCAGGACACCAGAAGGAGAGTGACATGGTCAAATTTGCCTTTTGAAAGGGATGGAGCAAGGGGCTGGGCAGAGGCGCTGAGCTGCCCAACACCTTTAGGGTCGCTTCAAGGAGCAGGAGTTGAGGCTTTCCTCCCAGGCAGGAGAAGGATTGGCAGGAAATCAAAGGGTGGTTGTAATGAAAATGTAAAGCAAGACCACATGAGAACAGTCTGTGGAACATTTTCTGACCCTAAAAAAAAATATTTAAAAAACAATGAAAAAGCAAATGAAAATGTTTTCTCTACTTCTTTACAAATATGATTGCCCTTGCTCTGAAAGCTGCTCAGCTTGTCTGGTCCCGCTGAGAAACCATCTTAGGACTTTTCTCTGTCATTCAAAGTTGAACAAAGAATCATCAAAGAAGAGCTACTGGACCCAGAGCATCTCCGGTGGGGCTACTCTCCTGATGGGTTTGTGAACAATCACCTTGTAAAGAGCACAGAGTTTGATTGTTCTTAAGTAAATCTCACTTCACCCTGCCAACAAAAGGTGACATTTAGTATGTGGAGCTGGGGAAATCCTTTTTCCTCTAGAGCCAATGACTGACTCCACTGAGTTGTTTACAACCTGGCTGGATGGGGCTGGTGAAAGGAGATGTGGATAAGACTCTTGTGGTTCAATAGTGAGTAATTGTTATTAGGACTGACTGTGAGTGTTGCAAGTGTAAAGGTAGATGTTTTGTAATAAAAGGAGGGGAGTGGCTGATCTTACAGTCCAGGAGCGGAGGACCCTGGGACAATCAAGGGAGAAAAGCGGAGTACAGGACCATATCCAGAGAAGCAGCAACACCAGAGATGGAGGCAGAGACAGTGATGTGGAGAAATGGAGCAGCTGGGAACTCTGGACTCAGAGAGGGAGAGGGGCTGTGTGCTGGTGGCCGGGGTGGGGGGGCAGGCTTGCGGGGTATACCCTTTGTTTGTTTGAATGGTTATATATTCCTGAATGCTTTGGTGTACATCAAAAAAAAAAACAAAAAACAGAGGGAATGGAAGCAAATGCTGTTGAATGATGATGCATGGAGGGGATTGTAATCATTGCAATGAAATGAAATACGATAGGATGAATGTAAAGCAGATATTCTGCCATGTAGACTATCACTCAATTCACAATAAAAACTTTTTTTTTTTAAGCCAATGATTGAGTCTCAGAGACTCCCCAGGTTAATCCCCAGAGAAAAGGAGTTTACAAGCAGAAGTACACATGCTAATTTTACAGTTGTTGTTGTTAAGTACCATGGAATTGGATCTGACTCATAGCGACCCTGCACAGGGTTTCCGAGGCTGTAAATCTTTACAGGATCAGAACGCCTCATCTTTCTCCCACAGAGCCGCTGGTAGTTTTGAACTGCCAATCTTGAGGTTCACAGCCCGATTCGTAACCACTACACCACCAGAGCTCCTTAATTTTAGCAATATGAACTTCTTTTTCTGTTAGTTCGCAATAAAGAATGTACACTTCAATCTTTCCCATTGCACTTACACACAACCCTCTCTTTGGGCCTCAGTTTTTCCTTTCTGTATAATGGGCAGAAGGATCATCAAGGGTCATGTCTGTTCTGATATCGCGTCTTTACTGAGAAGAGATGCAATTGCAGACTTACTGACTTCATTTATTTTTTTTCTTTTTTCATGGCCATCAAGAGAGTCCTGGTGTGGTGCTGTGGGTTAATACGCCAGACTGCAAAGCTGTTTGAACTGCAAGGTAAGCGGTTCAAGCTCACCAGCTGCTCCTCAGAAACACTATACAGGGTCGCTATGGGTCAGAACCGACTCAATGGCACGTAACAACAACAAGTGGCTATCAAATCACCTCAAACTCACGGCAACCCCGTGTACGTCAGAGTAGAACTGAGCGCCATAGAGTTTGCAACACTCATTTTTCAGGAGTAGATTGCCCGGTCTTTCTACTTTCTACTGAGTGTACCCGAACTTCTAATGAGTGTGTTAGCCATTTTTACCACCCAGGGACTCTATTGGCACTATATATGGGGCTAAATGTTGTGTTCCACCTCTCTAATTTAGTCCTGGGGTGGGAACCAGGAACGCCACCGACTGGTTGAGAGAGAAGGGGCTGCTGGGTCAGGCTGGCTGCTGCTGAACACTCACATTTCAGTGTGTAATTACATTTCCCCAACTTCTCCTCTTGTTTTTGTCACCTAGGGTCCTTGCAAAAAGCCTTCATTAGTTTCCAATTGTCTGATTCTCTTTTTCTTTTTTTTCCTGTTACCTTCAGACTTTGAAATTAGCTCAGTGACTCAGCCATTTGAATTCTTATTCATTCCAGGCTCCCGTGCCTATCTGTCTATCCTCTGTTCTGTTTCCGGGAAGCCTGGCTTAGACTTTAACTCTTCCTAAGCAGCCACAAACCAAGTCCAGATCAGTTACTCCTTGTCGCCTTCGCCCCTAAAGCACCAGTGACCCACTTGTCATGTCTCCAGAGCTCTAAGCCCTACTGAAAAACAGGAAGAGAATTCTGAAGTTTCTCCACTTTTTTCTTTTTTTTAAAAAAAAAGCAAGTGACTTGAACATCACAAGCTGTTGCTAATAAAAAGAATCATAGAATTTCTAGGACAGAAGGGACTTCAGAGTTTATCCAATGAAGTATTTCTCTCCACCATATCATCCCCAAACAACAGCCACCTAGCCTGAACTTGAATGCCTCCAATGATGGGGAGCTTTCTACCCCCAAAAGGTAACTGATCCTACCTTTAGACATCTCTGATTGTTAGGGAGTTCTTTAAGTACTATCTGTCTCCCCATAGTTTATGCCTGTTGACCCTGAATTTTAGCCATTTTTATTGCTGTTGTTAAGTACTAGCAAGTCAGTTCTGATTTGTAGAAACCCTGTATAGGGCTTTCCAAGGAGCGGTTGGTGAGTTTGAACTACCGACCTTGCAGTTCAGTGCTTTATCCCACAGCGCCACACCAGGACTCCCTTAGCCTTTGGATCCACACAAAAGAAGTTGAATTTCTCCTTCTACATGACCAGCTTTCAGGTATTTGAAGACAGAAGTAACAACTGCTGCTCTTTCACACACCCACTGTGGATTTTCTTTTCTTTAGACCAAGCGGCCATCCCCAGTGATTTTTGTTGCTAATGAATTGTGTGCTATTGAGTTGATTCCATGTGAAAGATAATAATAGAACTAACTCAGAGGGTTGGGTTGGGTTTTACAAACACTTACAGAAGCAGATCTCCTGAGGAGCCTCTGAGTGAACTCAAACCGCCAAACTTTCAGTTAGAAGTTACGTACTTAAGTGCCTTTAAATGTGTCTTCATAGACTGTTTCCAAAGTAGAGTCCCTGGAATTGCCTCTAAGGTACAGAGACCCATTTCATTCCCGCCTCAGCCACTGACTCTCATTTTGGTTTCCGGTTTACACTGATTGCATCCTGTTAAAGCACAAATGCTTGCAGAACCTGATAACCCAATACACCTGCCCGCCATCTCACCCCAGGGCCAGGACGGAAGCCAGGAAGGGGCTCCGCATCACACAGCCACGGCTTCTGTCACAGGGAGTCACAAACCAGCACCTAATGGACAATCCTGAGCTCTCCATCCTGCTTTCCCCAGTCTACCCAGTGCATCACAAACCAGGACGTTTCCTAGAAAAGTACAAGTTTCTGGCATCTCATCAAACTTCAGGAACTCTGTCTGGGCAGTTGACCTCTGACCCTGACTTTTCTGTCTTACCCAACCTTGTTGCTCTCTAGGTCAACGGCACCTCTTGGCAATCCCATTTGTTCCGCAGGGTTTCCAATGCCTGTTTTTTTGAAAGCAGGTTGACAGGCCTATCTTCGCTGGCTGAACATGAATTTCCGTCCTAGCTTTTGTTTAGCAGCCTAGCGCATTCATCATTTGTGCCACCCAAATACGTCCCATCAGCCTTTCTGCCTAGCTTCTGCGATGTTTGAGAGTTTGCCATCTCTGCTCTTGAAAGCTCTACCCTTTCTGGCACCAGCAGCGCCCCAGCGGTGTTTAATCCTGTCTGGTAAGGAGTTATGATTTTGCCTTCACACACACATCTGGGGATTTTCATGTCCACCCCACCTCCCTGGTCCATCATTGGCCCTCACTGTGAAAGTGTACCTACGTGATCATCGCCAGCTATTTCCTGACCTCCTGAAGCTCAGTGGCTCTCCTGTCTTTGCACATACCCTTCCCTCTGCCTATGGCGTCCTTCTCCTTCTCCTTGCTCCATTCTATGCTATGCAAACGCACATCCTTCTCTGAGTGCACCGTGCAGACTGTCTTTCCTCCCAGCATTGTCTAAGAAGTGACTTTGTTTTTCTGTCTTTCCTACACAGTGAATAGAAAAAAGTATGACAAGTTCTCTAGGGGACCCAGCCCAGGAAGTGTGCCTCCACAGATAGACTGGGATCCAAAGTGACTCGGGAAATGGGGCCACCCTTAGGACTTGCAGACCAAACCCTGGTGAAGACTTAACAACAAGCACTTTCTCCACTTTTACAAACAAGACATGGGCCAAGGACTGGAAACAAATTCAAATCCGCCTGCACTTTGTTTTCTTCAGTTAGAAGGGGAAGGTGGGTCAGTCATTTGGGGCATCAGGAGCAGTTTCTGTGGATTAAGAGTGGAGCCAGCATTTCTCCTTATGACAGACCCCTTCTTTGTTCTAAGAGGGATCACTTTGGAAAGGCTTCATAATCTGACAAATGTAAAGCAAGTCCCCAAGCATTGTTGTTGGGGTAACTGTGAATTGTGTAGTAACTCAAGTGCAGATGCCAGAGGCTAGGGTATTAACACAAAAGGGTGCGTCTTGGCACCATTCTTTCTCCCCCCAAACATGAGAAAAATGTTCTGTTTGCTCTTGATGCACAAGTGCTCCTGTTGTTGTTAAGTATTTGCTCACAACAGATTACAGGATCCAACATACACATTCAAGGGCATGTGGGCCCTCTCCTTCATCCAGATGAAGAAAGACCATAACCTGGGCTTGAACTTGGCTTGGGGCACTGTCCTGGGGGAGTAGCAGGACCAGGCAGTGTCTCACCCGGTTGCACATGGGCTGTTCTGAATTGGAATTAGCTGGGCGACACCTAACAATAAGCGACAACCAGATTTAGTAAGATGTGTGGTGACTCACAGCAGTGACCCTGCACCATCAGGGGACAATGAGATCCTGCTCCTATTAAGGAAAAGTGGGGGCTGTCAGATGTGTGGGGGAGGGAGGTGCTCCTCTCTCTATTGAACATGGTATTGGGACCCTGGTCTCCAGAGAGTGGCATGTTGTAAGGGAGAAAAAACAATGTATTGTAACCCTAATGGAGAAAGGTGGTCATCAGAGCAGAAGTTCTGGTGACCGCTTTGACGTGTTCCTTTTCTGAAATGCCATTCCTGCCGAAGAGGCTCAAGGCCTCAGTAGTGTTTGGTAGGCTTTACATCTTGGCATGAGCATGCTTTAAGGAATGAAGGAGGGAGTGGGCAGCAACCCTGAGGAACAAGAAACGTGGGTCCAGGGTGAGAGGTGACAAGTGACCAGCAGGGTAGGCCTGTTAGAAGTGGAGAACATCGTGGGGATTACTGGGAAGCCTGTTGCCCAAACCTCATAAAAGACTCGGTTTTAATTGTTCCAAAAGATAAAGCCACAAATGGAACCAGAGATGGCTCTCCTAGCCCGAGACAAGGGCAGTTTGTGTAGGCGGTGCTCCCAGGAAGCAGGAATGGAGTAACAGGAAGAGCATCACAGGGAAGGAGGACAAGCCAAAATAGGGTGTTTTCAGGGGGTGCTGTGAGCATTGGGGCTCAGTTCTGCCTGTCTTCTAAGAGGCATGAGGAATACCTCCCCACATCTCCCCTGAAGGGTGAGAGGCAGAACATAAGGCTGGGTCACTGCCAAAAGGCATTGACTGCCCTGCAAGTTCAGTGTACAGGCCAGGCTGGTTAGAGGCATACCAGCATCCTCTGCGGCAGAATGCAGACTGGGCACTGTGCCCTCTGGAGGCTGCTGTGGGTTGGCGTCCACTAAGAAGTCTCTGCAATACCTGGGGCTGAAACCAGAGGTGGGTTGGGTGATCATGGTGCTGGGCACCAATGGTGTCTCCATGTTGGGCATAACAGGAGGGCAGCCTGTAAGGAGCTCAAAAACACTTCTTGCCCCAGCCCAGCACCCTTATGACAGAGCTTGCCCACACCCAACAAGGAGATCTCAGAAAGGGTGACTCACTCCCTCCTGAGGGCTGGGCTGAGCCACAGGGCTGAGTTGCCAACAGCTTACTTGACTGTCTGGCATAGCCTGGGACCAGGAGAGCAGGTGACATGTCTGTGCCACAATTGTCCTGCGAGTGACAGGTGACAGGACCATGCTGATGTATGGGATGTGTTGGAGAAGCTCTGGCAAAGCTGATGTGGCCTCACCCTCAAAGTAGACTGAGGCTTACAGAGGGTGACTGGAAAAGTTTTACCTTGGGTGACAGCCAGGAGAGAAGCCTACAGAATGAAATCTTGGTTAGAAATGGCAGGGGAGAAGTTTGCATCTCCTTCTTGTTAGCCGAAATCTTGACGAGAGGTCAGAGTTTATGAGCAATCATTCTGCTGGGTGGTCTGAGTTCCTGGTCGTGACAGACTGCTCGGTCACTCACTACTCAGGCTGCTACGCTCTTTAAGGTCTGGTGCTTTTTTTTTTTCCAGGCTCTTCTATCCCCACCTCTCCTCACAGCCTCTCCTCCAGCCACACTGGTTGGCCCTCTTTATTTTCTTCACCATCATGTACTGCTCCTCTGCCTGGGATGCGCATTCTCTTCCTGTTTACTTGTTGGTGTCAAGTGCCATCAAGTTGGTTTTGACTCATAGTGACCCTGTATAGGGTTTCTGAGGAGCAGCTGGTGAGTTTGAACTGCTGACGTGGTTCACAGTCCAGTGCTGATCCTACAGTTTCAAACCAGGAGTCCCACCACACCAGACTTTGGTTCCAATTCCACTTCCTTAGAGACACCTCTTATGCCCTACCAACCAGGTCAGATTCCCTGACACAACTCCAATTGTATCCAGTAACTCGAATCACAGGCCTCATCCCAAACATCATTAAGTGTTAGACTATAAGCTTCTTGAGGGTAAAGACCATGTCTTGGTTACCACATATCCTATATCCTTAGGTGTTAGCACAGTGCTACCACCCCGTAGGTGTTCAAAACCTACTTTGTTGCATTCAGGACTTGGTCAGACCATCAGGAGGGAAAGTTGGCATGGAGTAGACTCCAACCTATGGTGAGCCCATATGTGTCAGAGTAGAACTGTTCTCCCAGGGTTTTTAATGGCTGAGTTTCCAGAAACAGATAACCAGATGTTTCTTCCAAGACACCTCTGGATGGACTCAAACCTTCAACCTTTCCATTAAAATCTGAGCATGTTTTTCATTTGCTCTACCCAAGGAAACCCAACCTGTGACTACTGAAATACAGAAATACGTATGATCCAGATAGAGTGTGGATACAACTTCCCAGTGGAAGCCTGGGGGTCTAGAAGGTTGTTGATAAAATTGTTCAGCTCCATATTTGGATACAATATATTTACGAAACATACAAAGATCTCTTTCACAATCAGTCATTGCTGCCTCCAGGCAGATGGCTGAAGGATGACCTCACAGAAAAGTCAATTAGATGTTTCCATGAATGACCCAAGGCCCCTTAGTCCACTCTGGTCCACCCAGAAATTCATAAAGGGGCGAGGTGGATGGACTAAAATGCTGACATGCCATCTACAGCATCTCCTAATCCCATTTAATCTGCACAGAACATTGTAATGCTGCTTTGGGCTGGGCAGATCCTGTGATAGCACCCCAGTTCTCACTGGGCAGGAAGTGGTTAGACATTAGCTTAGCCCCCTGGTAACTGTCATCTTAGTTTTCATCTGTAAAGAAGCATCAGTGTTTGTGAGCTATTCCAGATGGAGGTTTAGAGTTTGTTGCTTCTTCTAACTGAGCTCAGATCCAGGATCCTTGAATTTCAGTTGTGTCGTAATTGGGTGTGGTTTTCTCTCCTTAGGGGACACAACCTCAGTTCACATCAAATCCACTCAGTTCAGATCATATAAAAATATCTAAGTTTGTTCTGAGCATGTTGTTGTTAGGTGCTGTCCAGTCAGTTCAAACTCATGGCAACTCTACGTACAACACAATGAAACAGACCCGTCTACACCATCTTCAGAATAGTTGTTATGTTTTAGCCCCTTGTTGTTACCACTGTGTCATTCCATCTTATTGAGGGTCTTCCTCTTTTTCACTGATCCTCCATTTGGCCAAACATGGTGTCCTTCCCCAGGGACTGTTCCCTCCTGATAATATGGCCAAAGTATCAGAGATCAACAACCGCCATCCTCACTTCTGGCTGTACTTTTCCCAAAACAGATTCGTTTGTTTTTCTGGCAGTCCATGGTACTTTCAATATTCTTCTCCAACACAATAATTCACATGCATCGAGTTTTCTACCGGCATTCTTATTTACTGTCCAACTTTCACATGCATATGAAGCGACTGAAAATACCAAGTCTTGCTTGGGTCAGGCATACCTTATTTGCTCTTTAAAGTGTCCAACTTTAAAGAGGTCTTTTGCAGAAGATTTGCCTAATAAAACATGCCATTTCATTTCTTGACTGGTGTTTCTATAAGCATTGGTTGTGGATCCAAGCAAATCTTTGACAACGTCAATCTTTCCTTCATTGGTAATGGCGGTATTTATTAGTCCAGTTGCAAGTTCTTGTTTGTGTTACATTGTGGTGCAACACATATTGGTCTGTAGTCTTTGATCATTATATCAAGTTCTCCTCCCTTTTAGCAAGCAATTTTGTGTCATTTACATATCAACGGTTGTTAATAAATCTTCCTCCAATTCTGATGCCATATTCTCTTTCATATAATCCAGCTTCTCTGGTTATTTTCTCAACATACAGATGGAATAATTATACTAAAAGAATACCTGGCACACACTTTCCTGATTTTAAACCAATCTGTGTCCCCTTGCTTTGAAGGACTGCCTCCTGGTCTATGTATAGTTTCCTCAAGAGCACAATAAGTATTCTGGAATATCCATTCTTCAAAATGTTATCCATAATTTGTTATGGTCCACACATTAAACAAAGCACAACAAAACATCTTCCTGGTAGTCTTTGCTTTCTGTAAAGATTTATTTAATGTCAACAATGGTATCTCTCATCCATGTCCTCTTCTGAACTCGACTTGAATTTCTCCTTATTGATATAATGCTATGATCATTTAAAAATTATCTTCAGCAGACTTTTACTTGTATGTGATATTAATGGTACTGTTTGATGATTTCCACCTTCTGTTGAGTCACTTCTCTTTGGCATAGACACAAATATGGGTCTCCTCCAATCGTTTGGCCAGGTAGCTGTCTTGCAAATTGCTTGACATAAATGAGTGCCTCCAGAACTACATCAGTTTGTTGAAAACTTTCCATTTGTTTTCCATCAATTCCTGGAGCCTTGTTTTTTTGGCCAATGCCATCAGTGCTAGTTGAACTTCTTCCTCCAATATCATTGGTTCTTGATCATGTGGCACTTCTTGAAATGATTGAATATTGACAAATTCTTTTTGGTACAGTAATTCTGTGTATTCCTTCCATCTTCTTTCTTTCTTTCTTTTTTTCCTCTGACATTTAACTTTTTATTGTGAATTTAGTGAAGCTTTATAGACAAGATCATCATTTTACAATCAACAAATCATAGACTTTGTTTCACCTCAATGATTTCAATCCCTTCCATGCAACAACAGTTATCCCGCTTTCTCCCTGTGCTGTCTGTTTCCATTCTACCCATCTTCCTATCCCTTCTCAACTTTGTCCTTGGGAATGTGGTACCCTTTTGATTTTGAAGAATTGACCATTGCATGATGAGCACACCTTACTAGTGCTGCTATTCCCCCTATGTACCTATGACTGGAAATTGGGCCACGAGGATGAATTCCTTTTCAGACCTAAAAGATGGCCAAAGGCTATGGTCTCAGGTTCCTGTAGTCTCTTTCTGAACAGTAAAGTATGGTCTTATTTTATAATTTTGAGTTCTGTTTAACATTTTTTGCTACTTTACCTGGGACCTTAAGAGCAGTTGGTAGTGATAGCCGGGCACCATCTAGTTCCTCTGGTCTCGGAGTCTTGGAGGCTGATGTTCACATGTTCCATTAATTCATTAGATTCCAAGCCTTCAATTCTCATCACTCTTCTTTCTTCCACACATGCAAAGACCAGTAGTTGCACCTTAGATGACCACTCATGAGTTTGTTTGTTTGTTTTCCCTAGAGCCTCAAATAGAGTTTATTGGTAGCTAGGTTATCCACATTTCTATGAATATAAATACTAAGTAACTGTCACTAGTACAGGTACATTTAACAAATGTAAGCTACTTCATCTGTGTGTAACAAGAATCAAGGTTCCAAAAACTAACCCATGCCACTAAAAACAAAAAAAACCCCTATAAACCAAAGTCAAAACTCTGCTAACCAAGTGTGTTTCTTTTGGCTATCATCAGAATGGAGTCCTGATGTGGCACTGTGGGTTAATGTGCTGGACTGCAAGGTTGGTTTGAAAAGCAAGGTCAGTGGTTCAAGCTCCCCCAGCCGGTCCTCAGAAACTCTATACAGGGTTGCTATGAGTAGGAACTATCTCAGAGGCAATTAACAACAACAATCTTCAGAACAAACAACTATTGGATTTACTCATAAGAAATGACACTGATTTGTTAATAAATGGAATTTCATTGAAAGTAAGATATGGAATACAGTGGAAATCTTTGCCTATAGATAAGGATTTGGTAAAGGTGTTTTATTATAATAATTTATTCCAATGTAAATAGCACCAGAAATTTTTCATAAAACAGAGCTTTGCTTTTCCCCCCTTCATTTTCTATAACTGAATTTCTTATATGTAGTATTGAACCACTTCTTCCTTCCTTCTAATCAGGTCTGGACTGCTCATATAACAGTATTCAGTTTGTGAGCAAAAAATTGAAGCATAGTGTGTGTCTTAGGCTGGGTTTTCAAGAGAAACAAAACCATTGAAACATGAAAAAGTATATATACAAAGAGAAATTTATTATCATACAGTTGTACATCTCAGGTCCCAGCGGAAGACAGAGAGAGAGTCCCTCTCGCTATGTTCATTATACTGGGAAAAGACCACACCTACAAGGAAGCATCCCTTCAACTGATTGACTGCTGATAGCCATACATCATAGAGCTAACTATGCCTGTATTAGGTTTTATCACCATGGGAATAAGCACATCGCAACTGCCAAACCTCTGGAAATCCTGGCCTACTTGAATTGACACAGGGCCCTAACCATTACAATCTAGTCTTGTCAACTCAAAACCTATAAACTATACGCCTAATCCCTAAATAAAGAAAATTGTGAAGTCATATGTGCATATGACATGATATAACTAAACACATACAACTGGAAATGCACTGGCCCCATCTTCATCTTAAAAGTCAAAGTGAACAAAGCAGTAGTATTTGATGCACACATACAAAATGAAACAAATGTATATTCATTTAAATGTCAAAAGGGTACATTCTGCAAATTAGCCTCGTACCAATAGGCACACAGCCTTCCTTACTCAGTCCATGGGCCTAGAGTCCATAGCTGCTCTGTCTTCCCATGTCACCGTCTCTGCTGCCATCTCTGTTGTCATTGGTTTTCCAGGCAGGGATCCCATGCTCCACTCATGCTCTCCCTTTAAGATGGTCCTGGATCGTCTGTTCCTGAAACGAAAGGTAACTAACCCCCCTTTTAGTTACACAGCTTCTACAAGTCCACTTGCGACAATCATAATCAATGCTACTAACAATTACAATGGAAATAATAAAATCCTATCAGCATCATCCCTACTAGACACATCTGGAAAAGAACTCAATTATTTGATTCCAGAAACTGATAAAAAATCATTTGGCCAAAACAAAAAAGCAAACAGCTTACATTAAAAAAAAAAAAAGTTCATTGGGTTAATGTGTCCTATATGACGCTGTGTGTATATATATAAATCTACCTCAACATTTCCATTCATTAGCATTTTATCTTAACTTCCAAGAAACCTCGTCTGCAAATTCCTTGCAAAGATTCCCCCCAAAAGATGTAAGTGCAACACTAGGAAGACCGTCTTCAAAATTTTATTTCGCTAACTTCAAGTCAAATTTTCCACAACAGTTTCCTGGTCAATCCTTACTTGGTGCTACCAGAAAAGGTAGTGCCAAGAGACTTGAGGGGTAGGGGGGGGAGAAGACACCACTTTAAGAAGCACTGCATTTACTCATCTTCCATAAGGCAATAGAGTTGGACATCTGATTGTTCAACAACAAAACAAATTCTAACAGAATCCAAGAGGGCGGGCCAGAAATCCAGGCTGTGGACACTCTTTCATTTGTCAAAATCAAACCAGAGAAAACCTACTCCACAGGTAAAAAAGGCATTGTTATTCATCTTTCCTCTTTCTGTTGCCACAACATTTTTCTTCTTTTAATTATCATTCATATCATGTAGTTTCTCAAGTCCTTCCTTTAGCATCTCCTATGATCGCACAGATGGACTGCAAATGCCAAGGAGCTCATCATGAGTTCCGTTTACCCATGGCTAACAATTCCTCAATTTCTGAGAGAGACAATGAATGCCTTAGGCCTTGTTTGTTAGCAACTCTAATTCCAGGGACTCCTGGATTTTCTGACATCATAATTATTTTATGAAGTTCAGTTTGGGCTTCTTCCATCCTTTCAGCATCAACAGACAAACACATCATCTTGGCATCTGGTATATGATTTCCACAGAAGCCTTCATTTCTCCTGACCACCTACATCACAGAAAGGAAAAGTATCTTTTTAGAATTTCCCAAGGTTACCTTCATTTTCTCCATGTTAAATCCTTTGGTAGGTACGGTGTTTACAAATTAATTGAACTACGCTCTGTATAATACAGGTGTCTTTCCAGCACAGTCCTAACACAGAACAGCAATGCGGAAGGACTGAAACGAAGGCAAACTGGACAGGATAGAAATCTGGGGTGATAGCACGTTCCCCATTTCCAGCTGCAAATAAGTACCCCAAGTTAAAATGCTTTCTTCGTAAAACTTTTGAATGTCTCTTCTAGGTGATCCTACTGTAAGATTCCCGAAACACATCAAATCTATTCTTCAAATGGTCTCTAAATTCAAGTGGAATATACTCAAGGTATATTTTGGCTCTCATGGACTTTAAAAAATATTTTGGCTTTCATGGACTTAAAAAAAAAATTTTTTTTTCAGTTTCAAGCTGAAGTTGCAAATGAGCAATTGCTGGTCAATTCCACAGTCTGTCCCTGGCCTTGTTTTGGCTGTTGATATAGAGCTTGTCCCCTATCTCTTTCCACAGATGTAGCCAATGTGATTTCTGTATATTCCATCTACTGTGGTCCATGTGTATAGCCGTCTTTTATGTTGCTGGAAAAAAAGATTGTTTCAATGAAGAAATCATTGGTCTTGCAAAATTCTATCATGCAATTTCCAGCATTGTCTCTATCATATTTTGGCCATATTTTCCAACTACTGACCCTTCCTCTTTGTTTCCAACTTTTGCATTCCAATCACCAATAATTATACTGCATCTTGAGTGCATGTTTGATCAATTTCAGACTGAAGAAGTTGCTAGAATTCTTCAATTTCATCATCACTGGTTTTAGTGGTTGGTGTGTACATTTGAATAATAGCAGTATTAACGGTCTTCCTTGTCTACGTATGGGTATGATGCTATTCATAGGTAGTATTGTACTTCTAAATAAATCTTAAAATGTCCTTTTTGACTACAAATGCAATACTATTCCTCTTCAATTTGTCATTCCCATTATAGTAAACAATCTGATTGCCTGATTCAAAATGGCCAATACTGTTCCATTTCAGTTCACAAATGCTTAGGATATCAATCTTTTTGCATTCTATTTCATTTTTGACAACTTCCAACTTTCCTAGGTTTGTGCTTCAAGTAGATCCACACTTTCATGCTAGATTTATACTTCCTGAATATACTAGTTATAGTAAAAACAAAAAAAAAAATGGAGTTGATTCCTATTGGAATTCATTTGTCGGGGACATTGGGGATAAGGGAGGTTCTCTTTGTAACTAAAAGGAAAATATAACTGAATGAGCCAAGCTTTAGACAATGAGCTTGATTTCACAGCATGCTTGTTCTGAGGAAGACCATTTATACTTGGAAGCTGTCAATGGGATGTTGAGTCCCTAGCACATAGTAAGCACTCAAGATTCCCTTCACCTACCCAAACTGCAACAGGAGTTATAATTTCATTACCTAGAATGAATCCAAGTGTATTCTCTGGCTCCATTTATCCTTGGCTGTCCTTTGGAGATGATTGGAAAAATGAGCACCCATTTCTCCCAACCCCTCTGGTCCTACTGCTTCCTCTCTACACACATCTGTAAAATGGGTTTCCCAGGACATTAAAAGGACAACCCAGGCAAGAGCTCTGCTGAGTTTTGAGCTTCAGCAGAGCCTCCAGACTTCCTAAAGCCCACTTAAAGAATATTTCATACTTGCATACGATGACAACTTCATATGGCTGTCTCTTGCTGTACTTTTCTCTCTCACACATGCACGTAAACACATATGCAGCAATTTGGTCTGAATTGACTGTCATAAACCTCTCAGGATATATATATAAAAAGAACCCAGGGAGGGTAAGGACCACAACTGACAGTGAGTCCGCAGGTAAATATAAGAACTGGAATGAAAAACCCTGAGCCCAGTTTCTTTACTTTGCATTACAGACGCACTTAGAGGAAGGTGTGTTGGTGGAGGGGAGAAGGGAACTGAACTTGGGCTAATGCCCTAGAACCCTCTGTCTCCTTCTGTGCTGGCTTCATACCAGAAACCCTGTGCCAGCGTGGTCACCGACTACACTGGGACTGGTGACCTCCACAGGAATTAATCCATAAACCCACAAATGATGGCTGAGGATGTGTGGGTTTTGATGTGGCTCAAGAGCTGCCATGTGGGCATCAGGGCAAAGGAGGACTACATGCCAGGTCTTCCCACTGCTACCATCAAGAGTGGCGTCACAAGTGGCCTTTTATCCATCTATCTCATCTCCTCTCCCTAAAGGCCCTGTGTGGGCCACAAAGCCAAGGTCATTATTCCCCTTTTCCACTACTAGTTGTCATCAAGTTGAGCAACCAATGACAACCTCTTGTGTGTCAAAGAAGAGCTGTGCTCCAGAGGAATTTCAATGGAAGATGTTTCCAAGGTACCATTGGGTGAGTGCTAACTTCCAACCTCGGGTTAGCAGCTGAGTATAACTTTTGCACCATCCAGGGATTTATTCCCCTTTGTTGTTGTTAAGTGCCATAGAGTTGGTTCCAACGCAGAGATCCTGTACAGGGTTTCCTAGGAGCTGTTGGTGAGTTTGAACAGCCGACCTTGAGATTCAAATGGAAACTGAGGCTCAGAGAGGTGGAAGTGGCCAAGTGGTGCTGTATAGGAATCAGGGCTAACTTGGTATTGTTGTTATTGTTAGGTGCTGTAGAGTGGGTTCTGAGTCATAGTAACCTTGTATAGGGTTTTGGAGGCTGTAAATCTGTACAGAAGCAGAAAGCCTCATCTTTCTCCCATGGAACAACTGAGGGATTTGAACTACCAACCTTTCAGTTAGCAGTCCGATGCTTATCCTGCAGTGCCACCAGGACTCCTGAGAAGTGGGAGTTGGTGGTGGTGATGTGCTGTGGAGTCGGTTCTGGCTCACAGCAACCCTGTATATGGTTTCTGAGGCTGTAAATCTTTATGGGAGCAGAAAGTCTCATCTTTCTCCCAAAGAACGGCTGGTAGTTTTGAACTGCTGACCTTTCGGTTAGCAGCCCGACTTGTAATCATTACGCTATGAAGCTCCTTTCGAACTGTGAGTTAGGGGACTTGAAATCCTAGGCCAGCTCTGTCCCAGAGCTGTGGGACCTTCAGCTTCCTTTCACAGGAATTCAGCTTTCTCATTTATAAAAGAGGGCCATTGCTTCTTTTGAGACACAGTTGGTGTCCAAAGAGCTAACTTCTTTTTGACAGTACTTTGAGAAGGATTAAAAAATATAATGGAGAAATTTTGCTCCATGGAGAAATGTGGAAATGAATAATGGTGATTATTGCACAACGTGATGAACATAATTCAGGTCTCTAAATCATACATGTAAAAGTGGTTGAAACTGAAATAAATAAAGCATTCTGTGAGTTATGGTGTGGGAGGAGAATATTGAAAGTACCATGGGCTGCCAAAGAACAAATAAATCTGTGTTGGAAGAAGTGCAGTCAGAGTGCTCCTTGGAGGCCAAGATGGCCAAACTTCGTCTCTCATACTTCAGACATATTGTCAGGAGGGACCTTTGCTGGAGAAAGATATCATGTTTGTTAAGGCGAAGGATCAGAGAAAAAGAGGAAGACCCCCCAGCGAGGTGGATTGGCAAAGTGGCAGCATCAATGGACTCAAGTGTGGCAACAATTGTGAGGTTGGCCCACAACCAGGCAGTGTTTCATTCTGTTGTGCATCGGGTGGCTATGAGTCGGTACTGACTCGATGGCACCTAACAACAACAGTATGGCCCCATTATTGGAATGACCTATTGAACCAATGAATGAATAAAGTCAAATCTAAGGTACATTCATGGCAATCCGAGGGAACCCAAACTAGGAAACAAAATAATTCTCCAAAAATGTCCCATGAGGATTAGATGGTCAGAGTATATGCCTCAGGACCAAATCTTTGGTTCTTTCTCTTTTGAGATATTTACAGATTAAGTTTAACGTTCCCACAATTGTTCTCCACTAGTGAAACAGATGAGCCATGTCCATGACGCATGTCCATGACATCTGCGGGTGATGATGGGAAAAGGAAGGGTTTTGGCAGTTTTTAAGTGCAGCTTACGCCCCTGTTGGGTTTCAATTTTCATACAGTTTAAACAAAGAGCCAAATTCCATTGGAGAACAAGACAACATTTCTCTTTCAAAATTTCCACATTTGTTTTTCCATTGAGAAACTCTTAGGTTGAGCATATTCGGTTACTAATTTGTCCTGAAACATCATGGCAGGGCTGGGGATATAGAGGTCTGCACATGAGAAGAGTTAGGTGGAAGAGTATTGTAGTGTGTACAGATGAAACCAAAACACTGTGGCACGTTGGAGAATTATTGAACAAATGTTGTATTTTATTGCAGGTTGAATCTAGTTTCTGAGAAAGCCTCGTTTCTGCTTGAAAGACACGAGCTGAGCTCTATCAGAAATCTCTTTAGCCTCTTCAACTTTTCCTTGTCCGTTTTTTTTATTTTGAGCTTTGCCATCTCACTTGTTCTTCTCCAGTTTATGGAGCTGAATAGTGGGCCCCTAACATAAGACTTGTGTTTACTTTTCAGAGGAAACTGCTTTTTCCTAACAATTATGGCAAGTGCAGAGCGTTTGATTTTATTATCTTCATTTAATCTGGAGAATCTTCTAACCTACAAACACTGGTAGACAGATGGCTGAATCCAAGAAATCTGGAAAAATTTGCAAGTTTATGAAATTTGTTTCGCTGAAGGAAATTGTGTGTAAAAATATGGGAAACCAGACTTCTGCGCTTTAGAGAAATGTATTAAAATTCAGCACTGCTAATAATACAAAAGTCACCCTGGAATGGGGTCCATCTACCCAGTCTCTCCAAATTATCACTTGATTCATCTTACTTAATCCGGCATTGAGCTTTATCTTTCTACATTGCAAAAATATGTACAGAATTTATACAAAACTTTCTACTGGGAAAGGGAATTGAATTTTTCGAGTGTTTGGGTTAGAAAGCGGAGTCTTGGTGTGGGACTGTTAGATAAGCACTCAACCACAGGGAGGTTTGAAATGCAAGGTTGCTATGGGTTGGAACTCACTCGACAGCACTTAACAACAACAATGGGGTTAGAAAGGGCCTGAAATGTTTTCTAGTCCAATTTTAATAACTGGGCAGGCCTTCTCATTCCACTTTGACCCGTAGAGGGCAGTTCTAAGGAGCTGAACTCTTCCCCTCTTCTTACTTTATAACCTGACAACATGACAGGTTAGAGTTGGTGAACTTTTGGACTGTGTTTCACTGGTGTGTTGGACCACAGGGCATCCTTGTTTGGTGAGATAGATACTTATGGGAGGCACTATTTCCTCTTACTTTTATTCTAAGTAATTTGGGACTGGGTTTTGTAAATCTACCCTAGAATTCTTCAAACTACTGAAACAAGTGGACGAGAGGGGTTAGTTTTATAGTAAATAGAAGGAAAATGGAAATGACAGCTCAAGTGTTAGCTTAGATTCTTATCATCTCATGTAGGAACAGGAACCGTTGGCCAGGTCAAACACTAAGGAATCAGGCATATAGCAACAATCAGGGAAGGGGATTCTACACACAAATTACAAAATAAAGGGAAGTATGGCTCTACTGTCCTTGACAAATCTTGGATAAGGTGCTTGACAAGACAAGAGTAAAGTAATAAAACGGGCAATACAGTACCTTGAGAGGTCCTGATGTGGTGCTGTGGATTAATGTGCTGGACTGTGAAGTCAGTTTGAACCGCAAATGTGGCAGTTCAAGCTCACCAGTCACTCATTGGAAACCCTATACAGGGTTGCTGTGGGTCGGAACCAACTACACAGCCCTTAACAACAACAACACAGCATCTTGAAGGAGCTCTGGTAGTGTAGTGGTTACAAGTCAAGCTACTAACCTCAAAGTCAACAGCTCAAAACATCCAGTCATTCTGTAATAGAAAAAGATAAGACTTTCTGGCCCCGTAAAGATTTACAGCCTCAGAAACTTTATACAGGGTCGTAATGAGTCGAAAATGACTCCATGGCATATAACCACCCAGTCTCTCCAAATTATCACTCCATGGCATATAACCTCCACAGTACCATAGGCATTAATTACCTTAGGAGACCTTACCTGTACCTTGTTAATGAGAGTGATTTATTAATCCTTAGGATTTTTCTAAGAGAACAGGATTTGCATTCTTTTTCTGACTTGTTAATTATTTAATTAATTATTTAAACTAACACATCCCCAAATTTCCTGGAAATATTATCAATTCCAATATACTTCAGATACTAAGCATCAAGCATCATGCTCCTGAGACTTCACAAAATCTTGTATGGCCCAGCTATCATTTACTTTACCATTGATAGTGCTCATTCTTGGTCTTCTGACTCCAAACCAAACTGCAGTGTGAGCATCACTGGAACACCAAACCCCCTTGCTTTTACCTGGTTCATGCGAGCTCTGGACTCCTTTTGGGCTTTTCTGGTTTTTAGGAAACCACCGCAGGCTTCTCTTCTGAGACCATATTTGGGAAGCTAGTTCTGTTTTCTGGAACACTCGAAGCTTACTAAATGATCTGTGTATCAGTCAGGTTCCTGTTAGGAAAGAGATGTCACAATCAAAGTAGGCAAATTTGAAGAGAGCTTTATAAAGGGTCTAGTTCACAAAGATATGTACAAGATGTAGGGAAAACACCCGGGTCAGTCCAGTACTCTGGAATTAAGGTAGAAGCCAGTAGCACTTTAGGAGTGAAGACAAGAGAAGGGAATGGTTTTCAGAATACTGGAAAGACAGTCTCCTGGAGAGGGCTGCCTTAACTGGTTGTGATCTTCATCAAAGCAATGAATAGTCAACCTGAGGAGAAAACTAGTGATAAATATCTAGATTGTATATCCTACTCTCTCTTTAATCTCCTGCCAAGTCTCCTTATTAGTTGAACCCAGAGAACACAGGAGGGTGAGTGAACTATTGTCTAAGCAGGTCATAATTTCAGGGTAGAAGTTTCAATATCTGGGTCAGCTTGTTGACCTGCACATTTCCCCCATATGACTGTAAACTCTTGAAGGTCAAGATTATGTCTTATTTACATTTAAACATGCAGCACCAAATATAGTGTCTGTTATTCAAAACATATCTGCTGAACTAGAGACTTAGTACATTAAAATTCTAGTTTTGTTCCAAGTACAATGTCAAATATGGGGTTTTTTTTTGGGGGGGGTGGTTTGCTATGTGTAAACTTTTTCCATATTTTTGGCTGACAAATACACACGTATGGGTAGACCCTAAAGAGCATCAACTGTGTAAGCAAGCAGCCATCTAAGGTACAGCTATTGGTCTCTCTCTGTCAAGAGGAAAAAAGATTGAAGAAAATAAAAGACACATGGAAAAAATTAGTCCAGTGGTCTAATGGACCATGTGAATATCAGTCTCCATAAGCTGAGACCAGAAGAACTAGATGGTGTCTGATTAGCATTACCAACTGCTCTGAAAGAGATCACATTAGAAGGTCCTAGATAGAGTGGAAACAACTGTGAAACAAATTCCTAATTATAAAAAAGATCAGGCTTTTTAGACAGATAGAGACTGATAGAACCCCAAGACTATGGCCCTCAGTCACCCTTCAGATCCGGAGATGAACTTACTCCCATGAACTTACTCAGTTTTCAGCTAAATGATAAACAGGTCTAGAAGTGGGAACAGAGAGTCTTGGTGCCGTGCTGTAGGATAAGTGCTGGACTGCTAACCTTCAAACCCACCAGCTGTTCCTTGGAAGTCCTATACAGGGTCACTATGAGTCAGAACAGACTCAACGTCTCTTAACAACAACAATAAGGGGAACCCTAATACTGTGGGAGGACACTAACTTTAAAACAATCAATCATATGACATCTAAAGGTCAGCATTTACCCAAGGATAAGGTTCAGATGCATTAGGAAAGGAGGGCTGGAAACAGAAAGCCCAGGAGGAAGTGTGGTAAGTGATGTTCCATTGTGGGGATTGCAATCATCGACATGAAAAATAAATGCGTATGCGCTATTGAATGGGAAATTGACGTGCTCTGTAAACCTTCACCCAGTTCACACACACACACACACACACACACACACACACATAGCATCAGCTCAAACTGAGAGAACCAAAAAGACAGCATGGCTGTTATCCATTACAGGGTAGACAGAATTCTCAATAGGAATCCAGCCAAGTGAATTGCCTGCTAGAACAAAATTAACTCTCAAACGATCATAAAAGAATCAGGGGTATCTATAATGTATCGTTCATAATGTGCAATGTAAAATAAAATATCGCTAACATTTTTGACCACTACTCACCTGTCAGTTTGCTGTATTATGGTGACACTCATGTTGCTGTGATTCTGGAAGCTATGCCACAGGTATTTTAAATACCAGCAGGGTCACCCATGGTGGACAGATTTCAGATGAGCTTCCAGACTAAGACAGACTAGGAAGAAGGAGAGACAGACTACTTCCAAATATTTAGTTATTGAAAACATTTTAAACAGCAGTAGAACACTGTCAGATAGCACCTGAATATTAAATAATGAAACATGATGAAGATCACCATAATATTGTCAGATAACGGGCAAGAAAATGAGTCCCTCGGGTTGGAAGACACACAAAATACTACTGGAGAAGACCTGTCTCCTCAAAATAGAGTTGACTGTGATGACGCAAATGGAGTAAAGCGTTCGGGACCTTCATTTGCTGATGGGGCACAACTCAAAATGAGGAAAAACAGACGTAAACATCTATTAATAATCAGAACACGGAATGCACGAATATGAATCTAGGAACATTAGAAATGCTCAAAAATGAAATGGAATGCACAAACATTGATATTCTAGGCATTAGTGAGCTCTGACAACACATGGTTTACTATGCCAGGAATGACAAATTGAAGAGGAAGGCATTGAATTCATCATTGAAATGAATTCCAAAACCTATCTTGAACTACAACGTTGCTTTTTATAGGATAATACCCATATGCCTACAAAGAAGAACAGTTAATACAACTGTTACTCAATGCAGGGGCCAGCCCTTCACGAACGGGTTACCGGAAGCGGACAGAGAATTAAAAGTGACAGGAGACTCACAAATGGCAGTTGAGAGTGCTTAATTATTTCACAGATTCAGTTTAAATACATTTTTCTTAGGCATGTGAGACAGGACAAATCATACATCTTTAGATAATGATTCGCAAGACTTTTGCTAGATCACAATACCATTGACATCATTCAGTAAGAATAATGTGTTGGAAATCAATATGTGTGAAGGTTGGTTTTGTAGATGGGGAACACAATTTCCAGGATAATTGTAAAGATATGGATCAAGAACTACATAATACAATAGTCACATATTTCAGAGTTCATTTCCTTAATTATACTTGTTTTACTTCTATTCAGGTCCATGTGGTCTTGGCCGATTGCCGATGGCTAGCAAGCTTTGCCTTGTAGCTCTCTCCAAGGTTATTCTTAGGTTAGAGAGCTACCGCCGTGTGGGCTTCACACACTTCCCTTGATTCCTACAATGCAAATTTAAGCATCAACGACTACAGCCAGTGATGATGAAATTGAAGAATTCTACCAACTTCTTCAGTCTGAAACTGATCAAACATGCGATCAAGATGTATTGATAATTACTGGTGGATTGGCTTGCAAAAGTTGGAAACAAAAAGGAAGGATATGGAAAATATGGCGATAGAAATCATGCTGGAGATCGCATGATAGAATTTTGAAAAACCAATGATTTCTTCATTGTAAATACTTTTTTAAACAACATAAAAGATGACTGACTATACATATGGACTGCACCGGATGAAATACACAGAAATCAAACTGACTACATCTGTGGAAAGAGACAGTGGAAAAGTTCCATATCATCAGCCAAAACAAGGCCGGTGGGGTGGGGGGAGGGGAGGCAGACTGTGGAACAGACCATCAATTACTCATATGCAGGTTCAGGCTGAAGAAATTTAAAATAAGTCCACAAGAGCCAAAATATGACATTGAACATAGCCCATAGAAGATCAGAGAGTTGTAGGATATCAAGAACATCATACAAGAAGAAAGCAAAAGATTATTAAGAGGATGAGAAAGAAGAAAAAGACCAAAATGTATTCCATAAGAGCCTCCGAAACTTGCTCTGCAGTGTAGAGAAGCTAGAGCAAATGGAAGAAATAAGAAGCTAAAAGAGCTGGTAGTTCAAAGGGCAGCTCAAAAAAACAAAGTCAAATATAATTAAATGTACAAAGATCTGGAGTTAGAAAACCAAAAGGGAAGAACACATTAGCATTTCTAAATCTGAGGGAACTGAAGAAAAAATTCAAGCCTTGACTTGAAATATTGACGGATTCTATGGGCAAAATCGCTATGAGTAAAAATCAACTCGATGGCACTTAACAACAAGTGGGAAAAATATTGAATGATGCAAAAAGCATCAAAAGAATAGACGGAATACACCAATTCACTGTACCAAAAAGAAATGGTCAATATTCAACCATTTCAAGAGCTAGCATATGACCAAGAGCCAATGATAATGAAGGAAGAAGTCCAAGCTACACTTAAGGCATTAGCAAAGAGCAAAGCTCTGGCAATTGATGGAATACAAATTGAAATCTTTCAACAAACTGTTGTGGCACTGGAGGTACTCACTCATCTATGCTAAGTAATTTGGAAGACAGCTACCTGGCCAACTGATTGGAAGAGATTCATATTTGTGCCCATTCCAAAAAGAGGTGACCCATGGGATGTGGAAATCATCAGAGAATATCATAAATATTACATGCAAGTAAAATTTTGCTCAAGGTGAATCAAAAATCGTTGCAACAGTACATTGACAGGGCAATGCCACAGGTTCAAGTCTGATTCAGATAAGGGCATGGAACGAGAGACATCATTGCTGATGTCAGATGGATCTTGACTGAAAACAGAGAATACCAAAAGATACTTACTTGTGTTTTATTGACTATGCAAAGGCTTTTGATTGTGTGGATCATGACAAGATATGGACACCTTTGTGAAGAATGAGTATTCCAGAACACTTAATTGTGCTCATGAGGAACTTGTATATAGACCAAGAGGCATTTGTTTGAACAGATGGTTCAAAATTAGGAAAGGTGTGTGCCAGGATTGTATTCTTTCATCATAAATACTCAATCTGTATGCTGAGCAAATAATTCTAGAAGCTGGATTATATGAAGAAATGGTGTCAATATTGGAGGAAGACTCATTAACAGCCTGTGACATGCAGACAATACAACCTTGCTTACTGAAAGTGAAGAGGAATTAAAAGTCTTACTGATGAAGACCAAAGACCACAGGCTTCAGTATGGGTTGCACCTCAATGTAATGAAAACAAAAATCATCACCACTGGACCAATAAATAACATCAGGATAAATGGAGAAGAGAAAAGATTGAAGCTGTCAAAGTCTTCATTTTGCTCAGATTAACCATCAACACTCAAGGAAACATCAGTCAATTTGCTTAAAGCAAATTTGCCTAATTTACATTAGGCAAATTGAAAATAGCCTTGGATTAGGCAAAATTTAGTCTTCTAAGTAACATCTTTGCTCCTTAATACTTTAAAGAGATGTTTCATAGCAGATTCACCCAATATAATATATCCCTTGATATCTTGACTGCCGCTTCCATGAGTGTTGATTGTGTAAAATGAAATATTTGACAACTTCAATTTTCCTCCATTTATCATGATGTTATTTATTGGTCCATTTGTGAAGATTTTTGTTTTCTTTACATTTAATTGTAATCCACACTAAAGACTGTAGCATTTGATCTTCATTAGTAAGTATTTAAAATCCTCTTGGCTTTTAGCAAGCAAGGTTGTATTATCTGAATATAATTGCCTATTAATGAGCCTTCCTCTAATCCTTATGCAATGTTCTTCTTCATATAGTCTAGCTGCTTAGATTGAATAAATATGGTGAAGTATACAAGCCTGATGCACACCTTTCCTGATTTTAAATCATACAGTACCCTTTGTTCAGGTCCCACATGAGCATCATTAAGTGTTCTGTATGCTTTTCTTCGCAATGCTATCCATAGTTTACTATGACCCACTCAGTTTAATGACTTTGCATAGTCAATAAAGCATAAGTAAACATCTTTCTGGTGTTCTCTGCTTTCAGCCAAGGTCCTCCTTACGTCAACAATACTATACTCAATCCATGTCTCTTCTGAATCTGACTTGAATTTCAGGCAGCTCCCTGCCAATGTTGTGCGGCAGTCATTCTCAAATTACTTTCAGAAAAATGTTACTTGAATGTTGACATGAATGATATTGTTCTATAATTTCTGCATTCCATTGAGTCACCTTTCTTTGGAATGAGCACAAATATGGATCTCTTCCAATTGGTTGGCCAGCTAGTTGTCTTCCAAGTTTCTTGGCAAAGATTGCTTCCAGTACTGCATCAGTTTTTTAAAATATTTCAATTTGTATTCTGTCAATTCTTGAAGTCTTATTATTTTATTCCCATTGCCTTCAATGAAGCTTGGCCTTCGTCCTTCAATATCATTGGCTCTTGATAATATGCTTCCTATTGAAATGTTGAACATCACTCAATTCTTTTTGGTACAGTGAGTCTGTGTATTCCTTCCATCTTCTTTTGATGTTTTCTGCATCGTTCAATGTTTTACCCATAGAATCCTTCAGTATTTTCACTCGAGGCTAGAATTTTTTCTTCAGTTCTTTCAACTTAAGAAATGCTGAGCATGTTTTTTTCTTTTGGGTTTTTAACTCTAGGTCTTTGCACATTTCATTATAATACTTGATTTTGTCTTCTTGAGCTGCTCTTTGAATTTTTTTTCTGTTCAGCTCTTTTTTACATTCAAGAGCAAGTTTCAGTAACTTTCTGACATCCCTTTTGGTCTTTTCTTTCTTTCCTGTCTTTTAAATGATTTTTGTTTTCTTCATATATGATGTTCTTGATGCCGTCCCACATAGATATGAAAGTATGAAAATGAACCATTGACAGTCCCTGGATTATGAATGAGTTTGGTTCCAAAGTCTGTGTTTAAGTTAAATTTGTATGCTCAACATGAACAGTTAGGTATAAATTGGATCTAACATCAGTTAATGAAATGTTTGTCTCATAATTTAAATATATAGTGCAACTTTCTGTGTATAAAAAACATTACAAAGACTTCCAGCAAGACGGCACACTGGGCAGATGCACTACATGGACGCTCTACAACAAAGATAGGAGAGATCAAATGAAACAGATGAAAATCTTGGAACCCTGTACTTCAGAGGAAAGGTTAGAGAAGTGAATTGAGTGCTTGCTTGGAGAAGAAGCTGAGCAGGGATAATAAGAGAG
>NW_006408573.1:4729668-4741188 GCF_000296735.1 Chrysochloris asiatica | reverse complement strand
TTGTGGGCTTCCCTTTTCACTCTTCTTATTGCTTAACTCAGAGTAACTTTCACAGGTGTTGTCTGACTCCCTAGTATATGGCAGTTGGTATTGGTTCTTGCCTGGATTTTGGTGTTTTATAGAGTGTGATTGTACCTTGACTATATGGCAGCAGATGCTGTCTCTTCTTGGGTAATATAGGGAGAGAAAGAGTCCCCCAAAGTAGAAGGGGGAGCATAAAACAGCAAAACAGCAACAGCAAAAAAAAAAAAAGAAAACACCAAAAAAAACTAGACTGAATACTGTAGTCTACAATTGCAGAAAAGGGAGAGGAGGGAGAGAAGGGAAAGAAAGAAAAAAATCTGTAGCCTAATATGACTATGCCTTTATTGTCCTCTTTCAGCTTCTTGCCTTCAAAGCTGCCTGAGAAATTTCAAGTTGCCACTGTTGGTTGTTATGCTGTATCTCAGGATTTAATGTAATTTTCAGCCTGCTTTGTTTTTAAACTCTCTTTCCCTCTCTGCACTCCCGTTCTGGCCTTTCTGGTATTTAAAAAAAAACAACCAGTTCATGGCCGACTCTTGGGCTGAGAGTATCTATGTGCATGCATGGCAGAATAACTCACCAGTGGTGACAGTGTGGGTTGTCCACTTGCTCAGGCACCCACTTTAGTCACCAGAATGGAGGTGTGCAAACAGTGGAGGGCCAATGAGCAGATATCAAAAATATAAATAAATAAAATCATAACAAAGCAAAACCGGCAAAGTGCATTGTCTACCTTTGCTCCAAGGTTCCCACGGTGTTTTTCCGTGGTGTGTCTGCTCCCCCACTTGGTCTTGCTTTCTGCTCCCATAAAGATTTACAGGCTCAGAAACCCTATACAGAGTCACTATGAGTCAGAACTTGGTCTCGCCCAAGTTGTCGGCTCCAGGCTGCTGAGCCCGGCAGATTCAAAAGTATACAATTTCTTACTTCTGCTTCGAGTTCCACCAGCTATAAGCTTTCAAACTTTTAAAATAACCCTAGCTATGTGGTTCTGAGTTTTGGAGCTCTGCCCTGGATCTGCTTTGCCTGGTATTCTGTGATATTTGCTGACAGTGAACTTCACTGCTCTTCCATCCTAGCCGCCATCAAGCCCCACCTCCGAGGGGAGGTATTTTGACAAAAGGAGGGAAGTGATTGATTTTGCAGCCTAGGAGCAGAGGTCCCTGGGACCATGAAGCGAGAGGAGCAGAGAGGGGGACCCTACCCAGAGAGGCAGTGATGCCAGGGATCGAGACAGAGACAATGACATGGACAGATGGAGCAGCTGGGGACACTGAACTCAGGGAGGGAGAGGGGTTGTGTGCAGACAGCCGAGGGGCGGGCCTGTGGGATGTGGCAGTGGTGGTGGTTATGTGCTGTGGAGTCGGCTCCAACTCATAGTGACCCTATATAGGGTTTCCAATGCTGTAAATCTTAATGGGAGCAGAAAGCCTCATCTTTCTCCCGTGAACAGCTGGTAGTTTCAAACTGCTGATCTTAAGGTTTGCATCTCAATTCGTGTACCCTTTGGTTATTTGATGATGCATGGAGGGGATTGTAATCATTGCAATGACTCGAAGTGCAATGGGATTATGTGGAATTGATGTTCTCCCATGTAAACCTCACAATAAAAACTTAAAAAAAAAAAAAAAGTGGATACACAGGCATGATGAGCAAGCATGTAGGTTTGGAAGCTGGTGTTTTTAGATACATATCTGTATGTGCTGTAAACAGACTCCTGATGCGGTGCTGTGGGACCAGCACTGGACTGTGACTCACCAGCTGCTCTTTGGAAACGGTATACAGAGTAGCTATGCATCAGAGCTGACTTGACAGCACTTGACAATAGCATGTGCTGTAAATATATCCATGTATATAATAGAGCAAACAAGAGACCAAACTGAAATCAAACCCAGTCCCATTGCGTTGATGTCATCTCATAGTGCCCCTATAGGACACAGTAGACCTGCTCCCAAGGGAACGTAAACTTCTTAGACATAACAAAAGATCTTGAAGGAATGAATTGCTGGGCTTGGGAGTTCAGGACCATAGTATCAGGAAACATGGAGGTCAACCAGCAAAACATAACCCACACAAAGACAATGTTCTACGTTCTACTTTGATGAGTAGTGACTGAGATCTTAAAAGCTTGTGAGCCACCATTTACAGTGCAACTATTGGTGTCTCCCATCTAGAGCAGAGTGAAGCAAACTAAAGACACATGGAAACAATGAATCCAAAGGACCAAGTGAACCTCAACCTCTACCATGCTAAGGCCAGAACTAGGTGGTGCCTAGTTAGATGGTGCTGATGTCTCTGGAAGGGATCAAAATAGAGAGTCTTGGGTAGAGTGGGAGAAAAATATGGAACAATCTCAAAATCATTAAAAGAAACACAAAAAGACACCAGGCTTACTGGTCGGATAGAGACTGGTGGGAACCTTGAGGGTATGGTTGTCACCCTTTTGGCCACTGGTGTCTAACTGCAAGGTCAGCTGTTCAAATCCACCAGCCGCTGCTTGGAAATGATAGACAGGGTCAATATGAGTCATAACCAACTCAACAGCACTTAATACTAGCTTAGTATGAGCAATTACACCAAGGAGGGATACGCTCCTTAGAATAATCAGCCATACAAGACCAAAAGGGCAGCTTGTGCCCAGATAAAGCTCAGGAGACAGGAGTGGAAAAGAAAATAAATAGATTTAGTAAACAGGCCATTTTGTGAGGACTACAATCAATGTCACAAACTGTGTATGAACTGTTGAGAGGAAAGCCAATTTACTTTGTAAACTTTTACTCAAATTACCATAAAAGTTTTTTTTTTAAGAATTTTAGATTCACTGAAATCGAAAGTTAGGGACAGTTTTAGACCAGCAAAGACTGAGAAAATTTGTCCCAAGCAGAGCTGCTTTTTAAGAAATGTTAAATGAGGTTTTGAAGCTGATGGTAATCCAGGCCTATAAGGAATAAAGAGCATGGAATATCTGCATGGAATTATTACTATTACTATGTTGCTAGTCTTGTATAATTGTAATAAATGACAATAATAGTATGAAGATGGAGATACAAATGGAACTAGAATATTGAAATATACCTATATTTTGTGTTGTTACTGTTGTACCAACACATAGTGACCCTGTATAGGGTTTATAAGGAGTGGCTGGTGAGCTTGAACCACCAACCTTACAGTTCGAAGCTGCAGTCCAGCACATTAACCCAGAGCACCACACTAGGATGCCATATTTTATATTAAGTACTCTAATCTTAAACAGATTGTGATAAAGCTGCATAAGGTTTATATAACAACTGCCAAAAATAACATAAACAGACACACATGAGGATAAGTTAAATAGTATTATTGCTGCAGAATCATAGGAACCTTTATTAAACAAAAACATCAGAATGTCTCTTGACATATCCTCCAACTAGGTCTAGAACATGATGCTTCCATGTCTCTAATCCTTCTCCAACTTACATGAAATCAAAATGGCAGTTTTGGCATCCTGAAGGATTCAATGTCCTTTGAGCTTGAGAACAAAAAGCCTGAAGGGGGAATGTCAGGACTGTAGGTGGGTGGGGTAAGGTTTCCCACCAAAATTCTCTTAGCATTTCCTAGAACAGGATGCCTCCCATCTTCTTACCCCCTCCCCAAACCATTCTTTTGGTCCTTTTTTTCTGGAGGACCTGGACTGATATATTGTTACCAAGAGTGGGTCTAGAGGAATAGAATGAGGAGGATGTTTTCTGAATTGATTTTGGGTTTTCTAAAATTAATTAGATTTAAAGACATTGTCTTTAATTAGATTTAGACAATGACTTTATTTTTAGCAAAAAAGAGAACACTGTTAGTTCATGGCAACATGTGGAAATAAAGATATGCAAAATATCCTCATCTGGTATTCCTAATCAAATAGTTATAAAATATAAGACTCTAGATGACCTTCTACTTGATACTTTAGAAATTTTTCTCAACCTAATGAGATTGGCTGGCCATTCCTCACTGCGCTAGAGAAAGTGGGGAAAGGAAAGGACAAGGTGGGGGGCAGAGCAGGACTCAAGCAACTTAGTCTATAAGCATTTAGCACATCATTACTCTTCAAGAGAACTGTTTTAATTAAAGTTTTTATGATTTAGAGATCTTAGGATCCAGGGTTGCTCACTTCAAAGAGTAACTGATTTCTTTTCAAACTATGAGGATGAGTCAAAAATTATCCACACGCCATTGGGGGGCGGGGGGGCCCTACCCAGAGAAGCAGTGATGGCTGAGATGGAGGCAGAGACAGACGATGACATGGAGAGATGGAGTAGCTGGGCACTTTAGACCCAGAGAGGAAGAGGGACTCTGTGCTGACGACCAAGGGGCAGGCCTACGGGGTATACCCTTTGGTTGTTTGATGATGCATGGAAGGGATTGTAATCATGGCAATGAAACGATAATGATAGGAAGCATGTAAAACTAATGTTCTCCCATGTACTATCACATAATTCCTAATAAAAACTTTAAAACAATGATCCACACTCCAGTTATATTAAAACACCCGTCCACATTCCCGGCTGATGACAACATTGAGCGTGTGTCAAATAGATGAGTGACAGTGGATTATGCGGCAGATCATTTGCAAATCAGCCACAGCTCTGCTGAAGAAATAAGGTGTGAGACTCGGGTTTCGAAAAGTTTGTGCAAGATGGGTACTAAAGAAGAGCCTAAACAAGCTTTTGGACATTTGCAAACAAAATTTGGACCAATACGTAAAGGAAGGTAAAAATTTGCTTATGAAAAAAGTCATTAACTGGTGAGGAGACATGGATTCATCCCAAAGAGCCTGAGATGGACAGAGTATATAGAAAAGCAAGGACATTATGTTGAAAAATGATGTATTTGAAAAAAAAAAAAAGAAAAATGATGTATTTGTATTTTCTAAAAGTTAATTAAAATAAATTTTACAGCCAAAGTGAGGATAAATTTTGACTTATCCTCATGTTTTACAAAATCATAGTACATTTATCTGATTTAGTGAAATTCAATTCCTATATCTTAAGAGGAGAAAAGCATCTTTGAAAGAAATTTTTGTGAAGATGACATAAAAGCAGAGGCAGGTGCATGTGTGTGGATGTTAAATGCTGTGGAGTTGGTTTTGAGGAGCAGCTGGTGGGTTTGAACCACCGTCCTTGTGGTTAGCACTTCAGTGTTCATCCTATAGCACCACACAAGGACTAGAAACACTGGTGATTATGACTTGTATTATTACACAACCAATCCAAAATCAACTTTTGCTACTTCAGGTAAATTTGAGTTTTTATTAGAATAAAACCTTTCTGACATTTCACAAGCTTAAATGCACACAAAAATGATTAATCACATTCATAAATATTCAAATTTATATTAAATCCACGATATTAAAAAGGTATATTACATTTGAGACAAAATGACAAAACTAGAATTTTTTAAAGGCCAAGAATGATTTTATGCAGCAAGTTTGTTTATTCAGTACCATACAATAAAATAGGAATATTACACCAACAGATTAGTATAATTAAAGAACATAAAAAAGTATTTTAAAGCAAAACAATAGGATCATTTGCAAAAGCCTCATAAAAATCTTTTAATTTACAATATCACTCTTTAATGACTAATAGGATAACATATGGCATTTCTGTGATAAAAAACAATCATGACACCTGAGGATTACATACAATTATATATGACAAATACTATTATAAACTGTCCTAATTATTTGAACATCTGTCTTCAGTTCATTTAATACTTTGTCTAAATAGCTTTAAGATGAATAAAGAGCAAACAGTATAATATACTTAAGAACACAAGTTTTTTATATTCAATTCCTAAATACATACTGCTTACTATGTTACAAAAGCTTGAAATCATGATTCTTGACCAAATATAAACTCTGACACATCTCTTAAGACTTCTATGAAGATTATCTTTACTTCAAAGATAGCTTTAAAAAAATACCGTGGGGGTGATTCACTAAAACACTAAGAAACACAGCCAAAACAGAGTATGATTTCTAAGACTGACTTCAGAATGAACACAAGGAACTATTTTCTACATTACATTGTTGTTGTCATAACTCAAAAACTTACACATAAATGATATATATTAACAGTATACATACATGAGACCCAATAAAAATGGCACTTGAGGGAAATCACTCAAATTAAATTAGAGAGGACAATATGTTACTGTTAGGTTCCTGTTTGGGGTTAAAATTGGGGTCTTAGGTTTTTTGACTCTCTAGCCTTTGGTAACACTTTGGAATCTCGTGTATTTTCCACAAAGATATTTCAGAAAAACTCTACAATTTGAGAGAACACTTAAATAAAATCCCCACTTACATGGTAAAATACATTAATCTCAATATTATATAAATAGAGCAAATCAGATTCATTTATTGGACAAGCACTACACTCGGAACCATCCAATTCAAATTAAATTAAACTTTGTGACAAACAATTCATTACTCTCATTAGGCAATCTATGTTACCTTCAATAAGGCAATTCCCACTTAGCCTTTGGCAATAGCAACTGTCTTTAAAACAACGTTCTAAACCCTTTCTCTAAACTTTGAGCAAGCAAAAGGACAGGATTTTCTGGGCAGGTGGTTAAAGGTATCAGCAATACAGATGAATGCTAAAGAAAATATGAGTTCTTAAGAAGTGTCATCTAGTTTATGGCTCTTCCCCTCCCAATGTACTCATCATAGTCAGTAATCTCAGAAACTGAAATGGAAATGGAAAAACAAATGATCTATGACGTGAGATACAAAATTCAGTTCTGCTCCTCAGACTTGGCCATTACTATTTCCAGAATAAGAAGGGATTTGAGAGGACAGAACATTACACCTTTTTTTCTGTAGAGGAAGGGGTTTCAAAAAGTTCATTAATTTTTCTATGAACTTTTTGAAGGCCCCTCATACTTTCAAAAGTCTTGTTTTTCACAGTGTTGATTACTCCACACCAGTTAATAAGGAAGACCATTACATTCATCTGGTTGTATATATTAAATTAGAAAATCCATAAAAATATGATATTTACCACCAGCAAACCAGTAAGTAAATATTACACACAATGTAACACAAAGGAAAATTAATGATACATATATGTGAATAAAAGCAACTTTAATAAGAAAATGTAGCATTTTTATATATTAAAAATAGCTTTCCATTTGAAGCATCACATTACCCACCAAGCACTTTTAAAACACTATCAATAAATGTGTTTACAATTTCAAGTGAAAACCACTGAGTTTTCCTCACGAGAATCTTTGCTTTCAGTCATCTTTTTTGTCTGAGGTACTTTCTTCATGACTTTCAGGACTGACTTTGTTACTTGCAACTAAGGGAGTTGCCTGGACATCTTCTGGTAATGAAAACACATGGCACGTCTGAAGGTCTAAGTATGTTGTAAATATTTTAGCATATTCTGGATGCTTTAGGGCAAAACTTTTAAATTCTTCTGGAGAAGAGAAAAAACAAAATCCAATAAATTGGGCTGAATCATCTTTGGCATAATGCTGACTAACGTATGACCTTAATAATACAAGTGTAATAGTTTGTTGCTCAACAGCCACAATGTGTTCTTAAAAGTAGGACATGATGCGATTTGGCCATTGCAGCATATTGAAAAAACAAAGAAACAAACCAGTGAGTCAACTCTAATTCATAGGGACCTGATTGGACCAAGTGAAACTGCTCCTTTAGGATTCAGAGACTGAAAATCTTTATGGGAGCAGATACCCTCATCTTTCTCCCATGGAACGGCTGGTAGGTTTGAACTGCCGTTCTTGGAGTTAGCAATCCAACACTTAACCCAGTAAGCCAGCAGTGCTTATACTGTATATATACTTTATACAGGCAGCTCCCAGATTATGAATGAGTTCCTAGGTCTGTTTTTAAGTCAAATTTGTATGTAAATTGAAACAGCTAGGTATGATTCATCTCTAACACGAGTTAGTCAAATGTTTATCTTGTTGTTGCTAAGTGCCATCCAGTCAGTTCCAATTCACAGTGACCCTGTATAGGGTGTTCCAACTCATAGTGACCCTGTATAGGGTATCCAAGAAGTGGCTCATGGATTTAAACCACCAACCTTGTGGTTAGTAATCCAGTGTTTATCCTATAGCACCACAATAAGACTCTTATACAGCAGTAATGATGAAGTTTTGATGCACAATATAAATTACTACCCATTTGTTGTTGTATGAGCCTCAGACTTCTAACATAATAGGGTTTACAGGGATCAGGACCAGGGTCATATACGGAGTTGGCTGCCCTCCTCACAGACATTATGGAGCATCTGACTACTTTGCAAAATTTGTACTCAGCTCACAATGAATATAAACTGGACAAGCATGTTGTCAGCCAGTTGACAGTGTGCCTGCTTGGTGACTCATTAATTTTACTACTCGGTGTGCATCTAGGGACACGTGTGCACAGAGGCCTCCAGGAGACAGGTATTTAATGGAGTGTCTTGCATTTGTCTTGTTGAATGTCTGTTGTTGGTTTCCAAGAAGTGGTCAGTGGGCTTGAACCACCGATTTTGTGGTTTAAACTGATCTTGTGGTCTCATGTTTTATCCTACAGTACCACACCAGGACTCCTATTGAATATTTATAGTAGCATTATCCATAACAGGCAAAAAATGGAAACAAAAGAAAGTGTCTATCAACTTTTGTTGTTGTTGTTGTTGTTATGTGCTGTGGAGTCCGTTCCTACTCATAGTGACCCTGTACAGGGTTTCTGAGGCTGTAAATCTTTATGGGAGCAGAAAGCCTCATCTTTTCCCCAAGGAACAGCTGGTAGTTTCGAACTGCTGACTGTGAGATTAGCAGTCCGATTTGTAACCACTACACTACCAGAGCTTCTTCTATCAACTGTAGAAATAGATAAAGGAATTGGCAAATAAGTATAAAACAATGCTATACAACAACGGAAATGAGTGAACAGCCAGGTTGCAACAATGTGGATGAATCTCAAAGGCATAATGTTGAATGAAGAAATACAGACACAAAAAAGAATGATTGGAGCGGAAACTAGTAACTTCCTTGTCACAAAATGCCACAGCAGTTGGTTCTGACTTGTGACAATCCCGTGTGTGCACTACCAAGGGTTCTTAAGGCTGCGGCCTTTAGAAGCAGATCAACAAGTCTTCCTTCTAAGACACCTCAGAGTGGGTTTGAACTGCAAATCTTTCAGTTAGTAGTCAAGTGTCTAGCCATTTGCACCACCCAGGGATTCATCATATTTAAGACCTAGTTTTTGTTTTCATAATTGTTAGCTTAATGTACTATACAAATGAAATAAACTCTTAGCTATCAGAGGACTAAAAAATAATAATAATTGATAAGAAAATGAACTTTGGGATAAAATCCTTTTATTATGAAGCCAACTAACAAGCTGCTTCAAAGACGAGGCTCCCTTTACTCTACAAACTCAATCAAGCTTTCTCCACTGGATCAAAAGAAAACAGAACACTTTTAAAATTTTGACGGCAACATCAGTAAAAATTGTGCTGCAGATAATTCCAAAAAGGTTGCAGCAGTACATCTTCAGGGAGCTGCCAGAAATTCAGGTCAGAATCAGAAGAATGAAGGATGGCGGTGTGGAATGAAGGTTATAATTACTGATGTCAGACAGATCTTGGCTGAAAGCAGAAAATACCAGAAAGGTGCTAATTTGTATTTTACTGACGTTCATTCGATTGTGTGGAACATAATAAACTATAGATAATATTGTGATGAATGGGAATTCTAGAATGCTTAATTGTGCACATGTGGAACCTGTACATAGAGCAAGAGGCAGTCATTCAGACAGAACAAGGGATGACACTTGTTGTTTGTCATCTCGTCAGTTATAACTCACAGCGACCTTGTACAGAGTTTCTGAGAGTGACAGGTGGGCTTGAACTGCTGGCCTTGTGGTTCACAGTCCAGTGCTTACCCTACAGCACCAACCAGGGCTCAGGAAAGGTGTAAGTCAGAGTTGTATCCTTTCATCATACTTAATTCAATCTGCATATTGAGCAAATTCTTTGAGAAGCTAGACTATATGAAGAAGAATGCCAATGACATAACCTTGAGGGCTGGAAGTGACGAGGACTTGAAGCACTTGCTCATGAAAATCAAAGAATATAGCCTTCAGTGTGGATTACAACTCAATGCAAAGAAAATAAAAGTCCTCACAACTAGACTAATAAACAAAATTATGACAAAAGGTGAAAAGATTGAAGTTGTCAAGGATTTCAGTTTACTTGGCTCCACAGTCAAAACTCATGGAAGCAACAGTCAAGAAATCAAATGATGTATTACACTGGACATATCTGCTGTACAGAACCTCTTTAGAGAGCAAAGATGGCCTTGTTAAAGAGCAAAGATGTCCCTTTGAGAACTAAAGTATGCCTGACCCAAACCATGGTATTTTCACTTGCCTCAAATGCATGTGCAATCTGTATAACGAATAAGGAAGACTGGAGAATTGATGCATTTAAATTTTGACATTGGGGAAGAATGTTAAAAGTACCATGGGCTGCCAGAAAATTTAACATATTTTCCAGAATGTCCCATAGAAGGCAAGATGGTAAGACTTCATTTCATGTACTTTGCTATATAATCGTGGTAAAATTCTAAAGAAAAGTGAAGAGATTGCTTTTCAAGTCGGGACAGTGCTCCTCCTTGAAGAGAGGAAAGGATTGTGGTTGGGAAGGGGCAGAAGGACTTTCTGGGGCTCAACTGGTTTGGCAGTTGAAACATTAATGAAATGAGTACACTGTAATTTACTCTATGATGAGGCCTGCTATGAGCAGTCAACCAATTGAAAGGGTGCTTCCTCAGCTGTGTGGCACTTTAGCAAAACTTACTGGCTCTCTGCTGGGTTTGCTTCTTGTATCTGGCTCATTCTCTGACCTCTGATTCTTTGGACTTGAACCAGTGACCTGCTCTATTACCTGCCGATCCTGGGAGCCCACAGCAGCCTGCCTTCTTACCTGCTGGAACAGCCTGCCTGCCTGCTGATCTTAGTTCTTCTGATCGGATTTGGGACTCTCTCACTTCTGCAACTGTGTGAGCCACTTCTTGACATACACTTGTGTTTATGCACACATATATGAGTTTCACAGATTTTGCCTCTCTCTCTAGAGAGAGTCTAAGACATCTGGTACCAAGAATTGTTCTAGAGAAGCAGAATCCTAAGGATCAATTTTCTAAACTGGTTCTCAGGTCTGATTAATTTTGAAGGCATCAATACATTTTAAAGGCCTCCACCAATAAAGAGAGTGGGGGTGCTGAGATCTAGGCCGTGAGGTGGTAGTGTTAATGAGCAAAATATCACCACCCATATGTCAGGTATTGGAGGGGCTCCAGGTGATCTTGAGTATGAGCCTTTCTGAAGTTCTGTCAGGAGAAGTCCAGAGACGCTGGTTGATGGTCCTACTAAAATAGAGGTGAGCTCAAGGACACAGAGTCACAGATACAGCACCACATGAAAGGCCTCAAAGTTTC
>NW_006408573.1:4723705-4728603 GCF_000296735.1 Chrysochloris asiatica | reverse complement strand
GTGCCGTCGAGTCGGTTCCGACCCATAGCGACCCTGTACAGGGTTTCCGAGGGTGTAAATCCTTACGGGAGTAGAAAGCCTCATCTTTCTCCTGCGGAGCGGCTGGTAGTTTCGAACCGCTGACCTTAAGGTTCGCAGCCCGATTCGTAACCACTATAGTAGCAGACTTCATATTGCCACAAACCAAACCCAGTGTCCAACTGTAAGAGTGGCTAGCTCAATTCCCAATCAGGAATGGTGTCTGGTGTTAAAGTGAGGGCATCGACTGGGAAGATACAGAATCCTGAAACTTTGGATGAGGACATATGGGCAGATTATCAGGAAGCTGGGAATGCAGAGCCTTAGAATTTCATTGAATCACTCTTACGAAGAGCACAACCCCTCCCACCTTTGTCTGCTGATCCATATCAGGAAAAACCACTATCCCCTCTGCCTAAACGTGATGAGTTTAACCCACTTGTGCCTGAGGCATTGTCTGGAGCATGACCTGAAGTAGATGTCTTGTAAGACATGTTCCCAGGAAACACCTCCACCAATGATTGTTTATAGATCTATAACTAGACTTAAGTCCCAGCAAGCCCCAAAAGGTGAAGTACATATTGTGATCCAGGAACAAGTATGCTACACTCCAAATTGAGTGGCTTGATTTTTCTAATGTGTACATATAGAATGGTTATGAAGGGTGTGAGCTAATGGTGCAAAGAACAGACAGTTGGATCAGTGTGAGATGATTGATGTGGGCCCACTAAGGTGCACTCTGGCTATACTTCTTCCAAGACTGATTTGTTTGCTCTTCTGGCAGTCCATGGGACTTGCGCAATGTCAAAATTCACATGCATCAAATCTTCTCCAGTCTGCTTTCACATGCATTTGAAGTAATTGAATATACCATGGCTTGGGTCTGGCACACCTTAGTTCTCAAAGTGACATCTTTGCTCTTTAACCTTTTTAAAGAGGTCTTGTGCAGCAGATTTGTCCAATGCAATATATCATTTGATTTATTGACAGCTGCTTCCGTGAGTGTTGACTGTGGAGCCAAGTAAAATGAAATCCTTGACAACTTCATTCATTTCACCATTTATCATGATGTTGTTTATTAATCTAGTTGTGAGGACTTTTATTTTCTTTACATTGAGTTGCAATTCACACTGAAGGCTGTATTCTTTGATTTTCATGAGGAAATGCTTCAAGTCCTCTTCACTTCCAGCCACCAAGGTTGTGTCATCTGCATACTGCAGGTTGCTAATGAGTCTTCCTCCAATCCTAAAGATGCGGTCTTCTTCACAAAGCCCAGCTTCTCAAATAATGTTCTCAGTATACAGACTGAATAAGTATGCTTAAAGAATTCAACCCTGACTCAAACCTTTCCTGATTTTATACCACGTGGAATCCCCTTGTTCTGTCTGAATGACTGCCTCGTGCTCTATGTACAGGTTCCACATGAGCACAATTAGGTATTCTGGAATTCCCAATCTTTGCAATGTTACCCATAGTTTGGTATATTCCACAAAGTCTAATGCCTTTAAATAGTCAATAAAACACAAATAAGTATCTTTCTGGTACTCTCTGCTTTCAACCAAGATCTGTCTGACATCAGTAATTATATCTTTCATTCAGCTTCTTCTTCTGAATCTGGCCCGAATTTCTGGCAGCTCCCTGCAGATGTACTGCTGCATTTTTTAATTGTCTTCAGCACAATTTTCACTGATCTTGCCATCAATTAAAACATTTCTACGCTTTCTTTTGACTGGGTGGAGGAAACTTTATTGCATTTGTAGAGTAAAGGAAGCCTTGTCTTTGAATCAGCTTGTTAGCTGGCTTCATAATAAAAGGATTTTAACCCAATGTCCTTTTCTAGTCTTTTATTATTTCTTTTAATTCTCTGATCACCAAGCATTTACTTCATTTGTGTAGTGCATTAAATTAGCAATTCCTGGAGACAAAAACTAGGTCTTAATGACGCAAAGTCCCTGGGTGGTGTAGATAGTTAAACATTTGACTACTAATTGAAAGGTCTGCCGTTCAAACCCACTCAGAGGTGTCTTAGGGGAAAGGCCTGTTGATCTGCTTCTGAAAGGCCACAGCCTTGAGCACCCTCTATAGAGCACACATGGGATCGTCTTGAGTCTGAATCAACTGCATCACAATTGCTATAGCTTTTTAGTGATGGGGAAGTCACTAGATTCAGTCCAAATCATTCTTTGCAATTGTAACATTATTTTTCATTAATAAGACATTTCGTATTTCCAAATTAGACAAGCTGTTAATTGCTTCTTCAGAGCGTTCAGAATAAAGGTTCATCCGCACGAGAACTGTCCTACTGAACCTAAGAGTTTTAATCTCGAGACTGGTACTTGTTCAAAACATCAAGGGCACTGTCTTTTGCTGGGATGCCAGTGACATTAAAGTGTAATTCTGTTCTAGAAGGTGCCTGTGAACTGGCTATAAAGTGGACCTTGGATATTAACTTGTCTAATGTAAAGTCAAGAGCAAAAATAAAGGAAAACACCACACTGAAATGGCACATTCACAGCACGTGTGTTGCTGGAGGGTGCCATCTCCCCCAGGTACACCAGAACAAAACACTGCCGGGCCTACAGCATCCTCACAATTATGATGTTTGAGTCCATGGTGGCCGCCCCTGTATAAATGATACTTGGGTGTTTTCCTCTTTTTCACTGACCCTCTACTTTGCATTCTCCAGGTACCGGCCCTTCCTGATAACCTACCTGTCCACCATTCTCAAATCTAAGGGACACTTTAATTTCTTCTTCTGAGACAGACTGGGTTGCTCTCCTGGAAGTCCATGGTACTTTCAATACTCTTTGCCAACATCAAAATTCAAAATCACTGATTCTCCTTCCATCTTCCTTATTCATGGTACAGCATGCACATGCATATGGGGTGACTGAAAGTACCATGGCTTGGGTCAGGCGTACCTTAGTCTTCAAAGTGACCTCTTGGCTCTTTATCACTTAAAAGAGATCTTTTGCAGCAGATATGCATCTATATCAGTCCTGATAGAGTGCTATAGGGTAAGCACTGGACGGCTAACCATAAGGTTGGTTAAGCCCACCAGTCACGCCTCGGAAACTTTATATGGGATAGCTATGAGTCAGAACCCACTCTGTGATACTTAACAACAACATTCTTCTACAAAATTCATACTGAAATACCCCAAACATTTCTCCACTTCACCAAAAGTGGGCATGCATAATATTAGGGAAAGTGATATTCTGTGTATTCTGAAAAGGACTAAACTCCAAAACCAAAGGAGATTGCCCTAAAAAATGGCTACTAATTGGCAAGTAAACTTATGACTATCTTTAACTCATTTGTAGTTTTTGCTTCCACTGAATAGTTCTTCAAAATAGTTTTCCAAAAATTGGAAGTTCCAAGTAGTAGAATGCCTCTCTAATGAAAGGAAACCAGTCAGAAAAAGAATTAGTATTCATGGGGTTTATGACTCACAAGTTTTGTCTCAATATATGCATCTTCATTTCATAATTTCTTATTTTCAAAAAAACCAAACTCAACAAAGTAAATGCCCTAGGCATCTAATTACCTAAAATAGACAAATAAAGGGCAGCCCAAATGACAGTGATTAAAAACAGAAAGCAAAGTAATTGTGTGATCTAATTTTCTCCATCTCATGAAAGTTAACAAGCTGAAAATCTCTGAACACCATTACAAAAAAAAAGGCACTCAAGAGGAATCCCCCTCCTCCAGCCTGAGGGAAAAGATGGCGAATGAAGGGCCAACCTGCCCTCTAGACCCACGTCTAGAATCACTTAGTGCTTCTCAGTAAGGGGCTGCACGGTGAAATCTATGGAAACAATTCTTCTGCCTCATGGACTTGCTTTGATGTGTGCAAGCAAACCACTGAGAGGAGATGTTGGTCACTGAGAGGTGAAGCTGCCACGTTGTCACAAGGTTTTCCTCCATCAGAGCGCCAACCTCACAGGGCCAGTGAAAGAGAGGAAGGTTTTCAACGAGATGGATTGACAGAGTGGCGTTAACAATGGGCTGAACCCTAACACGTGTGAGGTGGCTCAGGACTGGGTAGTGTCTCATTTCGTTCTGTACATAAGAGCACTTTGAGATGGAACTGACTGAATAGCACCTGACATCAACAACAACCTCACAAGGGTTGCCACAAAGATGACAGGATATCATGAATGTGAAAGCTTGTAAACACTCAAGAATCACTGTAGCTATAACGTTTCTGTCCCCAATCCTCTCCTGTGATTACAGCCCAATTTAGTTAATGTACTCAGCTGAGCCTGGCCACACAGCAGAAATGTCCCTCACGGAAGGCCGCAGACATGAGCGAGATGAGAGGACATTAAGGCTCCAAAGTCAAACTGTTTCTGGTTTGGAATACTGGCTTTGCCGTTTTGTAGCTGGGTGATCTTAGGTAAATTACTTAAACTCTTTTATCTTAGTAAAATAAAAATAATTGAGTTGTTTTTTTTTGTAAAGTGTGGCAGCGGTAGTGAGGTTGGCCCAGGACTGGACATTGTTTCATTCTGCTGTGCATGGGGTCGCTATGAGTCGGTTCCAACTCGATGGCACCTGACAACAACAAAGTGCCAAAGAGTTGGTTCTGACTCATAGGGACCCTGTACAGGGTTTCAGAGGAATGGCTGGTGGGTTTGAACTGCCAACCTAGCAGTTAACAGTCCAGTGCTTATCCTACAGCACCATACCAGGCCTCCATATGATAAGACTCAATAATAAGCTCTTCTATTAGTATTCTATCTCTACTATTATTATTATTAGCACTAGAACTGGACTACTAACCACAAGGTCAGCAGTTCAAACCCACCAACTGCTCTACATAAACCCTATACAGTGTAAGTATGAGTCAGGACTGAATATTAATATATATATATATA
>NW_006408573.1:4692120-4723425 GCF_000296735.1 Chrysochloris asiatica | reverse complement strand
CAGGGTCGCTATGAGTCGGACGGAACCGACTCCACAGCATATAACAACAACAAATATATATAATGTTTTATTATATATTAAACATATTATATTATTAATATATTAAGTTGAGGAAAACAGTACTTTTTGATGAGGGTTAATCTAAAGTCTTGGATGCACACCTTGTAAACTAAATCGGGGCCCAAATCAGCTACTCACCATAGGAAATAGAATCCCCTTGGGCTATTTCCTTGAAGAGTCCAGAAACATCCAGGTCAGGCACCCCAAGGGAAGCCTGCAGAATGGTGGAAAACTCCTCCTCTGTGATGCAGCCATCCTCATCCACATCAAAGAGCTGAAGGAAAAGAAGTGAACCATAAGAATTAGCTTCCATGGACTAATAATGGGATGGGGAAATTAACTCTGATCATTCAAACATTTCTTGTGCCAGGGATCAGAACTAGATCCGTGCAGACAGCATACTCTAATGTCCTCACAGCACTTACAGTCTCCTGGTGGAAATACACAGAATCAGAAATCCAATCAACTACCACAGAGTCAAGTCTGACTCAGAGTGAACCCGAGGACAGAGCAGAACGGCTTTCGCTCCTGGAGCTTTCTCCCAGGCTTGAGCAGACCTTGTTGTTAGCACCTCAATGCTTAACCCACAGCACCACCAAAGCTCCTAGGAATTTAAATGGAGGCTGTAGGGTAGTAAGTGTATGCTGTGGAGAGTATAAGGAGTCCTACCCAGAAAGGAAGAGACATCTGAGTTAGGTCTTAAACATGAGGAGGTGACAGTCTGGGCCTTAAGGTAGGAGACTGAAGACAACCAGATCATGATGGGTAAATGCCACAAGAGTCCTTTAGGTAATGGGAAGGGTATGATGTGATGGTGTATGAGTTGAGGAAGCTGCTTTAGGTCGAGTGTGAAAGATGAACTGGAGGAAGAGGTTGGTAAAACTAGAGGCAGAAAAACCAATGAAGAGTTTGGAGTTGAGAAGTAGGAGTAATAGTGAGGGGTGGAATTTCTAGGAATTGCAATCAGTCAGATGTCTGCTGCTGAATCAAAACTGACTTAATAGTACCCAACAACAACAGTGATGAAAAGAAAGGCATCAAAGATGGCTGGAAAAATTTTCCAGAAACAAGATGATGGAAGTTTCCTAGCTTGGGCAACTGGGTGGAAGCAAGTTGCATTAATCAAGACGAGAACAGTCAGAAGAACAGGTGCCAAGAATAGATCAAGAGTTGGACCTGAATAGGTGGAAGATGGAATTTGGGTTAAGGTGCCAGAAGCAAGTACAAGCTAAAGCATATCACCTCAGGAGACTGATGAGACCTGAGATATGAATTCAGATACAGCTGAAACTATGGGGTGTGTTTAGCTTATGTTAGAGGATGTATAAAATAGCACACAGTCCCAGGACTTAAGAGCTGTGTGTGGAGAAGAAGAACTGGAAAGGACAACTTAGAATCAGTAGCCAGAAAGCAAGAAAAACCAGGGAAGGGTAGCACGCATCTTGGAAGTGCAAGGTGGGCCTTCAGGAAAGAGGAAGAAACTTTTGGTAATTGCCAGTAGAGTAAAACACCAAATAAAGGCCAAACAAGAAGTGAAAAGAGTTGTTGGGTTTGGTAACTAGGAGAGCTTAAGGATATATTATATTTAGTTAAGCATTTCAAGGATCTGGAAGCCAGATGGTAATGGAATCAAGGAATGAAGGGAAGTGAACAGTGGAGACAACAAATATGAACTCTTCTTTCAAAGAATTGTAGAATAGAAGGAAGGAGACAAATGGAGTGATAGCCAGGAGTATGAATGTCTTTAGGGAAGGGAAGACTAATTGGACTGAGAGTCAAGACGCAAAACAGAGATAACCAATGGATAATTAATATCCCAAGTTTAAAACAGCTCCCGGGCATTAAGAATTGTAAGCGACATAAGCACTTGCTCATTGTAGGCTCAGATCAAAAATGTTCAAATCCTGTTAAATGCCTTAGCTCCTTTAACCCTCACAGTAGTCTTATGTAAGGTAGGTGGCATTGTCAGCCCTCTCTGACACAGGAGCAAGTTGATGTACATGGAATTGGGTAACTTTTCCAATGTCACATAGCTAGTAAGTGGTAGAGCTGGCATCCAAATGCAGGCAGATACTATCTAGAGTTCCCACTGTAGGTATGTACTTCTGATCAAATAAACGATCAAAAGCAAACAGATAGGCATTAGAGACAGTGATATACCCATGAAAAGAACAAACAACAGGCAAATATGGAATAGTGCTTCAATTGTTCATGAGGGCTGGAGGAAAATATAACTTGAAGTTTGCTGACCCCAGCTGAGAACGTACTGGTTTCTAGTCTAATTCCTCCTCATGAGGGAGAGGATACTTGGAAATTGAAAGGGAATTAGCATCTCTTTTCACAAACTATATCCTCAGGGCTCTTTATGGGCCTTGGACTTCAAACAGTGCAGTGTAGTAAATTATTTAATGCCTCTTCCAGCCAAAGTCTTTGTAAACTCCCACCAAACAACTTTTTCCTGATGGGTCCTATGGGTAAGAAAAGGTGAGGGAACATGCGATGGATTATACGATTCAGTTGTCAGTGACTGTTAACAGGGAACCTTGGAACTCCAATGTGGGTATAAAACGTGCCATTTCAGAAGCAGGAGAGGGGATCTCACTATCATCAAAGAAGAGCCGGGAGTGGAGTATGAGATCCCTGCACAATGAACCTTCTCGATCCAGGGACAGAAAGCTGTGACGTCAGAGGAGCGGCAGAGGAGCAGCAGCAGAGCCAAGAACCAGAGGAGGAGACAGTGAGCTTCCCAGCCCACGGTCCGAGCAAAGCTCAGTGATTGTGGGCTGGAGGCTTGCTTGCACAGCGGGGTGCCTCCAGGAACTTAATTTGGGTTGCTAGGTTTGCTGACCCAAGGTGTTAAGAGTCCAGTGCCTTCAAGTTGAGGCTTATGATGGAGTAGTGTCTCTTGTGGGCATTTACCAGCAGTCCTAAAAGACTTTGTTGAGCAGGGCAGAGGCTAGGCCACGAGGCCAAGGACCAGAGAGGCACGGCAGAGAGGAGCTGCTCCCTGAACATTTCTGACCCTGAAATGTAACTTGTTGCCTTTCCTAATAAACCCCACAGCTGTGACTATGGTGTCTGAATTCTGTGAGGTCCCTGCAGTGAAGTATCAAACTCCGCTGAGTGAAAGGGATGGTTGATGCCTTTTTTTGGCAAACAGTAACTGCCAAGACTATCATATCCCTCTCCTCAGAAGCTTTAAGCTTTCTTCAAAAGAATATTACAGTTTTACCTTCTGTCCCTAAACTACTCTCACCAACTCATCGTGGTCTCAATTCTAGTCCTTTTTTGGTGCTTTGACGGTCCTCACTTTTACAGAAGTTCCTTCTGTGTTTATCCCGTTACTTCTACATCTGTCCTTTGCTGCCACTATCCTGGTCACTCCCTCAATTTCCCTCACCTACTCCCAACAGTCTCCTGTCTACACAGTCCCCACACCTAGGTGAACTAACTGAGCAGTTGGCCTCAAGCTGATTTGGACCCATAGCAACCATACATGATAGAGTCCAACTGTCCCATAGGGTTTTTCTGTCAATCTTCACAGAAGCAGATTGCTTATCTTTTTCCTGAAGAGCAGCTGGTGGGTTCGAATTACTGACCTCTCAGCAGCTGAACTAAAATTTGTGCTCTGACAAGAAGTTTAACAGCTTCTTTGGGGAGAATTAATCTCTCCCCATTGCAAAGGATACTGTAGGACTCTTAATCAAAACATCCTGCCTTTCCTAGCAGGCACTTGGCTTAAGCCCATCTGGACCCTCCCTGGAATTTGAATTATGAACAGAGTTAGAGTTTGCTTGTTGCAACGTTAGTGCCCAAAGGAGTTCCTGCAGCCAGGACCCCTGAAATAGCCTATATTGAAGCCTTCCCTTGAGCCTACTTCAGAGCCTTACAGCAAAGTTAGCCCAAGTCTATTTCTACTGTTTGCAAAACTGAAGAACTCAAATACTATTTTACCTCTAAATTTTAGGTCAGTGTGAAGATGAAATGAGATTTTAAGGAGAAAAAAGGGGGAGTATTTTGTTAATTGTCAAGTGCCAGATGATAAAAGGATACTACAGGTAAAAGTGTATTGTTAAATTAAAAGTAAAACAGGCAAAAATAGTTTAAAAAATATAAAATACACCTGAGAATCAAGGTTAAAAAATAACCAATGTAAAGCATGACTTTTGCCTTATTGGAAATATAGCTAATTATAGTTTTAGGACTGTTTCCTCCCTTTCTCTACCCGCAAACCAAGATCTAGGCTATATAGAAATCACAAGACTTCCCTAAAAGCAATAATTACTGTGATTAAGGGCCAACATTCCTAACAGGCCTTTCATTGGTAAACCTAAAGTGACCATTTAGCCAACTAAACATAATTACACATACAGCCCCAAAACAGAAACAAATATTTAAATAGGAATGAGTTAGCTTTGTGTGTAATTTTAGGTTTTATGATGTGTAAGTCTGTAAAAGTCCAAGCTTTTAAACTTGGATCGAGTTCTGGCCCCTGCCTTATGGCCATCTGCTAAGCATCAACCGCTTAGGTTCTTTGGGCCTAACTCGTTTTAAACCAATCTGAAATCAAAAAGTAAACGAAGGCACTCTTAGTCAGTAAGAGACACGTGGGCATTCCTTAGGCCTCCTGGCTGGTCTGGTAGATGAGGGAGAAGACTCCTGAAGGAACACAGTCTCTAATAATAAAGAAAGAAGGCTTGTCCGAGTCACTATGGAGTGATTTCTGTCCCTCAAGCCCTATATGCTAGGAACGACTGTGATAGGATAATATCCAAGGAAGATCAGTTACTACCAGTACCATTCAAATTTACATACCAACCATTAAAGCCTGTGATGATGAAATGAAAGAGTTCTACCAAAGGAGCTCTGGTAGTGTAGTGGATTACAAACTGGGCTGCTAACTGACCCGTCGCTCCGGGGAAGAAAGATGAAGCTTTCTGCTCCTGTCCCTGGAAATCCTATACAGGGTCACTCTGAGTCAGAACTAACTTGATGGATCACCACCACCACCAACAACAAATTCAGTCTGAAATCGATTAAACATGCAATCAAGATGTACTGATAATTACAGGTGATTGGAATGCAAAGGTTGGAAACTAAGAGGAAGGATCAGTAGTTGGAAAATACAGTCTTATAGAAATGAAGCTGGAGATCCCATGATAGAATTTGCAAGACCAATGATTTGTTCATTGCAAATACCATTTTTATACATCAAGGAAGGCAACTGTACACATGAGTCTCACCAGAAGGAATACACAGGAATCAAACTGACTACATCTGTGGGAAGAGGCAGGTAGAAAAGCTCCATATTATCAGCCAAAACAAGGCCAGGGTCCAACTGTGGAATAGACTGTCAATTGCTCATATGCAAGTTCAGGCTGAAACTGAAGAAAATGAAAACAAGTATACACAAGAGCCAAACTATGACCCTGAACATCTCCCACCTGGATTTCTTGAGACTGTCTGAAAAGATTTGATGCTTTAGACACTAATAACTGAAAACCAGAAGTTCTGTGGGATGACATCAAAACATCATATAGGAAGAAAGCAAAAGGTCATGAAAATGACAGGAAAGGAAGAAAAGACCAAAATGGGCACCAGAGTAGACTCTGAAGCTTTCCCTACAGCACAAAAATGTTAAAGCAAAAGGAAAAAAAGAGGAAGTAAAACAGCTGAACAGAAAAATGTAAAGGACAGCTTAAAAAGACAAAGTCAAGTATTATAATGAAAACCAAAAGGGAAGAATGCTTACCATTTCTCAAACTGAAAAAAAAGCTGAAGAAAAAATTCAAGTCTCAACTTGAAATACTAAAGGATTCCATGGGGAAAATATTGAATGATGCAGAAAGCATCAAAAGAAGATGGAAAAAATACAGTCATTGTATCAAAAAGAAATGGTCGATGTTCAACCATTTCAAGAGGTAGCATATGATCAAGAATCGATAGTACTCAAGGAAGAAGTCCAAACTGCACTGAAGGCATTAGTGAAAAACAAGGAAGGCAACAGGAATTGATGGAATACAAATTGAAATCTTTCAACAAACTGAAGGAGCATTGGAGGCACTCACTCGTCTATGCCAAGGAATTTGGAAGACAGCTGCCTGACCAACCAATTGCAAGAGATCCATATTTGTGCCCATTCCAAAGAGAGGTGACCCAGTGAAATGCAGAAATCATTGACTAATATCATTAATATCACATGTTAAGTTAAAATTTGGCTGAATATCATTCAAAAATGGCTGCAACCAGTATATTGACAGGGAACTGCCAGAAACTCAAGCTGGATTCAGAAGAGGATGTGGAACAAAGGATATCATTGCTGACATCAGATGGATCTTGTCTGAAAGCAGAGAATACCAGAAAGATGTTTACTTGTACTTGGTTGACTATGCAAAGGCTTTAGACTGTGTGGATCATGACATGCTATGGACAACATTGGAAAGAATGGATATATCAGAACACCCGATTGTGTTCATGAGGATCCTGAACATAGACCAAGAGCAGTTGTTCAAATAGCACAAGGGGACACTGAGTGGTTTAAAATCAGGAAGCGTGTGAACTAGGGCTGTATTCATTCACCATACTTAGTCTGAAAAGCTGGATTATGAGGAAGAGTGTGGCAACAGGATTTGAGAAAGATTTATTTACAACTTGCGATATGCAGATGATACAGCCTTGCTTGTTGAAAGTGAAGAGGACTTAAAAATGCTAATGAAGATCAAAGACCACAGCCTTCAGTATGGATTGCAAATCATTATAAAGAAAAGTATCCTCACATCTGGACCGATAAACAACATCGTGATAAATGGACAAAAGATTGAAGTTGTCAAAGGCTTCATTTTGCTTGGATCCACAATCAACACTCATGGAAGCAGCAAGAAATCAAACAACTACATTAGGCAGATCTGCTGCACAAGACCTTTGTAAAGTGTTCAAGACCCAAGACATCAGTTTGAGGACAAAGGTGCGCCTTACCTAAGCCATGGTATTTTCAATGGCCTCATATTCACGTGAAAGTTGGACAATGAATAAGGAAGACTTGTAGAATTGATTCATTTGATCTATGGTGTTGGAGAAGACTGTCTGAAGAACATACAAATCTGTGTTGGAAGAAGTACAGCCAAAATGCTTCTTAGAAGCCAGGAAGGCAACACTTTCTCTCTCATACTTAGGACATGTTATTAGGTGGGGTCAGTCCCTGGAGAAGGACATCATGCTTGGTAAGGTGGAGGGTCAGTGAAACAGAGGAAGAGCCCCAACAGAATGGATTGGCACAGTAGCGGCAATGGGCTGGAGTGTTAACAACTCTGAGGCTACTGCAGGGTTGGTCAGTGCTTAGTTCTGTTGTGCATGAGCTGGAACTGACTGGAGGGCACCAATCAGTAACAACAATACAATGGGATGCAATCCCGTTAGGAAACATTTTCTTTGTCATGTAAATGAGCCCTATCAATGTTTTAAATCTACTCCTTTTGAGCGATAAAATGAGCAGATTAGGCACAGAGAAGCAAGCACAGGGGGGAAGATTTGCGCCACGTGGAGATTGTCAAGGAATCAAAGAATGCTGGGTCTATAGAAATTGAAAGAGATCTTCCCCAGACATGACAAACACAGAGAGAGAGAGCCTTCCCCCAGAACCAGTGCCCTGAATTTGGAGCTTTGGTAGCGCAGTGGTTATGAATCGGGCTGCGAACCACAAGGTCAGCAGTTCGAAACTACCAGCTGCTCCGCAGGAGAAAGATGAGGCGTTCTGCTCCTGTAAAGATTAACAACCTAGGAAACCCTATGTAGGGTCACTATGAGTTGGAACCGACTCCACATAACATACATAACACATAACAACAACAACGTCTTCCTACACTGTGAGAAAATAAGGTTCTGTTTTGTGCTGGTTACAGAAGCACAAAGAAGCTAAGATACAGTGGGATCTTCTTCTCCAGTAAGGAATAGAGTCATCTCAGGAAGTGGTTAACTCCTGAGGAAAGGGGAACAGGAAAGGTCAGATGCTGGCATGCTGGATAGAAGGAAACAGACCAAGTGGCTGAACAAGAAGAGGTCAATATAAAATTTTCTATATGTAGGAAGATCAAGTTTTTGATTTGAGAGCTGACCTCACAAGCCTAAAACATCCTGTTTAAATACTAATTAGATCAAGCACCTTTAATCTCAGAAGAACCTCTCCTTTTGTACATGTAGGAGATAAGTGTAGTCTGCATTTTCAACAATTCATATTTCCACGAAGCTTTTATAAGGACCTGGACCATGGATTTTTATTCATTTCGTAGTGCTTACGAATTGGGCTGCGAACCTTAAGGTCAGCGGTTCGAAACTACCAGCTGCTCCGCGGGAGAAAGATCAGGCTTTCTACTCCCGTAAAGATTTACACCCTCGGAACCCCTGTACAGGGTCGCCATGGGTCGAAACCGACTCGACGGCACTTAACAACAACAACAACAACAACAGCCCCCAATTTAGCACCCTGTATTACTGTAAAAATATACGAGTATATGATACTGCAAGAAAATAAGCAGAGTGAGGATTTATGATGGTGTTCACCTGAAACCACCCCGACAGAAGAGACCCATCAGAAACAAAACAAAACCCCCACTTCAAATCTGAGTGAGAAAGTAAGGCTGGATCAGGACTCTACAGATGCTGAATTAGGACGACTAGTGACAGGTGGTGTTTATTTATAGACCTCATTTTGGGGTTTCAAAATGGGGAGGCTGAAAAGAAATAATTTCAGTGAATTTGTTAAATCACCCGCTTTTCAATCTTGATGCTGTTAACGAAGCTGCTTCCACATGGTGCTATGCTTAAACGGATGCTTGTGTTTTCTTTATTCTCAGTAGCAATTGACTTAATGACATTACTCTCGTATACATGTCACAGCAGATCTATAAAGTCACGTAATGGATTCACTGATTTCCAAATAATACACTTAGAGTCAACACTTGTTTGTGAGGCAGACCGAGATGCTTTCAGCGGGGCTGACAGTACCTTAAATGCCACCTGGATGATTTCCTCTGTGTTGGCAGGGTTGCACAACACAGCCAGGCCAATCACATACTCGCGGAAGTCAATGCTGCCATCGTGGTTCTGTGAAAGGAGGGGAGAAATCAATGAGGACGGCCATTAGCTGAATTATCACTCATCAGAGCTCACAAGGTGGAATTCAGGTATACCAGCCAGCTCGCTGTCTTCATGCACTGAAGCTAATTAGATATAAGTTCACAGTGAGCTTGGCAGCAAGCAAGTACCCACCCATCCCCATTTCCAGAGGGAAAAATATTCTTTCTCTACATAGAAACCATATAAGAGCATTTTATCACTGGAGACTCGTTGTCGTTGTTAAATACCGTGGAGTCAGTTCCAACTCAGTGACCCTGCACAGGGTTTCTGAGGCTGTAAATCTTTATGGGAGCAGGACATCTTTCTCCCGTGGAACTGCCGGTAGTTTCGAACTGCTGACTTTGATGTTGGCAGCCCAACTCATAACCACTACGCTACCAGAGCTCCTGGAGCCTCTTAGGGTGTCCCTATAATGTCAGAGTGGTTCTTTGAGCTCAACCCTAATGGGAGTCTAACTGGGAGGCAGGTCAGAGACCAGGTGGGACCAATCCATTCATTCCATCACGAAGGCCAGTATCACACCTTTATGAACTAAAGGGCCACGAGGCATATGTGGACCACGGGAGGGAGAAGGAAAGGGCAAACTGAGACCTTAATCATAGTTACATCCTTTCTTTCTCCCAAGCTTAATTTCCAGTAAAACAGAAACAGCTGGAGCAAATCTGGGACGCTTCAATGGTCCCTTGGGAACATCAGACCCAAGGAGAGCCTGAACTTCACAGACGTTGCTCCAGCTAAGCCTCTGGAAACCAAACACAAGATGCTAGTATCTGCAGGTGTCAGTAGGCATTTCATGGCATTATAAAAGAGGAGACTGGCAATTAGAATCCAGGTTAAACAGAGTTTATCCTACATACTAACTACTCACCTACACAGAAACACAGAATGGAAATGGATACAAAATAGAGAGCTTAAGAAAGGGAGGGAGAAAGGCAAAGTAGAGGAAAGAGCTGAAGAAATAACTAAGCGAAAAACCTAAAAGAAGGAAAGGGAGAGACAGGGCACATGAAATGGAGAGTGGAAAAGAAAGATGAAGGGTGAAAGAGAATGTTAACACACCCTCTAGTTCCAAATCCCAGAGGGCAGGGTCACTCTGGCAGCAAAATCTCCCCAAAGATGAATGTCAGATAAACTATAAACTAGTAACAACAAAGTTAGCACAGTACTTGACAGATTAACAAATAATGTTTGCCATTTGTAAGATTGCAATCTTTAATGATGATTCTAAGATTACTGATCTATAGATATGACTCAATATGGGGAATTTCTTCTGCATTCTGTTTTCTCTACTAAACAACATAGAAGTCTTGAATCACAGTTCTTTAATTAATCACTGGTTATTTATGGGCCCTGATAGTATAGTTGTAAATTATTTGTAAAACCAGAAATACTCCTTTGAACTTCTGTCCCGTCTTTATTGCAAGACATTCTTTTTTTTTTTTTTAAATAAATGTTTTATTGTGTATTGTGTGATAGTTAGTTTTACATTCATTCTATCATACATCATTTCACTGCCATAGTTACCATCCCATCCATGCATCATCCCCCAACTAAAGGGTATACCCTGCAAGCCCACCACCCTCCCCCACCCCCACGGTCCTCAGCACACAGCCCCTTTCCCTCTCTGGATCTCAAGTCCCCAGCCACTCCATCTCTTCACGTCATCCTCTCTGTCTCCATCTCAGGCCTCACTGCTTCTCTGGGTGGGGTCCCGCTCTCCGCTCTTCTCCATTGATGGTCCCAGGGCCCTCCGCTCCTAGACTGAAAGGTTAATCACTCCCTTCCTTGCTATAAAATATCCACCTTTACATTTCCAGTCCTCACAATCAGTCCTGGTAACAATTATTCACCACTGCATCACAAGAGACCCATCTGCATTTCTTTTCATTAGCCTTTCCTAGATAGGTTGGATACTACTCACTGGACACTCTACCATCCTCCCGCCCTGTGGATCTAGGTTCCTTCTTGAAAGCTTATAAGCCAGTCACTTCTTATCTTTGTATCCCTCCCCCCATTTTGGGTAGCCAATGTTCAAGTTGCCCATCCCTATCCACTCTTTGTGTGGAGGGGGTGGGAATAATTCTTGGAGCTGGACTTTGTTTCCTCTTTTGAGCTACTGCATTTATAGGTGTAGGTCAAGTTCATCAAGTTGCATCAGATGACACTTTTTTTTTTTCCTCTTCTTTCTTCCTCGGGTTGAGTTCTGTTCATCCAGTCATTGAAGCCAGGTCAAGTGGGTATCATGTGCAAGTGTGGGCGTTCCTGTGTCCGTCCGCCTTCTTCCTATCGGCTGGTCACTTCGCTCTCCACTCTAGTCCTCTGTGGCTGTGTCACTGACTCTGAGCCCATGAGTCCCCAGGTCCTGCCTTGCTGCTGGGCTACCAAGTCTCCACCCGGGTTCACAGTAGTCTGCTGAACGATGCAGGGCTTAGCTCGCCGCTTCATTGGTGTTCTTCGGTCACTTCTCTTTATGGATGATTGTGTGGTCCCCCAATCAGAGTGTGTATTTCCATTGCGTCTTAGTCTTGGGAGAGGATTTGCGCTGAGAGGACCCAGCCACTTGCCTTGATGTCTCCTGGGCTAGCAACTTCCTTGTTCTTGTGGTAGCAGTCGGACTGCCCTTACTGTTCTGTATTTTTCCTGTAGGTCCTTCTTTCAAGAAGTGTCTTCTGGTTTTCTGGCTGCTCCAGGCTGGTCTGCTTGCTCTTTCAAGAGGAAAGTTTCCCAAGACATTCAATTTTTAACTAGCACTGGACTGGTAACCGTAAGGTAGGCAGTTCAAACCCACCAGCTGCTCTTGGAAACAGTATATTGAGGGGCTATGGTCGGAACCAACTTGAGGGCATACAACAACAACAAACCCTATACAGAATGCAGGTCAAATACTCAATTTTCAGATAAAGACATAGAAACGCAACAGACTCTTAATATTACAACTATTTACAGAACAAGGTAACGGTTTTCATTATAGTAAGCACTGGATTAGTACTGGGCTGTGAACCTCAAGGTTGGTGGATTGAGCCCACCAGCCATGCCACAGGAAAAAAACCACAAGGCTTTCTGCTCCTTGTAGGTTTACAGCCTTGGAAATCCTAAACAGGTTGCTATGCTACGAGTCGGAACCAACTTCAAGGCCCTTAACACGCTAGGCACTTTGACTGACAATAGAATGTGAAAGGCACATTAATCGCCTGAGAAAGTCTACAGACATTTCCATCCTAGAAGTGTAAAGAAAACACAAAGCAGCAGAGAAGTGTTTCTGAGAGATTCTATTATTGGATTAATAAAATAAAATGCTTTCAGGGTTCTAAATTTAGAATAACATTTATAACTGGAAGGAATCTTAGAAACCATCCATTGCAACTTCTTTTGCTTTTTTAAAAGCTTTTATTGTGACTTGAGTGATAGTTTACATGGGAGAACACTGGTTTTGCACTCAACCAACTGTATTTTGCTTCATTGCAATGATTACAATCCCCTTCATGCACCACCGGTTAACAAGATTTGCCTCTATTTTCTCTCTCTCTTTTTTATCCCCCCCAATGTAACAAAACCACGCAGGAACATATAATCATTTAAATAACCAAAGGGCTCATTTTGTAAGCCAGCCTCTTGACTGTTAGCATACATCCTTTCTCTTTCCATTGGTCTAGAGTCCTCAGATGCTCTATCTCTCCATGCCATCAATCTCTGTCTCCATCTCTGGATAGGGTCCTACATTGCATTTGTGCTCTTCTCCCTTGATGGTCCTAAGGTCCTCTGTTTCTGGACTGTAAGATTAACTACTTCTCCCTTTTTGTTACACACATTCTACCTTTACAGTTGTGGCCATCACAATTAGTCATGATAACAATTACTCGCTAATGAATCAAAAGAATCTACCCTCATTTCCTTTTACTAGACCCATCTAGACAAGATGAAGACTATTCAGTGGGGATTCTACCTTTCACTGCATGCTTTGAAACTAAACTCCCTCTTGAAAACTTGTAAGGCAGCCACTTTGTGTATCCAATATCTAAGTTGCCTGTCCCTATCAACCCTGTGTACTGAGGGGATAGGCTTGATCCTTGATGTGAAGACTCCTTCCCTCTCAGTTGGTATTTTGAGATACTACATCCATAAGTATAAGTCAAGTTCATCAAACTGTAGCAATTTATACTTCTTTATTTTCCTCTAGTCAAGTTCTGATCATCAAGCCATTGAAGCTAGGTCATATGGGTTCTATATGCACGTTTGGGCATTCTTACATGTTTCCCTCCCAGTTCATATCAGCTGGATGCTTCACTCTCAGCTCTAGCCCTCTGTGGCAAGGTCAGTGTCCATGGGCTTAGGAGTTCCCAAATCTCCCCAAATTTTGGTTCAACCAGCCCTTCCTCTCTCTCATCTCAAGGTCAGCAGGAGTCTATGGAACATGGTCAAACTCAGTCCATATCTTCATCACTGCCTTTCCCCCACTTCTATTCCCAAGTAGCTCGGGGTCACCAGCGAGCTTACATGCCTGCTCGTGTGTGCCCTTTGAGTTTCAGTGTTGGAAGGGGACACCTTTTTACTAATGAAAAAGCTGAGATAGAAGTTTTATTAGAGGTCACAAAAACTCTTTTTCCATAGTGTCATCAGAATTTAGGTAGTCTTACTCCTGATCATTAAAACTCAAAAACCTACCAAATTCCTCAGAGAGAAAACTCAACTAAAAGAAAATCTAGATAGGAAAATATTTTCTGGCAACATTCCAAAGGAGGAGACCAGCTTTTTTGCCCCATAGGACAGAGTAGATTGCCTTACAGAGTTTTCTTTTTGTTGATTTACGTTTCATTGTGAATTGGGTGAAGGTTTATGGAGATCAGTTTTCCAGTGAATAATTCATACACATTTTGCTTCATGTCAGTGATTGCAAACCCCACAATGTAACCTCAATCATTCCACTTCCTTTCCCGGTGTCTCCCTTTTCCATTCTTCCGTCTTTCCTACCCTTCTGAAGTTTGTCCTTGGGTAAATGCTACTCTTTTGATCTCAAATGGTTGGTTTTTCTAAGGTGTGCGCCCCTCGATAGTGTCACTGTTCCCTTTATAGACCTAGTGTTTGGCTGGAAGCTGTGCCATTGGGGTGGACTGAGTATCAGGCATGAAGGCTAAGGGACACAGTCTTGGGGGTTCCACCAGTCTCTATCTGACCAAGCTTGACTTTTTTAAAAAGGATTTTTCTCCCACTATCCAGGACCTTCTGATGTGTTCTCTTCAGAGCAGTTGGTTGTGAGAACCTGGCACCACCAAGTTCTGGTCTCAGGATAATGGAGACTGACGTTCGTTGTGGGTTATTAGTCCATTAGGCTAGTTGTTTCCACGTGTCTTCGATTTTCTTTACTTGTCTTTCCTTCAGACGGGAAGAGACCGATAGTTGCACCTTAGCTGACTGTTCATACGCTTTTAAGACCCCAGTCACTACTCACCCAAGTATGTTATATTGTCAATTGCTCTTGGTGTCCCCAAGACTATGATCCTGAGCCCCCAGCCTCAGTGACTCATTCTCCCAAGGTGTCTGGTTATCTCTAAGAAGTTTTTTTTTTAACTTTGCCCCCTGTATGCTGGTGTGGCGTTATGAGTTACTGCGCTGAACTGCAATGTTGGTTTGAACCACAAAGTCAGCAGTTCAAGTTCACCAGTCGCTCCTTGGAAACCCTATACAGGGTTGCTATGAGTTGAAACCAACTCGACGGCACAGAACAACAAACAACAAGGGTCACTGAGACCCCAGGCAGCGGGCCATGGATCCTTGGCACGCAGCAGGATCAGAAAAACACTAGAGTATCTGCCAGGGTTCCAGTGAGGACATGGCACCCAACACCTTTCCACCGCCTCAGTCACACCAGTCCAGATGCCAGCGCCAATGGGACATTCCAGGCCGCCTGTCACAAACAGGTCATTTATAATTCCAAAATGACTGTGAGGCTTGAGTATGATTCTTAGGGGTTTGTTTCCTAAGGTTGTTACATAATTAGAACTTTAAAAAATTTTTCATTCACATGGAATCAAATCCTTTTTAAAACTTCTTAAGATTAGTAATATTTAAGGCTATGGTTATGAATACATTTTGAGATAATGAGGGCCCACAGATAGGGACCATTTCTCTTTGTTGTGTGAAACTGTTGTTATAACTGATCTAACGTCATCTCTGCAAGTGAGAAATAAAGTGTCCTCCAAATAATTTAAATGATGCTTCCATAAACTAAAAAGGAGTTCTGGTGGCATAGTGGGTTACACGTTGGGCTGCTAACCACAAGGTCAGCAGTTCAAATCCACCAGCTGCTCCTCAGAAGACAGACAAGGTTTTCTGCTCCCAAAAAGATTTACAGCCTTGGAACCTTGTACATGGTTGCTAGGAGACTAGACGGCACACTACCACCACCATCACCACCACCACAGGAAACAGAACTTACTGTGTGGTATCCACCAAGAAAGTCTTCAAATCAGTAAAGATAATGGATTGTCTTATCAGTATAGTAAAGATGTATTGATACATCCAAACTGTTTAAATACTATAAATTCCCAACAAGGAAAGAGGTGTTGTGTTCACTAGAATGTTCTGAGTAAGAGACTATTCCTGCCCATGTACATAATTGTATTACTAATTTTTGTGGAATTAAATTGCTTTAATCCACTTATTCTTAAAAGTAAATACTTTTAAGAGGTAATTCTAAAGGAACACTAATATGATTAACCCACTGTTGTCAGAGCAACCCTACAAGACAAGTAGACCTGCCTAAAGGGAGCATCTGGTGGGTCTGAACCACAGACCTTTGGATTAACAGCCACGTGCTTTAACCAGGGGTCTTCAGATCATCAGTGGTAGTGGTTGGTGGAGTTAGTTCTGACTCATAGTGACCCTAGAGAGGATTTCCGAATCTGTAAATCTTTACAGGACCAGAAAGCCTCATCTTTGTCCTACAACACAGCTGGTAGGTAGTTTTGAACTGCAGACCTTGTGGTCAGCAGCCCAACTCATAACCACTACACTATCGGAGCTCCTTCAAGTCACTAGGCACATTAATCACCCCACAGGTGATCCCACAAATATTTGTTAAGGATCTACTGTGGGTTCGTTGTGCAATACCAGCAACAGACATTTCTGATTTGGTTGCAATATAAATTCATTTTATAAATACATGCACTACTCAAAAAAAAATTAAGATAGCATACAAACGCTGAGTGGTTTGAGATGTTTGCTGTTCTTTGGTGCAGAGCACACAGTTCTTTGTTTTGCTGTTACAGGGTATACTGTTAGGAGGTCAGATCAAGATAAAGGTGCTTTTCAAAATCATATGACATAGTTTGAAATTTACAAATGTAGAGGATGCAACATCACATAGTTCTATTACTGAATATTATTTTAGACTTGCTTACTGTAAAAATCACTGAATGGTAGAAATTAAGAAATAATGGGATGGATTTGCATGAGTCACAGACCTTCATTTTAGGCTATCGATGTTGTTGTTAAGTGCCGTCAAGTCGATTCCGACCCATAGCGACCCTGTACAGGGTTTCCAAGGCTGTAAATCTTGACAGGAGTAGAAAACCTCATCTTTCTCCCGCGAAGCGGCTGGTAGTTTCGAACCGCTGACCTTAAGGTTCACAGCCCAATTCATAACCACTATGCTACCAGAGCTCCTTAGGCTATCAATAGTCCTCCACATTATTGTTGTTAAGTGCCGTTGAGTCGGTTCTGATGTACAATGACCCTGGGCGGCTGGTGAGTTTGAACCACCGACCTTTCGGTTTAAACCAACCTTGCAGTCCAGTGCATTATCCTGCAACACCACACCAGAACTCCAGTCTTTCATATTTGTTGCTGTTGTTGTTGTTAAGTGCCGTGGAGTCAGTTCCGACTCATGGCGAACCTGTATAGGATTTCAGAGGAGCGGCTGGTGTGTTTGAACTGCCAGATGTCTATATACTTACACAGTGAAAATGTGCCTTTACAACACTAACCACTAGATAAAAACTACACAGTGCCAAAGATTTGATTACTTAGAAAAATTCAGAGTTTGGACAAATTTTCTAGTATTCACTCTGGGTATTGTTTAAACAAACTGGGTACAAATTCAGAAGAGAAACTTAGGTAACCTCAGTTTCTGTCAGCTTGGGGAGAAACATACAAGTAGGCACTCCCTTTGTTTGAGAAGTGCGAGAAATACTAGTACTCCCAGTGTGAATAACTGTCTTCATTTTTATGTTGTTGTTGTTGAGTGCCGTTGAGTTGGTTCTGACCCATTGCAACCCTGTATAGGGTTTCCGAGGAGCGACTGGTGAGCTTGAACCACCACCTTGCAGTTCAAACGGACTTTGCAATCCAGCGCATCAACCCACAGTGCCTCATTTTATTTAAAATAAAATGAGGGAATAAAGTGTGACAGCATTGTCCTTTTCACAATCATCATGTGGAAAGGTTAAATTCTAAATGGAATATCCTGACACCTTAAAAGATATCTCAGCAGCTTTCCCTTCTCCTGGCTACTCTCCTACTATGGTGGAGGTGGTGGTGTGCTGAGGAGTTGGTTCCGACTCACAGTGACCCTATGTAGGGTTTATGAGACTGTAAATCATTATGGGAGCAGAAAGCCTCATCTTTCTCCCGTGGAACTGCTGACCTTAAGATTAGCAGCCTGACTCATAACCACCAAGCTACCAGAGCTCCTCTCTCCTACTGTACTCATGCTTAATCTAAGTTGTTGTTGTTGTTGTTGTTAAGTGCCGTCAAGTCGATTCTGACCCATTGCAACCCTGTATAGGGTTTCTGAGGAGTGACTGGTGAGCTTGAACCACCGACCTTGTAGTTCACATGGCTTTGCAGTCTGGTGCATTAACCCACAGTGCTACACCAGGACTCCACTTTAATCTAAATGGGGTTATTATTCTAAATAGGGAAACGGGAATTAATGTGTGGCTGCTGCCAGCAGCCTCATTCCTTCCATAAGCACACCTGGTCTAAGTAGCATCCCAGCCCTGGCGTAAGTCCTAGGAAGAAAGGAGATCTCTGCACTCGGCACAGTTCAGAATCACATGCATTCGTGTTTCATAAATATCAGATGGTAAACACAGAGGACAAATGCCAAGCTCTCCAAATTTCACTGGGGGCTGTGAACGGGCAGGGCAAGACATGACAAGACAGAACATCAGCTGGGCCTGCCTGGATGTGTACCAAGCATAGTAGGCGTCATGGTGCTGATTAAAGCAGTCAGAAACATCTTGAAAAACAGGGACACCCTTTATTCCCTAATGCCCATGACTCTCTTGAGAAACATCAAAAAACAAAAGAGTAGTTAGATGCTTATTTTACTAGAGAAACAGAACTGAAGAATTTTAGATAGTTGCTCTACTACTGAAAAATGCTTCCCTGATATGAAATTGCTTAATTTCACATTTCTGAAGCTATTTCTCTATGGTTCAACAGAGGGCTTTTCCTGGAAAGCACTTTTCACATTACTATAATGGAAATACCAGATGTAAAGTTAAGAGAAAAACAGATTTTGAATTTCCCTTCTCACCTTTTTAAAGAGATAAACATATCTCCTGAGTGCGTCCTTGATTTATTCAGGGAATTTTCAACATTTCATTCTTAAAAACAGCAACAACAAAGTTCTTGCTCCTTGGAATGATTTATCCAATAAGCAATAGCCATTAAATATTTACTCCATTAGGGCTCAGCCCTACAAGCTCCCCCATCCCCATTACATATATAAATCTACATGAAGCAAGTATCTCAAAAAGCTGATATACAAACCAGATCATTTCTCATGAACAATCTCTTTTAATGAAGTAATAAAAGACGGCACAAGTTCAGAAAAAGGGAGCGACAGATGTGGACAGGTACCAGCAACCCTGCAGACGGCTTGGCTTAGCTCTCGGCAGTCCTGTTTTCTAGGGTGGGGTCAGCCTCCTCAGTGCCATCAGGAATACATGGTCAGCTGCAGCCATTCTTTGATAGACACCTGAATGAGGCCATCGGCATCTCGATCCAGAGATTTGAAGGCACGAAACATGGCATCGAGGCGAACGAGGCAGCTGATGAAGTTGTTAAAATCCATACTCCCATCCTCATCGGCATATCTGCGGACAATCATCTGGTAGAGTTGCTCATTCAGCTGGAAGCCTGCTGCCTGCAGAGCCCCCCGCATCTGAGAACTTGCCAGAGACCCGGAATGGTCACTGTCGTATTGCTTATAAACGCACTGCCATTTCTTGATGTTGTTCCACAGATACTTAAACTCTTCGAAGCCCAGCTTTCCATTCGTGTCATTGTCCATGACAGACACTATGCTACGGCATGTGTCAAGGCTGAAGCCATCGGTCTTCAGGTCTGCGTGCTTGGCGATGACTTTGTTGAGGATATTCATCAGGTCAGTGGCACCTATCTCCATGTCCGGTCCAGCCAGTTGCATAAATTGTCGCCGAAACCGCTTAACTTCTTCGCTTTCATTGGCCTCCACATTGGTGAAATGTTGCTGCGTGGGTGGGGGCTCTGGAGTATACTGAGCAGCTGCTGCCTCACTGATAAAATTCACAATTCCTCCAACGATTCCTCCCAGGTTTCCTCCTCTGCCTCCTCCTGCTCTTTGACCACCTCCTCCAAGAAGGCCTCCAAGAGCTTCTCCAAGACCTCGATCTGCCCCTTCCAACAAAGCCTTTGCAAGAAACATGCTTTCAGTTTAATGACCGAGTGTAACAGCTGCCAGAATCTTGGAGATGGCGTGGAGCGAGCCGAAATGGAGTCTATGTAGCTCACATGTGGAAGAACTGGCTTTTCTCTACCTGCTTACGAGGCGGAGCCACACCCTGTGTGTGATGTCTCACGTTAGATGTGAGATGCTGGAATTCCACTAGGTCCTAGCACCTGACAGTTTGGGGAGGGACTCAATGAAAAACTGCTTTCTATTCTTCTAGATAAAGATTCACAACCAATAGCATGGAGGACACATGTGAAGACATAATATTTTAAAAAGGAAAAATATAAAGCTCCACATTATATCCTAAAAAATATTGTAAAAACTATACCAATATAAAAATGAACAGTTGCATAACTCATTGATTTCTTTGTTTTCTCTGTCTCAACATCTGAAAGACAGCATGTATGAGGGGCCTTCAAGAAGTTTGAGGAAAAATTCCTTTATCTTTTATTCCATTTTTCCATGAACTTTTTAAAGGTCTTTCAGATTTTCCTAACAGGAAAAGGCAAATGACTCATGGATTTCTTTTCTAAAGAATTTTCATTGTCAGAGCAGAACTGAAGAATTCTTGGATGCTGGAAGGATCCTCCTCCTTCCACTAACGACGTTCTCAAAATTCAATGCACCTAAGAAAAACTTGGGAGGGGAATTTTTATTCAAATGCAGGTCCCCTTGTGCCTAGCACAAACATTCTGATTCAGTAAATCTGATATGGGGCCCATGAATCTACATTTTGGAACCTTTATGAAGTGTAATATTTATATATAACGTATATACATATATCAATCACAAGTATATAATTCAAATAATTTAAAAAAACATACATACCATACATGTCACAGCACGTGGGTCAAGAAACAAGACATCAGCAGTAGCAATGAAACTCTCCTCCTTCTGTGCACTTAACTCTCCTCTCCCAAGGGTAACTGCTCTCCTGACAGCTAACACCATAAATTAGTTGTTATTGTTTAATTTGTGCCTGTTTTGCACATAAATAAATGGGATGATATAGATAGATTTGGAGTCCTGGTTTGGCACTGTAAGTAAATTCGCTGGACTGCAACGTCAGTTTGAACCACATGGTTGTTGCTTCAAGTTCACCAGCCAGCCGCTCCTTGGAAATCCTATACAGGGTCGCTACGGGTTGGAACGGACTTGATAGCACTTAACAACAACAACAAAGTAAGATTTGTGTCTAGCTATTTCGTTCAACGCTGCATCTGTGAGATTTGATTTTATATTTTTAATAGCATCTTTAGATGAGTCTGTAAATGGTCCTAGACAATACTTTGACAATATTACCCTTAATTATAGTCAGGCAATTAGGTGGTACAAGTGGCTAAGTACTTGACTACTAGCTGACAGGCTGGTGGTTCAAATCCATGCAGAGGCACTGTGAAAGGCAGGTGTGGAGATCTGCTTCTGAAAGCTCCCAGCCTTGGAAGCCCCATGGAGCAGTTCTACTCGGCACACACAAGCTCACCCCACCATGAGTTGGAATTAGCTTGAAGGCAACTAAAAACAGGCCTGGATGCTACCCCGAGTCACAGTGTAAGCCCTCACTCACTCATGAAGATCGGATGCACACAGCCTTCAGTATGGGTTACAACTCAATGGAAAGAAAACAAAGATCCTCATGATAAACTACAATACACACCACCGTGATCAACAGAGAAAATAATGAAGTGTGAAGGATTTCATTTTACTTGGATTCATAATCAACACCCATGGAAGCAGCAGTCAAGAAATCAAACCATGTATTATTGCATTGGGGAAATATGCTTCAAAAGACCTCTTTAAATCTTAAAAAGCAAAGCTATGACTAAGGCCCAACACAACCCATGGCATTTTCAGTCGTCTCATATGCATGTGAAAGCTGAACAATGAAAAGTGAAGAATGAACAATTGACACATGTGAATGATGATATTGGTGAAGAGTGACCAAATCTACCAGAAAAACAACCAAATCCTTCCTTAAAGGAAGTACATCAGAAAGCTCCTTAGACCTGAGGATGGTGAGCCTTCACCTCCCTTACTTTGAGGGGTCAGTTCGTGGAGAAGGACACTATGCTTGATGAAGTAGAGGGTCCGTGAAGAAGAGGAAGACCTTCAATGAGATACACCGACACACTGGCTGAAAATACAGACTCAAACATTACGATTATGAAGATGGCACAGGACTTAATGACTGAATCATTGTATCACTTAGCACTTAGGGCCCCAGTTTCTAATCTGCAAAATGATGATAATAATATCTCCCTTCCCAAATCACAATGATTCAATCAACTTTATTGTGTCTGATGACTTGGGCTCAGTGTTTAGGATATAAGTGAATATATCAGACTTGCTGTTTTCGAGGATCAAGATGAATTATAGTCAACTGGCTATAATTACAATCAGAAATGCTAAACTCATATTTCTATGTTTACTTCTCTATTACATTTATCCATAATATGGCTTAGTATTGGGATTTCATAGGATTCCTCTGAAAGATACAAAAATACCCTAGGTAAGGAAAGAAAAGTATAGAGAAGTTACGCTATGTAGCCAAAGTCACACAGCTAGTATTTTGTAGTGTATTATCCTATCAGTTTGGGTATCCAAAGGCTCCTGGGTGGCACAAGTGGTTTGCCGTCAGCTGCTGACCTAAATGTTGGTGGTTCAAATCTACCCAGATGCTCCACAGAAGTAAGGCCTGGTGATCCACTTCTGTACAGATTACAGAAAGGAAGTCTTATGGCGCATTTCTCCTCTATATCATATGGGGTCACCATGAGTCAGAGCTGACTTGATGGCAACAGGTATTTTGTTGTTTTTTTTTTTCATGATGCCAAAATGCGGAGCAGTGAATTCTGCTAAGGCCCAGAAGAGACAGCGTGTAGGCTCAACTGAAGGCTGAGTCTGAGTGCTCCAAATAGACACAGGGTGTGGAGAGACAGTCTAGTGAAACCAAAGAAGAGCTACAACACGTGAGGGGTCCAGAGAAGGTGACCAGCCCAAGGGGACTAGAGTCCATTCCTGGGTGTAAGAGAAGACCAAGACAGGACAATAGGACGGAACTGGATTGGAAAGAGTCCGTCCCACAGAGAGTGGAAACCACTACAGACTCAAGCACGACATCAAAAGAGAATTAGGTATAAAACTGGTAACTATAAAACTCTAGGACTAAGGAAGGAATATTCTAGATAATACTAGGGAGATAGTAGTAGAAGGCCCTGCCCTGTTTAAGACACTGGAGCAATGGCCTGTCACCTTCTGCATACCCCATGGCTTGTGTAAAACTCTCCAGTGACTGGTTTAATTTTGGTGAGTACAATAAAATGGTCTCTGTAAGCATAAAAGGCCAAATGTCTTCCTTAACCATATCAAAGAAGCATCCCAAAAGAACTGCCTTACTTTGGGGGGACCTCAAGGGGCTATCTGGACTCAGACAGACTGAAATCTGTTCACATAAAGCTTCTCTCAGAGGAAATTACATGAGTTTATTTTTTATAAAACTGAAAATTAAAAAAATGAGTCTCCTTATGGCTGTTAGAAGGGTTTGTTTGTTTTTTTGCTGAGGTTTAAATCCAATTCCTCTCATTCATTTTCTGTGAAGATGGAGGGCATTTGGCTAGCAGTTTCTCATAAGCCATCAGAGAATAAAAGTCTATTATTAGATTAACAAGCCTTTTCTTTTCTGAACCATTTAATCCCCCAAGGCTATGGATGAGAAGATTAATAGCAACTTTACTTGCTGTCTCAGGGAACTCTACTGTCCAGATCTGGAGAAACAGGTTAGGGGAGAGGCTGCATCTAGTGGATAATTTAAACCCAATCTGAAGAGAAGAGTTATTGAACTTAAAAACGTAATGGTGACATATGAATATTCTAGCAGCATTATTTATGATCGCCATAACTGGATAAAACCTGAATGCCCACGGACTGGCGAATGAACAGACAAAATGTGGTATAGCCATACAATGGACTCCTATCCTATCCACAATAAAAGAGAGCTACTGACACAGGGGAAGACATTATGCTACGTGAAAGAAGCTAGACACAAGAGACCATACACGGCGCCACAAAGGCAAATCTAAAGAGAGAGAAATTAGTGGTTTTCTTTAACAGCTGATGACATGAGAGGGCATGGAAATGATCTGAAACTGAGTGATGGCAATGGCTATACAACTTGGAAAATCTACCAAAAAATCATTGTACTCTTGAGATGGGTGAGTATAATATGCAACATATAGCTTGGTTGTTGTTGTTGTGAAGTGCCGTCAAGTTGGTTCCAACCCATAGCGACCCTCTATAGGGTTTCCAAGGAGCAGCTGGTGAGCTTGAACTGCCGACCTTGCAGTTCAAATGGCTTTGCAATCTGGCACATTAACCCACAGCGCCACACCACGACTCCATATAGCTTGATAATGGTATTTTAAAAAAAAATCACAGGTGACAGTTTGCAGTAAAAAGAACACTGAGTGAGGAGTCATAGTCTCTGTCCTGCAACTCACTAGCTGTCACCGTAGGCATGGAACTTTCTCTCCTGGGCTGGTCGCCTTCTGCACAATCAGGACAATGTGGAGCTTAGCACCACAAGCCCCTTCAGCTCTAAAGCACTGGGTGTGGACCTGAATGGGTCATGAGAACAGTGACAAGGTCATTCTTGGAGGGAGGTGGGTCTTCTGGTATCCAAGCCTTGTTAGGCTATGTAGGAATCTAATCTTTATCTTAAGTCTGGGTCTATGGCCTTCAAAGACATGGTGAGTTTCCCTTATCCCTATTTTTACATTTCCCAAAGTATTCCCAATTGGGGAGTAGTTAATTTTACAGTCAAGAAACAGAGGATCCTAGGACCATCAAGGGAGAAGAGAACAAGCAGAATGTGGGACTCTATCCAGAGAAGCAGTGACACCAGCGATGAAGACATGGAGAGAGGGAGCAGCTGAGGACTCCAGACTCATGGAAAGAGAGGCACTGAGTGCTGGCGGCCAGGAGGCAGGCTTGCAGAATGTGCCCTTTGGTCGTTTAAATTATTATATATTCCTGAGTGTTTCTGTGTACATCCCCCACCCCACCTCACCCCACCCCCGAAAAAAAACACACAAAAAAACAGAGGGAATGGAAACAAATACTGTTGAATGATGATGCATGGAGGAGATTGTAATCACTACAATGAAACGATGGTGTAAAGCCGATGCTATTCAATGTAAACTATCACTCAGTTCACAATAAAAAAAAAAACCCAAACTATTCTTAATTGCCTATTTTCAAAGCTACTCCTGAGAGTAAGTACACTGCTCTCCCACACAGAGCTCCCAGATGGGAGACTGGACCTGGTCTAAGGTAACAGAATTTACCAATCCCACTGTGGGTGAAGCCTTTGTCAAGTGGAGCTCTCATGTAACTGCAATGTAATCTGGACCAGACTTTCCTAATTTATTGATGAGGCTGCCATGTTGAATGATATCAAACGCCTTTCTGAAATCCATATAGATAGCATCTATTTCTTTTATCATCTTGGACTGTCACTCCGTCCTAGGGGGAAATTAAATTGTTCTGCACAATCTGCTCTTTATAAAGTTCTGCTCGCTACTTCCTTACGTTCCCGGAGGAGGTCTGTAATCGCTCACTTGTTTGAGTATGAAAGTTAAGTTTTAATTGCTGCAATCTCCTTTCTGTTTCTTCTATGACATATTTTAACGAGAAGCCAACAAAACAAAACAAAACTATAATTCTCACATTTAAATGGATATTTCTAGTGTAACAACATATGCCAAGAGGAAATATTACGATAGACTAAATAGGAAATTAAGTCAATCAGAACTGAAGGAGGAAATAGCCAGACGTATAGGACCACCAAACTTTCAGGACTAATTGTACCACTGGATACAAATGCTCATCTGCCCCACACAGGAAGCTATGGCCTTTTCCCCGCCCAGTTATACAAATTATAGAAGCCCTGATGGCACTGTAGGATAAGCACTGGACTGCTAATGACAAGGTCGCAATTCAAACCCACCAACCGCTCTGCAGGAGAGAATGAGACTTTCTGCTCCGGTAAAGTTTTACAGCCCTGAAAACCCTATGCAAGGTGGCTATGAGACGGAATCAATGAGAAAATAGTGGGTTTGGTTGCTATATAAACTGTAGAGAGTTCTGCCATGCAGTCAATTGCTTGATATGGTCTCTTAGCTCTTTGCAACTTTCACTAAATGAGAGGATGATGCTGGTGGTTATTAAAGTGCCTCTGAGGAGCTTCTGACTCACAGACCTTAAGCATCTTTGAGGGAGCAAAAAGCCTCATCTTTCTCCTGTGGAGCACCTGGTAGGCTCTAAGTGCCAACCCTGTGGTTCACAGTCCAGTGCTTATCCTACCAAGTCACTGTGCTCCCCAAATAAGTGGGCAGTACTATGCAAATGTGAGTTGTCTGTGGCCCACAAAAGGGAATGAAGAGCTTGCTAATAATGTAAACAAAGTACACAGCACCCTTGTAGGGTGGATTACGCAAATAAGGTGTCTGAAATTCTAATTATTATGTGGGAATTGGTTTGTTTTGCCATCCCACAAGGCTTCAAATGTCCTATCTCCCAACTGTAAATGGGCATCTCACGACCATCAAGAAGCACCAGGTCTAGTGCATGTTTTGGATGCGAGATGCCTGCACCAAATAACCTCCTGGACCCAAGAGACAGATGGCTGTGGCACCAGAGGTGGTGACAGACACGGCAGCAGAACCAAGAGCTCAAGGCAGAGCAGTGGGCTTCCTGGTCCCAGAGGGAGAGAGAGGGCTGAGTGTCTTCAGTGGGGAGGCTTGCTGTTGGAGTGGGTTGCCGCCAGACACATAACTGGGGGTTTGCCAATCTGAATGCCTTTGGGCATTTATTAGCAGAGCTAAAAGAGCTTTGACACTTACCCAAGGGGTACTGGTATGGCATTGTAAGATAAGCACTGCAACACCACTAGGTCGGTGGTTCAAGCTTACCAGCCACTCCTTGGAAGCCCTATACAGGGTTGCTAGGAGTTGGAACCGACTCAAGGGCACTTAACAACAATACCTACCCAAGCAAGGCAGTGTCCTGTAGTTGATAGGCAGAGGATACTTGACCAAAGAACTGTGTCCTGAGCATTTCTGACCATGAATTATGACCTTTTAACTTCCCTAATAAGCCCCACAATTGTGAGTAGTGTCTGAGTTCTGTGTGGCCATTGCAGTGGATGATCAAACCCAGCACAGAAGCAGATGGTGCCATGGAGGGATGGTTGGTGTCTGATAACAAGGTTGGAGGGTGGAGGTATGTCTCACCTCTGCTTCCTAGGAATCAGTCTGGGGCTGATACTAACAGCGATTCTCCTCCTCCTCCTGGGAAAATCCAAGGTGGTTAGACACCATTCCCACACCATTTTTGTAATTTCATGTGTCAAATCCTGATTAACTGGGATTGGAATCAAAACAAGTTCTTCTCACATGAGCCCTGAGACACTTTATTACACATCAGATCTGCACTGCAGATTTAAAGCATAGGAGACTTGTTTATCTTCAATCACTTAAGCCACCTAAGTGCTCTGGCCTACCTCTCAGTATGAGCAGAAAACTACACATTAAAGCACTCTACCTTGTCTGACAGGAATGGGCAAGCAAGACCGCTTGTTGATATTGGCACTCAAGATCTAAGACTTGAATTGATACCAAGAACAGAGCAGACAGGAAGAACCTGGGATAAAGACACACATTCATTGCAATGAATGTGAAACAGTAATAAAAGATCTCCAGAAGTTTACAATAGCTAAAAGGCAGGACTGCCAAAGTGCCAGAGCATACACAAATGGCTCCTGCCTAATACTGAAACAAAGGACACAATGACAGAAGAAGTGAACACTAATTGGAAGACAACGCTAAGTACTAGACTGCCAACTGTAAGTTCAGCAGTTCAAACCCACCATCTACTCTGCTGGAGAAAGATGAGACTTTCTGCTATCATAAAGATTTACAGCCTCCGAAATCCTGTATAGGATCGGTATGAGTCAGGAATCAACTGATGGCAGAAGTCCTGTTTTGGTTCATTTTGGTGGTGCAGTGGTTAAATGCTGGGCGGCTAACTGAACAGATGACCGTTGGAACCCACTAGACATTCCATGGGAGAAAAGATTTGACAATCTCTTCTGTGAAGCAGACGGTCTAAGAAACACGACGTGGCAGTTTGACTCTATTGTGTCCGTATGAGTTGGAATCGACTTCATGGCACACAATACAAGATGCATTCAGCTGCCAGCTAAAAGGCTGGCAGTTCAAATTCACCCAGCAGCACAGAATGAAGACCTGGTGATCTGCATCTGTAAAGGTTACAGCCTGGAAAATCCTATTGTCATTTACTGTGAGTTGAAATTGACTGGATGGCACACAACACCACCAGCCTTTACAGAAGTTTGCTGGCCCCTGAGAGATAGTTTAGCTACTAGTGAGTATAGGAGGCAGCTTCAAAAACTTTGTGTAAAAATGGAATGAAAAGATGAAGGCCACCTTGTCAGATGGACCCATGAGCTGAGATGCAGTATTAGAGAGGGTATGACCTGCTACCAAGAGACAAGGGATAGACACGTAGTATACTGTCCAGCTAGCAACAACAAATCTGTGTTTACTGAAATATCTGAGGATTTTGCTCAATAACAAAATGAGCAACGATGCTGTTAGGGGCCTTGCTAGACACTGGTATAGCCCAGAAGTGACTGTGTTGGGGTTATTTCTGAGTTTGCCAATGTCATTTCTTACTACTGTTAAGTGTTCTTAAATCCCTTCAAATACACTGGCAAAAAAATCAAGTATTTAAAAATTGAGCCAGGCATACAGCAAATGTTGAGAAGGCACTGTTTTAAATCAACATTGCAACCCTTGGGTCTAATTCAAATAGGCATGGGACTCATCACCAATTGCCTCTGATCTGAGAGGTCAGTACACATTCACACACACACACACACACACACACACACTCACACAAGATAAATTCCACTAAAAAATAAAAAGGATCTTTTTGTTTCTAAAGAGATGGAACCTCTCCAAATGGACGCATGGCTCCGAGGGAAGTGGGCATGCTTTGTTTGGAACACGAAGGCTGCATTTCTGTGGGACTGTCACAATGGCTGCCATCACATATCTGAAAATCTAAAAGAACACGTCAGAAGACGCTTAATGGGTAGCAATTTTTCTTAAATGACAGATTGAGAGGAAAACCATCATAATGTTTTTGTAGACTAGCCAAGAATGCTGATGAGGAGAGAAAGTAAGCGAACAGTGGAGAGATATTCAGGGCCTCCCCTCCCCCCGAAAGTACCAACCACAACCACATTGTTGGGGTTGTTAGGTGCTGTTGAGTCGGTTCTAGCTCATAGGATCAAGAGGGAAGGGGCCATGGGAAGGGTGTAGGGAACCTTCTGTCTTGCCAGCGTTTATAGCTACTGAAAGAGCAACAGGAACCCTCCCCAGCTCCCCTTCCTCCCTCCCCCATTAGGCATTGAATTCAGCAAGATAAGTTACTCTGAGAGAAACAAACTGTGAAGTGACTAAACTTCCTTGCTTTTCCCATCAAACATTCCTAGGCTTCGTCATTTAAACACACAGACAGCAGGCCTCTCAGGGGCCTGGGTATGTGCGTGGTGTGGTAACAACTGCGCAGTTTAGGGTCCCAAAACAAAGCCTGTCTGCAAAGGCACAGACATGCAGTTATGTTTAAAATACAAAGGAAGAGAGAGAAAGATAGAGGGAGAGAGAAGAGAGAAAGAGGCACAGCGAGAGCGAGGGAGCAAGAGAGAAAGACAGAAGGTGGAATGCATCAGTCATTAATTTTTCAGACTATTTTTCCTACCTGTCCGTACGCTGGAGATCAAAAGAAAAGTGCTTTAAAGGCCAGCTTATGGTCTACATTTAAAGCTCAGCCACAACATACAAAAGAGAAGTGCAGAAAACTCAGTGTCGATGATTTGTGAGCAGACGGAAGCAGTCCGTGGGATAAGGTCATTGAGCAAATTGGCTACAAAGGCCCACCAGTCCCCACTGCCTGGAGCCAACTGTCTTGCTCTAATTCAAAGAGAGTGAGTTTGGCTACCTGGAGGCTCAGAAGATTCTAGTACTGGCATCAAGTGCACTTAAGGATGAGACAGAGGGACTGAAACCCGGGCCATATATGAGTTAGTCCATGGCACATAACCACCAACACCACCACTCTGTGGAAAATTCTTCTAGAGAATTTATTTGAATCCTTTGGTTTACACGTTCTTCAATGCCGAATATTCCTATACTTAACTGTGCTTTGAAACAGTGAGGCTGCTGGCTGCTATCATTAGTTATTGAAAGACAAAACTGACGTCCTAGCCAGTGTCTAACTGTTCACAATGACAGGTTGATACAGGAAGGACAAGACAGCCTCTATAGGTGTTATTTTTTATTTTGATTAAGAGTCCCCGTGAGCACGACATTTAAGACATGATGTAAACTTCCTCTTTAGTCCCTGCTTCATGTCCCTTCCCATTTCCTCATCTCCGTCCTTGTTTATATGTCCCTGCCACAATCCTTCCTGTCAAAAGAGTCATGTTTATAGAAACTTTACTTACAAGTACGCACAGAGCTTCTAGAGCCATAGTGGAACATATGAGACAAATCTCATAAAAAGCCTAGTAGCAATACAGATGGCAAGGCACCTCAGATATTTTATCTTGTGCATTTACATCCAATAATATACCTCTCCCTTCCTTAAATATTCACTGCACATCTAAGATACAACTACTGGTCTCTTTTTATTCAGAGCAAATGAGACTGAAGGAAACCAAAGACTCAGAGAACTACTCCACAGGACTAATCATCTACCTCAGGTATGGGGAACTTGCAGCCCGCGGAACAAACACAGTTCTACTCATCATGTTGTTGTTGTCGTTAACTACTGTTGTGTCGATTCCACACACAGCGACCCTGTATAGGGTTTTCGAGGAGCAGCTGGTAGGTTTGAAGTGCTGACCTTGTGGTTTGAAGTCAGGTGCTGATCCTACAGTGCAACAACAGGAGTCCCACATGCATACTGTTGGTGTTAACTACTGTCCAGTTGATTCCGACCCATAGCGGCCCTGTATAGGGACTTTCTAAGGAGCGGCTGGTGAACTTGAACTGCTGATCTTTCAGTTAAAATCGACTTTGCCATCCATTGGGTTAACCCACAGCGCCACACCAGGACTCTTAGCGTGAATTAATTAAATGTTTGACCAAATATAGCAGGCTAATTTTTTTTTTCTCTCTTAATTTTAGAATTCTTATTTAATTGTAAGTATCCTGGTGTTGCGCTGTGGGTTAATGCGCCAGACTGCAAGGCCATTTGAACTACAAGGTTGGCAGTTCAAGCTCACCAGCTGCTCCTTGGAAACCCTACAC
>NW_006408573.1:4671416-4691420 GCF_000296735.1 Chrysochloris asiatica | reverse complement strand
TATTACAAAACTTCTACCTTTACAGTTGTGACAGTGGCAATTAGTCATTATAACAATTACTCACTGAATCATAAGAATCAGCCCCATCTCTTTTCACCAGACCCATCTAGATAAGATTAAAACTATTCAGTGGTGATTATATCTTCCCCCACACACTCTGAAACTGATTTCCCTCCTGAAACCTTGTAAGCCAGTCATTTTGTGCATTTATAGCTCCCCACCCCGCCATTTTAGGTAGCCAATGTCTAAGCTGCCAGACCCTACCAACCTGTATACTGAGGGGATAGGCTTGATTCTTGATGTGAAGACTCCTTCCTCTTAGCTGCTATTTTGAGCTACTACATCCTTAAATATAGGTTAAGTTCATCAAATTGTAGATATTTACAGTTGGTCCCTTTATCAGATTTCTGTATCTTCGTCTAGTTGAGCTCTGATCATTAAGTCATCGAAGCTAGGTCAAATAGGTTCTATCTGCAAATTTGGGTGTTCTTATGCATTTCTCCCTACTTCATATCAGCTGGAGGCAGCACTCTCAGCTCTAGCCCTCCGTGGCTAGACTAATGTCCACGGGCTCAGGAGTTCCCAAGTCTCCTCAAACTTTGGACCAACCAGCCCTTTCTCTTCTCTCTCTCGTCTCAAAGGTTAACAGGAAGTCATCTCGAGTCTATGGAACATGGTCAAACTCAGCCCGTATCTTCATTATTGACTTTCCCCAACTTCTACTCACATGTAAACCAATGCAGCAGGCTAATTTTTAAGTTGACAATTTTGTATGGCTCATAAATGATATTATAAATTTTGGTAGAAAAAAGGTTCCCTACCTCTGAAGTCCTGGTGTGGCACTGTGGGTTAATGCACTGGACTACAAAGTCGGTTTGAATCACAAGGTCGGCGGTTCAAGCTCACCAGTCGCTTCTCGGAAACCCTGTACAGGGTCGCTATAAGTCGGAACTGATTTGACAGCACTTAGAACAACCACCACTCCTGGTCTACATGAACGAATCATGCCATCATCAACCTGAGACCAGAAGAATTAGATGGTCCTGGGGAACCACTAATGACCGTTCTGATCAGGGCCACAGCGGACAGATCCTCATAGAAGAGGACAAAAATATAGAAAATATAAAAATTGTTAAAAACATACAAACAATTTTTAAAAATCCAGACTTACTGGACCAGTTGAGACTAAAGCACTCACTAGAGGCTACTGCCCTGAACCAAAAATACCCCTTGAAGTCACTTTTCAGCTAAATAACAGATTGACTCATTAAATAAAGAACATTATCAGTGAGTACTGCACTCTTTTAAAAATTCATCTATATGAGACCAAATCGTCAACAATTACTCTAAAGCAAAGATGAAAGGGAAAAGGCACGCGGAGACCAGATTACTAGAAACATCCAGAATTGCATTAATAAAGATGTTCATGCATTGTGAAAAATGCAACAATTTGTGTTGTTGTTTAGGGGCAGTCTGGTCGATTCTGACTCTTAGTGACCTTGTGCACAACAGAACGAAACACAAGCCAGTCCTGCATCATTCTCACAATTATTGTTAAGCTTTAACCCAATGTTGCTGCCACTGTGCCAATCCATTTTGTTGGGGGGTTCCCTATTTTTTGCTGCCCTTCCACTTTACCTAGCATGATGTTCTTCTCCAGGGACTGGCACCTCCTGACAATATGCCTAACATATGAGAGAGCAAGTCTTCCTATCCTGGCTTTGAAGGAGCATTCTAGCTGTACTTCTTCTAACACAAATTAATTTGTTCTTTTGGCAGTCCACGGTCCTTTTAATATTCTCCTCAAACACCATAACTCAAATGTATCAATTCTTCTAGTCTTCCTTACTCACTGTCCAACTTTCACATGCATATGAGGTTATTGAAAATACCATGGCTTGGGTTAGGTGCACCTTAGTTCTCAGACTTACATCTTTGCTCTTCAACATGATAAAGAAGTCTTGTGCAACAAATGTGCTTCACACAATATGTGTTTGATTTCTTGACAGCTGCTTCATGACTGTTGATAATAGATTCAAGCAAAATGAAGTCTTTGACAACTTCAATCTTTTCTCCATTTGTCATGATGTTATTTATTGCTCCCGTAAGGATTTACAGTGGTGAGGATTTCTGCTTTATTTACATTGAGGTGCAACCCATATAAAAGGCAGTGGTCTTTGATCTTCATCAGTATTTTAAATCCTCTTCATTTTCAGCAAGCAGTTGTATCATCTGCAACTCCAATCATAACATCATCACAACTCAAATCCTGATGCCACATTCTTCTTAATATTATCCAGTTCATTGGATTATTTGCTCAGCATACACACTGAATATGTATGGTGAAAGAATACAACCCTGGCCCACACCTTTCCTGATTTTAAACCATTCAGTTCTGTTTGAACAATTGCCACTTGGTCTATGTGTATGTTCCTCATATGAGTCTATGAGTTGTCTGGAATACTCATTCTCCTCAATGTGATCCACAGCTTGTTATGATCCACACAGTTGAAAGACTTTGCATAGTCAATAAAGCACAGATAAATACTATTTCTAGTATTTTCTGCTTTCAGCCAAGATATCGCTCATTCCACGTCCTCAACTGAATCTGGCTAGAACCTCTGGAAGCTCCCTGTCAGTGTCCTGTTGCAACTGTTTTTGAATTATCTTTAGCAAAATTTTCCTTGCACGTGATACGTATATTATTTCCATATTCTTTTGGGTCAACTCTCTTTGGAATGGGCACAAATATGGGTTTCTTACAATTAGTTGACCAGGTAAGCTGTCTTCCACATTTCTTGGCATAGTTGAGTGAGTGCCTCCAGGGCTGCCTCAGTTTGCTGAAAATTTCAAATAGTATTCCATCAATTTCCAGAGTCTTATTTTTTGCCAATGCCTTCAACGTACCTTGAACTCTTTCCTTCAATACCATTGCGCTTGGTTATATGTTATCTTTTGAACAGTTGAACATTGACCATTCCTTTTTGGTACAGTGACTGTGCATTCCTTCCATCTTCATTTGATGCTTTCTACGTCATTCAATATCTTTCCCAAAGAATCCTTCAGTATTACAAGTTGAGACTTCAATTTTTTCTTCAGTTCTTTCAGCTTGAGAAATGCTGAATGTGTTCTTTTTTTTTTTTTGGTTTTCTAACTCCAGATCTTTGCACATTTCACTATAATATTTAACTGTCTGCCTTCTTAATGACCTTTTGCTTTCTTCCTGTATGATGTTTTTGATGTCATTCCACAACTCCTCTGTTCTTCTGTCGTTAATGTCTAATGCATCCAATTTGCTCTTGAGGTACTCTCTAAATTCAGGTGGGATACGTTCAAGATCATATTTTAGCTTTTGTGGAATTGTTTTCATTTTTTTCAACTTCAGTCTGGATTTGCATGTAAGCAATTGATGGTCTGTTACACATTCTGTTCCTGGCCTTGTTTTGGCTGATGATATGGAACTTTTCTACTGTCTTTTTCGACAGATGTAATCAATTTTATTTCTGTGTAATGGTGAAGTCCATGTGTAAAAGGATGAGTCAAAAATTATTCACCGTCTGGTTAAATTAAAATGCCCGTCTATGTCCATGGCTGATGACAACACTGAACATGCATGTGAAATAATTCTGTGGAATAGATGAGTGACAGTGGATTATGTGGCAAGTCATCTGTAAACCAATCATCGCTCTGCCTATGAAACAATCCATGAAAGACTTGGTTTTCAAAATGTTTGTATGAGATGGGCATTAAAACAACTCTGGACGAGCATAAACAGAAGTATTCAGATGCTGGCAAACAAAACTCGGACCAATACTCAAAGGTAAAAGTTTCTTTAAAAAAAATCATTATTGGTGATGAGCATGGATTCATTATTATGAGTCTAAGAGTAAACAGCAGAGAATGGAATAAAAACATCATCACTCGCCGAGGAAGAAAAAGTTCAAAAGTCAACAGGAAAATTGATTCTTAAAATTTTCTGGGATTCTCAAGAGCCAGGATTGGAACAGTATCAGGAAAATGGTTCAACAATTAACAGTGCTCATTACAGTGAGATCCTCACTAAAGAGCTGAAGCCTAAACTTGTGATTCAAAGTAGAGGACTGCTACCCAAGGGTGTTATAATCTTGCATCACAATGCGTGTCCACACATGTCTTCCCACACTGTTGAGACTCTCGAAAAACTTTATGACGTGTTAAAGCATCCACTCTATGCTCCATTGGCCTTTCATCTGTTTGGTCCCCTGAAAGCAGCCCTTTGAAGATGAAGGTTCATCTCTGATGAAGAAGTGAAGACAGTAGTACATTCTTGGCTCACAGCTCAGCCTCAAATATATTTTTTTTAACAAGGGAATAAAATAGCTGGTTGACAGGTGGACAAAGTGTATTGAAAAGCAAGGATATTATATCGAAAAATGACGTATTTGTCTTTTTAAGAATTGCTGAAAATTTTCTATAGCCAAAGTGTGGATAATTTTCTACTTTTATGTTGTTGTTTTACAAAAAAGGTTATTTGCAATGAATAAGTCATTGGTCTTGTAAAATTCTATCATGATATCTCTAGCATCATTTCTACCACCAAGACCATATTTTCCAACTACCGATCCTTTCTCTTTGTTTCCATCCTTTGCATTCCAATAACCAGTAATGATCAATACATCTTGATTACACGTTTGATCCATTTTCAGACTGAAGAAGTTGGAAGAATTATTTAATTTCATCATTACTGGGTTTAGCGGTTGGTGCATAAACTTGAATAACTGTGGTATGTATTATTAATAGGTCTTCCTTGTAGGTGCCTGAATATTATCCTATCACAGACAGCATTGTACTTCAAGATGGATCTTGAAATATTCTTTTTGATGATGAATGCGACGCCATTCTTTTTCAACTTGTCATTTCCAGCAGAGTAAACCATGTGATTGTTAGATTCAAAATGGCCAGTATCAGTTCATTTCAGCTCTCTAATGCCTAGGATATCGATGTTTATGTGTACTATTTCATTTCTGACACCTTCCAATTTTCCTAGATTAATACTTTGTACATTCCTTGCTCCAATTATTAATGGATGTTTTCAGCTGTGTCTCCTCATTTTGAGTTGTGCCCCATCAGCAAATGAAGGTCCTGAAAGTTTTACTCCATTCGCGTCATCACGGTCAAACCTTCTTTGAGGAGGCAACTCTTCCCTAGTCATATTTTGAGTGCCTTCCAAATAGCGGGGCTCATCTCCCTGCACTGTATCAGACAATGACCTGGAGCTAGTCTTCATGCTTCAATAGTCAATACTCAGGTGCTCTCTGACACTGTTTTACTTCTGCTCATAAGGTTTTCAGTGGCTAAACATTTGGAAGTAGTCTGTCTGTTTCCTCCTTGTCTCAGTCTGGAAGTTCAGCTAAAAGCTGTCCACCAGGGGTGACCCTGCTGGTATTTAAAATACCGATGGCATAGCTTGCAGCATCACAGCAACATGTAAGCCACCACAGCACAATAATGGACAGATGAGTGGTGGAATAATTGTGCAGTAATTGTTAAATGGGAACCTAACTTGTTATGTCAAATTTCACCTTACACACACTAAACATTTTTTTTTTAAAGTCTTCACTATACTTTATGATGGTACCACTACAATGATACATTATAATTTAATGGATAAAAGGTTATTTGTACACTGCAAGCAAGCACAGATGAGAGAGGCCCAGACACTACCTATAGGAGAAAGTTGCTTAACAGCATCTTATTAAATAATAGTTCATTTATGCGATCACATAAATTATCTGGAACATTAGTGCTTATGGGAAAGAAAAAAAGAAGTTCTGTCCTGATTTCCATCACCACACTAGTTCTATGCAAAGTATCATTTTCCAGTGGTTAATAGAGAACAAGCTGGAAATTCGGTGCCAGTCAAAATAGTCAACCCACTCCAACCTATCTCTCCCATGGATTACAATGAAAACCTCTGAAGGAAAAAGCAGTTACTTGTGGGCAAAATACCTTAGCCGGAGGAACAGGGAGGAAAGTCAAAACTTGAAGGACAACCAGTAAGATAGTGAAACTGTGTGGTGCTGAAGACGGTAGAATGTTATCCTAAAATTGTTGAAAGAAAAAACAAAACAAAACAACTTTTAACCCAGAATACTCTATACAGCAAAGGTATCCTTCAGATATGAAAGCAAAATAAAAACATTCTCAGATGAGGAAAACCTAAGAGAATTAGCCACCAAAAGACTTGCACTAAAATAAATGTCATAGGAAGGTTCTAATGGCTGAAAAGAAATGGTACTTGGAACTTCAGGAATGAAGGCAGAGCAAAGTGAAAACATAGACATCTGGGCAAATATAACAGATTATTTGTCTCTTCTTAAATCCTTTATGACTGTTGAAAGCAAAAACTATGCCAGTGGTTTTCAATATATGTAGATGTAATAATACAATGGGAAAAATAACATTAAGGGGTAACTCAGGAAACAAAGTACAACACAGGGTAAGTTGTTGTTGTTAGATGCCATCGAGTCAATATCGACTTATAGTGACCCTATGCACAACAGAACGAAACACTGCCTGGTCCTGGGCTAATGTCACAATTGTTGCCACACTTGAGTTCATTGATGCTGCCACTTGGCCAATCCATTTCGCTGGGGGTCTTCCTCTTTTTCTCTGACCCTCCACCTTACCCAACATGGTATCCTTCTGCAGCGACTGGCCCCTCCTGACAATATGTCTGAAGTATGAGAGACGAAGTCTGGTCATCCTGGCCTCCAAGGAGCACTCTGGCTGCACTACTTCCAACACAGATCTGTTTGTTCTTTTGGCAGCCCATGGTACTTTAAATATTCTCCTCCAATACCATAACTCAAATGCATCAATTCTTCTACAATCTTCCTTATTCACTGTCCAGCTTTCGCATACATATGAGGATATTGAAAATACCATGGCTTGGGTCAGGCACACCTTCGTCCTCAAGCTGACATCTTTGCTCTTCAACACTTTAAAAAAGTCTGTGCAGCAGATTTGCTTAAAGCAATACGTCGTTTAATTTCTTGACTGCTGCTTCCATGAGTGTTGATGGTTGATCCAAGGAAAATGAAGTGTTTGACAACTTCAGTGTTTTCTCCATTGGTAAGAATGTTGTTTATTGGCCCAGTGGTGAGGATTTTTGTTTTCTTGACATTGAGATGCAATCCATACCGAAGGCTGTGGTCTTTAATCTTCATCAGTATGTAGTTTAAGTCCTCTACACTTTCAGCAAGCAAAATTGTACCATCTGCATATCACAGGTTGTTAATGAGTCTTCCTCTAATCCTGATGCCACGTTTTTCTTCATATAACTCAGCTTCTCAGAACATTTGCTCAGCATACAGGTTGAATAAGTATGGTGAAAGAATACAACCCTGTCTCACACCTTTCCTGATTTTAAACCATTTAGTTTTCCTGCGTTCTGTTTGAACAACTGTTTCTGGGTCTATGTACGGGTTCCTCATGAACGAACACAATTAAGTGTTCTGGAATACTCATACTTTGCAATATTGTCTATAGCTTGTCATGATCCACACAATCGAAAGCCTTTGCGTAGTCAATAAAGCACAGGTAAACATCTTTCTGGTATTCTCTGTTTCAGTCAAGATCCACCTGGATGATATCCCTTGTTCCAAGTCCTCTTCTGAATCCAGCTTGAACTTCTGGAAGTTCTCTGTCAGTGTATGGTTGCAGCCATTTCTGTATCTGCCACCACCCTACCCCACCCCACCCTCTGCCCAGGTAGGTAAAGGGTCCTATTTGGTTGCAAGGATTCAAGGTTTTATTTTAACTTGTAAAAAAATAACTCTAAATAAACTTCAAAAAGTTAGTTGTATTTATTGTAACTCTAGAGCAACCACTTAAAAATAATACAAAGCCAAAATGCCAATCGATAAATTAAAATGGAATATTAAAGAAATGTTTTTTTAAACCAAGGAATTCAGAGGAGACAAACAAAAACAATACAATGACAGCCCTCAGTCCAACCAGGCAACACCACATACATACATACAACATTACTGTAACTGAGGAAAACAGTAACTCAACTGTGGGCCTAGCGTTCTAACACTGACCTAATGCCTGCTGTAATGAGTTACGTTCTGTGGAGACTACCAGTACAGGTGCTTGTATGTTTACAATTAAATTTTAACATACCCTGTCGAAGAGTGCAAAAAGTTGTTTCAAGACATCTGAAACCGGCAATTTTAGATACTCCGCAAATTCTTCAATTCCAATCCTTCCCCCTTTTGAGGAACTGGCGATAGATGCATATTCATCCAAATGCTTACGAATTCCATCCCAATCTAACCTAAACAAAGAAAAAAACAGAAACCTGTTATTAGTGCTTTATGTTCACACAGATATTTTATGAACATTGTTTTATTAATTTATCTAAAGAGAAAATAGTTGGTGTTAAACTTGAAAAGGAATATGAAATAGGCATTTTAAACTACGTATTGAATATGCATGTAAGCATTTAAGTCTTAAATTAATCATCCCAAGTATCTGACAGGAATAAAGGTACCTCAATGTTGTGGAATAATAAATGACTCATGAGAAGAAAATAAGAAATCAAATTTTAATCTAAGTACTATACCAACTCCTCAATTATTGACCATCTAAAAATCTACCATCTGACTATTTTGCACATTAACAAAGTGGTGGGCATGGTGGCAGCAGATGCAAAGCATTTCCTCCCTGCAGGAGGGTTTCCAGGCAGTTTTTGGGAAACAGACCTTTTTGTCCTGCACCGGAAGCTGGGCTCCCTCAAGCAGGTGGGCAGTGGCACCACATCTAGCTGCCTCAGGATGAATGTATAAAAATAGCACTAAGCCAGCTAAGTACTGGTGTGGCGCTGTGGATTAATACATTGGACTGTAAAATTGGTTTGAATCACAAGGTTGGTGGTTCAAGCCCACCAGCGGCTCCTCAGAAAACTTATACAGGGTCACTACGGATTGGAACTGACTCGATGGCACTTAACAACAACATGCCAGCGGGCACCTGTTTTGGGTTTCTAGCTCCTGTATGGCCTGAGGTCCTTCAGCTCAACATTGCTGTGAGGTGTGAAGGGAGGAAAGAGGGGGGAAAAAGTAGGCATTTGAGAGTGTTTGGGAGAAGTAAGTGTGAGATTCAGTACATCACAAAGTGAGTGGAAGTGGGCCTGGCATGTGGCCCTGCTACCAGCGGCCTCAATGACTCTGGGACGGAGACCAGATGAACTGTACTAAGAGGGGGATGTTTACATCCTATGGTCCAAAGGCAATGTTTTACAAGGTTTCGACAAGATCTTAAAAACACACAGCAGGATTTTTGCCTGTTTTTTTGTTTGCTTTAAATTGGGCACCTACTTGAGGAAACGCAGTGGGCCTAGAGTATTTAATAGAAATACTGGTGGTGCAATGAGTAGATGCTCAGCTGCTGACCAAAAGGTTGACGGTTCAAATCCACCACAGAGAAATGCTCCCTCCATAAGGATTACAGTCAAGAAAAACCCTACTGGGCAGTTCTATTTCGTCATATGGGGTTGCCATGAGTTGGAATTGATTCAATGGCACCAAATAACAATAACAGAGTCTTTAAAATTCAGTCATGGTCAGAAATGTTACTATTCAAGTAAATTCGGATTTCACAAGTGAGGTTCTGCTTACCACAACATACCAGCATCATCTAATTAAACTATCCTCTTCTAAGGAGTACCTGAGTGGCGCAAATGGCTAATGTCCTCAGGCGTTTGGTTCCACTTGCAGGTGCTGTGGAACAGAAGCCTGATGATTTACTTCTGAGAACAGCCACTGAAAACTCTATGGAGCCCAGTTCTACTCTGACATAACCCTGGCTTCCCTGACAAATGCCATGTGAGTCTTAAAGCTCAGCATTAATAAAGCAAGAGAAAAGAAACATACAGGATTTCAGACCTCTGCTGGACATCTATAGGAAAGTGTAGTCATTTGAAATGTACTTACTTCAATTTCCGGCTAATTTTAGTAAATTCCACCAACCCAGCTTCCATAGGCAATGTTAGCTGTCCTGCTGAAATCATCAATCTACAATCTTCATAGGTGTGATCTGTTACTGGTATTCTCAGAGCACTAAAAGTATTAAAAAGGAAACGTAAACGTAGTGCTTAAGACATGTAATGTTTTTTCATTGGGCTTGAACTGGTCAGCAAGCAACAGTAGATGAAAAGGATTTACTACTTTTTCAACCAGTCACTGGTTTTTTTATTCCCTAAAAAGATTGATTTCTCTACTTTGTCACTGATTTACTGTGCCCTGAGTTAATCTCCTTAGGCCCACTTGCTTTTGTCTTTCTTGGTTCAATCTTGGTATGTGCTCTAACTATAACTAAATAAATAGCTGACTTTAGTCTCACGGAAACTAATTATAAAGTACATTTAACCTAAGTCTAAGTTTTCTCATCTGTACATAGGAGTAATGCTTACTGTGTGTAAGGACACACTAAGAAGGTGAATGAAGTACATGGCCACACAAGCAATCCATCTATACAAACCTCTGGCCATATGTGTACTCTGATTTTTAAAAACTGGAAATCATTTTCATGCTACATATCAATCTTCTGGAAATGTTTCTTCCAATCCTAAATGGCTTCCCTCCTCAAAGGAGAGCTTAACCTCCACTATTCACCTTTCGTCCCCCAGACCTGGTGATAGTGAACTCGATTTGAAAAAGCATTTAATAATATGCAGTAAGACAAAAGCAAAGACACTGAGTACCAAGAAGAAAAGCTGCACAGATCATAAAATCATTTCTTGAAGGTCTCACTTCACTAGATTTTGATTTCCCATTATTCAGTGAAAATCATAAAATCAGGTTTGCAACTATACTTGATTTTGTCGAATCAATGCTAGCAACATAAGTTCGGAAAACTGCAATCAGAATTAAAACATTTTATATATATATATAATTAGGTTGTTTTTGATGAATAAATATTTTGGCCTAAGGACACATAAGATGGAAAATAAAAATAAAAAAATATCCCAGGAATTGTCATTGTAAATAGTATCACATAATAGTTTGGGCTTTGGTAATGGACATGTGGGTTTCGGTCCCAGCCCAGACACTCGGTATCTAGTCTGATCTTGGGCAAACTACTGACCCCTCTGAGTTTCAGTCTCCTCAGTTACGTCATAGAGCTGCTATGAGGAGTATGTCAGATAACACGAGTAAAAAGCTAGGGTGCAGTGAATTACTTAGTCTGATGCTTCTAGATATGGTCTACATAACTTTCAACAAACAACTGCATAGGAATATGCAAATGTGAGGGGCTTGTGGTCCACCAAGGGAATTGGACAGTTTACTAATAACGCCTGGCCTCCACCTCAGAGGATTCCGTTTGGGGCAGCTGCTCCTGATCTTAATTCTCAATCCTCTTCCCTTGTGAAGTTAGAGGAGGTCAGAAGCTACCCCAGGCCCCTTTTATAGTTGGTGTCAGGAGTGAGAGTGGCTACAAACACTCTAGATTCACAGACTATGGAATGTCGTAAGAGCTAATGAAAGGGAGTGGAAAGAGAAACGAAATTTTTTGAAACTTGATTCTTAGATGGTTACTTTGGTGGTTGTTACCTGTAATTCCTGTTATGTTGCAGTCTCAGGGGAAAATGTTTTATCTGGAACAAAAGCCAGACTTCTTAAATAAGATAACTGATGGGGGCAACGGTCTACTGGTTTCGCCCAGCCAGAGGCCCAAGCCCATAGGCATTTGAGTGGGAAGATAGTCAAGGTGTGAAGAAGAAAAGATGAAACTGGAATGTTTTAAGAAGGTTTATGTGTTTATTTGAATGGACTATGTTGTTGTTGTTGTTATGTGCTGTGGAGTCGGTTCTGACTCATAGCGACCCTATACAGGGTTTCCGAGGCCGTAAATCTTACGGGAGCAGAACGCCTCATCTTTCTCCTGCAGAGCAGCTGGCAGTTGTTGTTAGGTGACCTCTATTCATTTCTAACTCATAGTGACCCTCTGTACAACAGGATGAAACACTGCCCAGTCCTGAGCCAACCTCATAATTGTTATATTTGAGCCTATTGTTTCAGCCACTGTGTCAATCTCGTTGAAGGTCTTTCTCTTTCTCACAGACCCTTCACTTTACCAAGTACGGTGTTCTCCAGGGATTGGTCCCTCCTTGTAACATGCCCAAAGGAAGTGAGACCATCGTGACTTCTGAGGTGCAATCCAGCTGCACTTCTTCCAAATTAGATTTATTATTCGGATAGTCCATGGTACAGTCAATATTCTTTGTCAACACCATAACTTAAATGCATCAATTCTTCTCCAGTCTTCCTTATTCATTGTCCAGCTTTTGCATGCTATTATGTGGTTGAAAATACCATGGCTTGGGTCAGACACATCTTAGTTCTCAGAGTGTCATCTTTGCTCTTTAACACCTAACAAAATCTGTTGCAGCAGATTTGTCCAATGCAATACGTTTTTCGATTTCTTGACTGCTGCTTCCATGATTGCTGATTGTGGATCCAACTATAATGAAATCCTTAACAACCCCACACTTTTCTCCATTTATCATGATGCTATTTATTGGTTAAATTTTGAGGATTTTGTTTTCTTTACAATGAGGTGCAATCCATACTGAAGGCTGGATTCTTTGATTTTCATCAGTAGGAGTTTCAAGCCCTCTTCACTTCTAGCAAGGAAGGTTGTGTCATCTGTACATTGTAGGTTGTTAATGAATTTTTCTCTACTTTTGATGCTTCCTAAAAGATTCAATATTTTCCCCACAGAATCTTTCATTACTGAAAGCCAAGGCTTGAATTGAGAAATGCTGTGCTCTTTCCTTTTGGTTTTCTATCTCCAGATATTTGCACATTTCAGTATAATACTTTGTCTTCTTGAGCTGCCCTTTGAAATTTTCTGCTCAGCTCTTTCACGTCATCATTTCTTCTATTCGTTTGAGAGATTCTTGTTTATTCACAGGCTTCAGAGTCTTCTGACACCTACTATGGTTTTTCTCTCTCTTTCCTGTCTTTTTAATGACTGTTTGCTTTCTTCCTGAATGAGGTTCTCGTCTTCGATCATTAGTGCTCAATGTATCAAATCTGTTTCTGGGATTTGATCCTGTCTCTAAAGTCAGGATCGATATACTGATTTGACTCACATGGACTTGTTCTACGGAATCCTGGTGGCACTGTTGACTGCTAAACACAAGGCCGGTGACTTCACAGAAGAAAAATGAGGCTGTCTTTCTGCTTTTGTAAAATTTATAGTTTCAGAAACCCTATTGTTTTTGTTAAGTGCCATAGAGTTGGTTCTGACTCCTAGAGACCCTATATAGAGTTTCCAAGGAGATGGGTTTGAACCACTGACCTTGGGGTTAGCAGTCCACTACTTATTCTACAACGCGATCCCAGGACCCCAGGAAATCCTATATAGGGTCTCTAAGAGTCAGAATCAATTTTATGGACAGTGTGTGTGGTGGGGGGTGGGGGTGGGAGTTGAATTTGGGTTTGGACTCTTTAATTTTCTTCCGCTTCAGAATGAACTTACGTATGAGCAATTCATGGTCTGTTTCACAGTTGGCCCCGGCCTTGTTAAGGCTCACACTACTGAACTTCTCCACTGTCTCCTTCCACAGATGTAGCTGATTTCATCCCTTTGTATCTGTTTGGTAAGGTTCATGTGTATACTCAGTGCTTAGACTGTATGGGAGATATTAAACATTTCTTCCTGATGTTATTAACCATGGAGTTGTTAAGAACCATGGAGTTGGTTCCGAATCATAGTGACCCTGTACAGGGTTTCTGAAGCTGTAAATCTTTACGGGAGCAGAAAGCCTCATATTTCTCCTGCGGAACAGCTGGTAGTTTTGAACTGCAGCTCGATTCCTAACGACTACACTACCAGAGCTCCTTTCCTAGTGTTATAGCACACCTAAATGTATGATTGTTGTTGTTGTTAAGTGTCCTTGAGTGGGTTTTGACTCAAAGTGACCCTGTATAGGGTTTCTGAGGAGCAGCTGGTGGGTTTGAACTGCTGACCTTGTGCTGATCGTACAGCATCACACCAGGAGTCCAAATGTACGATAGAAATGAACATTGAATATAATAAATCATAGATAGCATGTACACTGTCTTCAGACAATACTTGATTGGCTGTGCTAAAAGGGGAACTAGGATTTGCCTGGAAGAAACACAGGCTGTTGGTTTGAATATAGTAGCCCTGTTTATAGACTATAGAGCCCCGGTGGCGCTGTAGGTTCAGTACTAGATTGCTAACCACAAGGTCAGCAGTTCCAATCCACCATGGAGCCCTGCCCAGATTCTTTCAGTCCAGAAACTTGCATTTGAAAAGGCAAACAGACCTACTGTGCACTGCTGAGAGAACTGGAGCATACATCTGAAGGAAGCACCTACAGCACAAACAACTGTTTTATAGGAAATGGAAGCAAATACTGTTGAATGATGATGCAGAGAGGAGACTGTAATCATTGCAATGAAATCAGGAGTATAAAACTGATATTCTCCCATGTAAACTATCACTTGATTCACAACAAAAACTTAAAAAATTAAAAAAAAAAAAAGACTGTTTTGCTTTTTTGAATTTTGAGCAAGTGGTTTACTGCTGGATGCAGAGAAGTAGGAAAAGGCTGTCCATCAGAACCTCATTCCAGAAGAACAGAGTTAAAGTGAGCTGGTGAGCAGACAGCCTGGGATGCTTGTTTGTGGTGACCACCTGAGTCCACCTGATGGATGGGAGTGAGGAGAGGCAGCAAATGAAGAGACAAGTTGAGGTTAGAAGTGATTGGCTGGCACCCGATGACCTAATTAATCCATGGAAGCTAGGGATAGGAAAAAGGGAGCGTATGGATTCCAAAGCTTATATGGCTGGTAGTTTTTAACAGATGTAGCTTGAATGGCTATGGACGAATTGACCAGAACTGGACTAGATGATTCTTCAGATCAAAAATAATGCTTGTTTCCCAGAGTACTTGTTTGATAGGTTTGGGCAATTTAGAAATTGGCTGTCTAAAACAAGGGGAGATAAAGGCATGGAGTGGCTGGCATACATGCTTTCATGGGTGTGCTTACATTTTAAATTATTTGGAGTTGGAAGTTAATCCTTTAAGTATGAAAGAGCCAGTGGCCAGATAGTGAAGGGGTGGCGTGTGGTGCACTGAATTACTTAGTATGACCCTTAAAACCACATAGTCTTTGTAACGCCCACCAAATGACTGGCTAGGAATATGCAAGTGAATGGTTGTTGCTGTAAAGTGCTATCGAGTCTGTTCCAACTCAGTGACTCTGAGAAGTGGCTTGTGGGTATGAACCACCAACCTTGAGGCTAGCAGTCCAGAACCCCAGGCAAATGGGTAGCTTGCTACCATTTGTACCATATAAATCAAGTACATGGCACCTTTGTGGGGGGTGGGATCATGCAAATAAGGAATATGGAGTCCTAATGAGGGGATTGGTCAGTTCTGCCATAGCATTAGGCTTCAAATGAAGCATCCCAACGGTGGAAAGGGAATCTCACTACCATCAGAAAGAAGAGCTAGAAGTGGAGCACATTCTTTGGATCCAAGCTCCCTGCGCTGAACCTCCTCAATCTAGGAGACAGACAGAGAGCTGTGACACCAGAGACGGCAAGAAACAGTGGTGGGGAAGTGTGGTGGGGAAGTGGTGGCAGCAGAACCAAGAGACGGGCAGGGGATGGCTCAATCAGCTTCCTGATTCACAGTACAAGACAGCCTAGGGGCAGGTGGCTTGCTGGTGGAGCCTTCAGGCTGAGGCTTACTACTGGGTTGGAGTGCCACTGGGCATTTGCTCCACAGAGCTAAAACAGAGTGCCTATAGGCACAGCTGAGAAGAGGCTGTCCTGAGTCATTTCTGATGCTGAATTATAACTAGTTACTTCCTTAAAGCACTTGAATGAGTCTTTGTGAGCTCGCGGTGACCACTGCTATGAATTATGGAGCCCAGCAGAGCAGTAGAGAGGGCCATAAGAGAGATGGTTGGTGTCAGAATTGGTATAAAGGTTGGAGGGTGGGGCCTGTCATGGGTGGTTGATGCTGATGATCTTTATTCTCTCCCCTCCCATCTTGTGTAGCTATATGAGGTGAGATGCTGCCCCACACCATTTTCACAAGGGCCTAGATAAGCACTGGACCAATCGAATCTATTAGCTGCTCTTTGGGAGGAAGATGAGGCTCTCTGATCTCATAAAGATTGACAGCTTCGGAAACCCTATACCCGGTCGCTATGAATGGGAACCGACTCGGTGGCACACAATCACCACCACCACCATATATTAAGCAAGGAGGCCTCGTGGCCCTGCAAATCCTGTCATTGTTTTTAATCATATTTTGGTAAGCCAAAATATCTGATCTAAATTCTCTCAGATCCTAGCACTCATGATTGGTTCTAACTTTAGGGCATAAGCTAACAGGAAGGCATAGGAAGAAAGAGGAAAAAACAGTACAGATGCAAATTTTGTAATTGGTTTAGAAACTAGACGAAGCAAGCATATCTAGGTACATGTATCAGCAGCATGTTAGGCTAAACAGTTCATCTTTTCTGAGAAGACAAAGGATCCTACTGTGAAAAACGATGACTTGCTTTCTCTTTCTATATGTTAAGGGACTGACCACATCCCTGGGCACAGTGGGCAATGTCATCCTCAGCAGAACACTAAGCTAAATGCCACTTACTAGTAATTTTTTAATTACTTACTGACTAGAAGGACATAGAGACACTTACTCTGCCATGATATTCCGCACTCTACTGGCAAAAAGGACAGGATCCCTCTTTTCTTCATCATTAGGGACTTGAACAGGCAAAAACTGAAAAGACAAATGTATCTCTCCATAACAATCCTTATGCCTAAAGCATTAAATGCTAAAGAATCAAATGAAAACGACCAGGAGCCCTGATGGTATAATGAAAGGTTAAGCACTTGCCTGCTAACTAAGAGGTTGGGAGTTTGAACCCATGCAGCAGCTCCATGGAAAAAAAGATCTGAAAATCTGCTTGTGTAAAGATTACAGCCTAGAAACCTTTCTGGAGCACTGGGGTCAGTATTAGTCAGAATCGACTTGATGGCACCTAACAACAACAGACACATCCTCCTCCTCATGATGTTAAATCCATACTGCCCCCAGCAGAGGCTGTAGGATGTGAAGGAAGAGCCTGCCTCCGAAGTCTGTAGCCAAATCCTGGTTCTGTTTGCATATGCCCAGCACAGTGGTTACGAGTCGGGCTGCAAACATCAAGGTCAGCGGTTCAAAACTACTAGCCATTCCACTGGAGAAAGATGAGGCTTTCTGTTCCCATAAAGATTTACAGCCTCAGAAACCCTAGGCAGGGACGCTGTGAATTGAAACTGACTCCACGACACACCATCACTCATACCAGTGGACCACTGAACTTTCTCTGGGTCTTCTGAATTCTAAAAGGAGGGCTGTGTGCCCTATGTCTCTGGATTGTTGTAGGGATGAAATGAACCAGTGTCTGAGAAGGAATTCTGAATGCTGTAAAGCTACTGAGATCTTATTCTTAGAGCTGCATTTTCCACTACTCACTATCCACTTATTAAAATGTCTATTTTTGTGTGAAAATGTTTATTTTTGTGTTTTATATATCTTCTCTATCCGTTCCAATGTCAACCATTTATTCTTATATATTTATATTTTTATCACTACCTCTAATTTTGAGTCTCAGCGTGGACTGCTAACCACAAGGTCGGCGGTTCAAATCCACCAGCTGTTTCTCAGAAACCCTATACAGGTCACTATGACATGGTAGCACAGCAACACGAATCTAATTTTGTTTTGTTATTTTTTTCTGACAGTTTTTCCTGTCCTTATTTTTATTTATAGTTTTCCTACATAACACAAGTTTGGTGTCACATTCAAATCAATGCATATGTTGTGATTACCATATATAAACCCACTGTCATTGAGTATTCTGACTAATAGTGACCCTATATAGGGATTGTTGGAAGTTGTGTGCTGTGGAGTTGGTTCCAACTCATAGCAACCCCTTATAGGGTTTCCAAGGGTGTAAATCTTTACGGGAGCAGAAAGCCTCATTTTTCTCCCATGGAGCAACTGGTAGTTTCAAACTGCTGACCCTGAGGTTAGCAGCTCAACTCGTAACCATTACACTTATCTTTCTCCTGTGGAGAGGCTGGTGGGTTTGAACTGCCAACATCATGGTTAGCAGCTCAGTGCTTATCCTACAGCGCTATTCCTGCTCTAAAGGAGACCACAGTTTAATAGGGAAGACCTGTATCAATAACCCCATATGCTAAGTAACTTACTCCTTATTTCTCCCAATTACAGATGGGGCTTAAAAGCCTAATTAGCTTGTCCAAGTTCAGATCGGTCACACACCTGACTCAGTTCAAGGTCTTTCAGATTCTAAAGCTCCTGTGTTCCCCACTAACCCATCCTTCCTGGAATATGAGAGCGATAGGGAGGAAATGATGGATTTTGTCAGGGGGCAGGAAAAAGCAGCATCCACCTTTCCCCAAACAAAGGCCACTTGAATCTTGAATTTTAAGAATAACTATGATTTCTCTAATTCATAAACAAAACCCAAGCCCACTATTGTGAGCTGGTTCTGACTCACAGTGTCCTACAGGACACATTAAAACTGCCCCTTCGGGTTTATAGAACCAAACAGCTACATCTTTCTACCGCAGAGCAGTTGGTGAGTAGGAACTGCTGCCTTTGTGGTTAGCACTTTGCTTACAAAACAAACCTATGCACTTTAATCACTGTTCCACCAGGACTCCTGTTTCACTAATAGAAGAACTAGTTACTTAATTAGCACTATGAACATGCACCAGGCTGAGTGCTTTATATGTGTTATTTTGTTTCATTTCATTAAGCCTCCCCCATTTTAATCAAAAGAAATTGTGGTTCAGAAAGACTTACCCAAGAGTGCCTCGCTCAATTCCATTAGAAAAATATAGCTTTACAAAACCAAACTCACTACCATCAAGCCAATTGTGGCTCAGGTAGCATAGTGGTTACGAATCGGGCTGTGAAGCGCAGGGTCACAAGTTCGAAACTACCAACTGTTCCACAGAAGAAAGATGAGACTTTCTGCCTCCCATAAAGATTCATAGCCTTGGAACCCCTGTTACAGGGTCACTAAGAGTCTGAACCAACTCCACGGCACATAACCACCACCACCCACAGGGTTTCCGAGACTATGAATCTTTAAGGGAACAGATAGCCTCATCTTTCTCCCAAGGAGTGGCTTGTGGATCTGAACTGCTGACCTCGCAGTTAGCAGCCCAACACTTACCCTACAGCACCACCAGTACTCCAACAGAGCTTGGAGTCCTGGTGTGGTACTGTAGACTAAGTACTGGATCACAAGATCAATCTGAACATTTCCAAAGGATAAATAAAGTATGAGGTCCAAAAGGCGGGCTTGATGGCAGATAGGGTAGAGGTACAATGAAGTTCAACATCAACAATACCACAGAATACCAGGTGAAGTGGGTTCAAGGCAGAGCTCCAAAACTTTGAACCACAGAGGTAGGAATATTTTTAAAGTTTGAAGGCTTAAAGCTAGTGGAACTTGTAGTGGAAGTAAGAAATTGCGTACTTTTGAATCTGCCCATCTTGGCTGCCTAGAGCCGACAACTTGGGCAAGAGCAAATGGAAAGACTAAGCAGAGGAACAGACCCACCAAGGAATAACGCCATGGGGACCTCGGAGCCAAGTTGGATAATACACTTTGTCGGTTTTGCTCTGATCTGATTTTCTTTGTTTTTTTGTTTTTGGTATCTGTTCACTGTTTGCGCACCTCCATTCTGGTGACTAGAAGGGGTGACTGACAACTGACAGAATGGACACCCACCACTGGTGGGTTCTTCTGCCATGCATGTGCACAAATACTCTCAGCCCAAGAGCTGGCCCTGAACTGTTCTTTAATAAGGAAAAGGCCAGACCAAGGGGTGTGGAGAGGGAAAGAGAGTTTACAAAACAGGCTGAAAATGAAATTAAAT
>NW_006408573.1:4654917-4668771 GCF_000296735.1 Chrysochloris asiatica | reverse complement strand
ATGGCTTCACTGGTGAGTTCTACCAAATATTCAGGGAAGAGATGTCACCAATTCTACTCAAATTATTCCAGAATATAGAGGAGGATGAAAAACTTCCTAATACATTTTATGAAGCAAGCATAATCCTCATATCAAAACCAGGGAAGGACGTCACTAAGAAAGAAAATTATAGACCAATATTCCTCATGAACATAGATGCAAAAATTCTCAGTAAAACCCTAGCCAACAGAATCCAGCAGCACATCAAAAAGATAATACATCATAATCAAGTGGGAATCATATCAGGGATGCAAAGATGGTTCAACATTAGAAAAACGATCAGTGTTATCCACCATATAAATAAGAAAAAAGAAAAAAACCACATGATCATATTAATTGATACAGAAAAGGCATCTGACAAAATCCAACATCCATTCCTGATAAAAAACACTCAACAAAGTAGACATTGAAAGTCCAACAATACAAGAGGGCCAAAGTTACCCACAATTAACAGGGCTACAATTTGAAACAAAAAGAAATATTTGCATAAAAACAAAACCCCACCACTTTCTGATACAACATGGGCCTGGTTTCAAACTTCGATAATCCTATTAAGAAGCTTACAGAGACCCCCTACCTCTCTGGAGAAAAGAAGAATGAGACGATTAGTCCTAAGGACTGATGACCACATGAATCATAGTGTGTGCTACCTTGAGACCAGAAAACTAGATTGTGTCCAGCTCCTACTACCTCCCCTCTGATCGGGATCATAATAGGAGAACCTGGCAAAGTGGGAGAAAAATGGAGAACAAAATTCAAAGTCATAAAAAAGACCAGACTTACGGTCTGTTAGAGACTGATAGAACCTCCAAGACTATGGTCCCGACACCCTTCCAACCTGGAATTAAAATCAGGATCACTTTCCAGTCAAACAATATACCAGTACATGTAGTGAACAAAAACATCTGTAAAATGGCAGTTGTTGTCTTGTTGTTAAATGCCATTGAGTCAGTTCTGACTCACTGCAACCCTGTACAGGATTTCCTAGGAGCAGCTAGTGAACCAGAACTGCCGACCTTGCAGTTCAAACCAATTTTGCAGTCCAGTGCATTAACCTATAGTGCCACGCCAGAGCAGTATCTGCCCCGAAACAAAGCTCAGAGGACGGGAAAGAAGGCCAAGGGAAACAGGACTACCTAGGAAAGTGGGAAGAACATTAGTTGCAATCCTGTCAATGTACCATTGAGCACTGTTACAGGATGGGATTGCAACAATGCCACAAAACAAAATGTGCATAAATTGTCGAATAGAAATGAATTCATTCTGTAACCTTTCACCTAAACTACAATAAAATGTCAAAAACAAAACAGCAGCGCACAGACAATGGTGCTGTAAAGATACAGCTGACGCAAGGGGGCAGCATGGTGAGGCCCAGGTTTCTGAACCATTACTTCGGTGGTGGGGAATGGATACACCCAAGAGGACAAGGATAAGAGCAGGGAGAAGCCCTGGAGACCGGACGGCTGCAATTGCCCCTGTGAAAGGTGGGAAGACCACGAATAAAGGGGATGTTGGTAAAGAGGAGATTGTGAATGCAAGATGACACTTTAAGAAAAAATGGGGTAAGAATTATAGATTAATGTGGCGGTAGTGGTGTGCCATGGAGTTGATTCTGACTCATAGTGACCCTGGATAAGGTTTCCAAGGCTGTGAATCTTTATGGGAGCAGTTAGCCTTATCTTTCTCTTGTGGAACAACTAGTAGTTTTGAACTGCTGACCTTGAGGTTAGTAGCCCAACTCGTAACCACTATGCTTCCAGATATCCGTGTAGATTAGTGTACTACTTGTCATTTTCTTTTTCAGATTTATCTTATTAATTTCCTCTCCTGGAGGCAGTGCCATATTGGCGAGAGAGAGCTTGGCCTGGGTTTTTGCCCTGGCTCTGCCGGTGATCATAGAGAAGTCATTTAGCTTTCATGGGTCTTAGTTTCCTCTCCTGTCAAATGAGAGAGTTTGGATGGTCTCTAAGAGTCCTTTCTAACTAGAACTCTCTTTCTTGGTTTTATATGAGGCAACTTCAAAATGTTGGTGGAAAAATTCCAGTATCTTTTCATCCCATTTACCCATGAACTTTCTGAGGCCCCCTTGTATTTGGTATCTAGCTATTATTTAAAATGGAAAAATAAAATAGACCACCAGAGGTCCCCATATCCCTTACATATCTGAAAAACAAACTATCTGCAAATAAATATTTTGAACTTTCGCTCCACCCAGATCTAATAAAATCTCTTAAACTTGCTTAGTAAACAATGCAAAGAAGAAAAAATATGCTAAAATCAAATGGTCATAAACTATTTAACACAATACATAAGGAATGAAGTTTTATTTGCCATATAATTCTTCTTTTAAAAAAAAAACGAAATGACCAATTATAACACACTTGACTTGTAAGTTAAAAAAAGCATACTGAAAACCCTGAAAAATAAACTGCTTCTAGGCTGTTATCCAGATACAACACAATGAACTATAGATTTGGCTCCTATCAGAGCAGGTAATATTTTCCACGAAATGATTTTTAATAAATCTCATACTGACATGGCATTTTGTTCTTGGGGAGAAAAATTCCACTGAGAGAAGAGAGTAATTAAAAGCCTGGATTTGACACTCACAGGCCTTAGAGGTCTCCATGCCTACTGTGAAAATAATTCAACAATTCAATGGAAATTTTAATAAAAAGTCACCTCTCTAGGATAAGGCCTTGTTCTCTAGATCACATTTCCATTTTGTACAAAGTCATTCAAAGTTCAAAGCATGGACACACCCTTTATTTGGGAAGGGAGAATCACCAGAAGAGAAACCTGGCTCCATTCTCTATTAGCGCTCATCACCCCAACACACATTTAAATACCCCAATGATTTCAGGGTCTCAAATTCTTTCCACCTTCACCTTTCCTCGTTACTCTCAGTGTCCAGACTTATGACCCACCTTCATGTCACAGATTCCCTCACCTGGCCACAGGCATTCTTCTCATTTCTACCTCAGCCACAGAAACAAACATAGGAGTCTAAGCTCCCCCTCCAACAGGTTTCTCCTCACTATCCATGAGTGCTTACCTCTCCCCTACACACACCCTGGACACACACCCTCCTTACCCACTCATGGCTAGCAATACCTGCCTGCTTGCGTACACTAAGTTCAGTCAGACACATCCATGCAGCCTTTCTGTCACCTAGAATCTCTGACTCCTGCCATATTAGGGGTCATTGATGGACTCAAAGCTCATTGGTTCAGGTTACTACAAATTCAGCCTAAGTTCCATAAAGAACTGATTTTGCTGCTGCTGCTTCTATTGCTGTTGTGAAGTGTCTCAGAGTCAGTTTGATTCCTAGCGACCCTATCTAGGGTTTCTGAGGAGTGATTGGTGGGTTTGAATCTCCAACCTTTCGGATAGCAGTTCCGTGCTTATCCTACCAAAATCAGGACTCCGAGCTGCTTGAAATTATTTTATTTTCCCAAAGTGATCATAAATCAAGCAGTTGCTGTCAAGTCGACTCTGACTCATGTGACCCCATGTGTGTCGGAGTAGAACTGTGCTCCATAAAGTTATCACTGGCTGATTTTTCAGAAGTAGATTGCCAGCCCTTTCTTCTGAGGTGCCTCTGGGTGAACTCAAACCTCTATCTTTTATATTAGCAGTTGGGCTCATTGTTTGTACCATCTAGGGACCTAAAGGTGACCATACTGCCTCCAAATACTTAAAAAAATACATGGTTTTGCTTGTTTGATTTTTGCCTAAGATCTTCTTTTGTCTTTTCCACCTTTATAGGTGTGCCAAAACATGTGATCTTAATATTGAGTCTATTTCATTAATAGGTGTGACAGGAGAGGGTCCCACTGAGCTAGAACCTCACTGCTGCTTGGCAGTCCTTCATGACCTGCTGCCATTCCATCTTACTGTTTGAAACATGACGCATGCTTCTCAAACTGCCGACTGCTTTCACCTCACTCACCCTCATTCAATGGCACTTTACCTTCAACTTTGGAAAGAAGACAGCCCATGTGAACTTCTTCAATTCCTTTCCTATTATTTCTGAAACTAGACACCCAGCTCCATTCTCCTCCCAATTTATACATTCTGTGTACCATTGCTCTGCTCTATGCTGCAAGTGCTCCATCCTAGGATGTTGTGTGTACCCCCACTCTGCTCTATGCTGCAAGTGCTCCATCCTAGGACGTTGTGTGTACCCCCACTCTGCTCTATGCTGCAAGTGCTCCATCCTAGGAAGTTGTGCGTACCCCCACTCTGCTCTATGCTGCAAGTGCTCCATCCTAGGACATTGTGCGTACCCCCATTCTGCTCTATGCTGCAAGTGCTCCATCCTAGGACGTTGTACGTACCCCCACTCTGCTCTATGCTGCAAGTGCTCTATCCAAGGACATTGTGCGTACCCCCACTCTGCTCTATGCTGCAAGTGCTCTATCCTAGGACATTGTGCATACCCCCATTCTGCTCTATGCTGCAAGTACCTGTCCTAGGTGAGGAGGAGACTAACTGATCTTTTTCCCAGACTGACACCTCTTGTTGGCCTTAAGCTGAGCACCAGATAAAGTCAAAATCCCTCAGCTTACTACTTAGGCTACTCCTTATCTGTTGTTGTTATGTGCTGTGGATTTCCAAGGAGCAGCTGGTGAGCTTGAACTTCTGACCTTGCAGTCCAGCACATTAACCCACAGCACCACACCAGGCCTCCTTAACTGGAGCCTGTGGTTTACATGAGTGCTCAACACCAGCAAACTGACTTTGTTCCTCATTTCCTCTCCACATCATGCACATCCAGTTTTACTAAATCAATGACGAGGAGGAGAGAGATTGATGAACAGTGATACTACAATCAGTATCATTTCTTCTTTCCTCGTAACAGGACAGTTTTGTTTTGTTTTTAAGTTTTTATTGTGAATTGAGTGATAGTTTACATGGGAGAACATTGGTTTTACACTCATCATTTCATTGGAATGATTACAATCTAGGAAAGTATTTTAAAAGGTCAATCTTAACAAAAGTGCAGTTCAAGTGCTAATCCTCACAACTCTGTAATAAAGGTACTTTTATCTCCAGTTATCCAATGAGGAGAACGGCTCAGAGAAGCTCTAGTCATTTTCCCAGCTCATGCAGGTAGTGGCAGAGCGAGAGTCAAAACCCCAGATAACTGTCACTGTCTACAACCACTTATAAAATCCAGATGTCTACCAGGTTCCAGGTGAAATTAGTATTGTTGAAACAAGTGTTAAATGGAGGTTTTCTAAAGAACCGGTTTGAGTTTCAAAACTATAAATCATTTCAGTATACTGATATTTAAATAAATGATATAAATGTATTTGAATTTTCCTGAAGTAATTAGCTCTTTGTTGTTGTGAAGTGCCGTCCAGTCGATTTTGGCCCATCGTGATCCTGTATAGGGTTTCCAAGGAGCAGCTGGTGAGTTTGCAGTTCAAATGACTTCGCAGTCTGACGCATTAGCCCACAGTGCCACACCAGGATTCCAATTAGCTCTTTAGAGACTCTTAAAGTGAAATATGCCTACATGTCTTGATCATGACACTCTAATGGTGGTGGTGGTGGTGGTGGCTGTGTGTCACTGAGTCGGTTCTGACTAACAGTGACCCTGAATAGGAATTCTCTGGCTACAAATCTTTATGGGAGCAGAAAGCCTCATTTTTCTCTTGCACAGTGACTGGTAGATTCGAACTGCTGACCTTGTGGTGAGCAGCCCAGCTCTTAATCTACTACACTATCAGGGTTCCTTAATATACTTAATATATTATACTTAATATACTACTTATCCTTTTCTAAATTAGGAGTTCTTGAGTTTTTTGAGTAGAAAAGAAAAATAAAAACCTTAGCCAGTATCAGCTCACTGTAAAATTTGCAAAGGATTATTTCAAAAACAAAATATATCTTTAGTCTACAGACAAATCATTTTTATTTATCAATAATATAGATGGCTTTTAAAGTCAGGAAGCTTTTATTGAAAACTGAAATACAAACTGCACAGAAGGAAAGTAACTAGGTATCAATGTAAGCGCCAGGTTTCTATTCCTGAACTAGGTGTTGTCTACACAGTACAACAGAGTCTGGCTTAACATGCATTCTCTCTCCTGATAGAAACTAGCAGGCACTTATTTTGTGGCATGTTTTGGAATATTATGTACTACCTATCTTAGTCCCTGGAGTCCTGGTGTGGCGCTGTGGGTTAATGCGGCAGACTGAAAGTCATTTGAACTGCAAGGTCAGTGGTTCAAGCTCACCAGCTGATTCTTGGAAACTCTATACAGGGTCGCTATGGGTCAGAATCGACTCAACGGCACTTAACAACAACATCTTAGTCCCTATGCCCATAAATCAGATGTTCAAAAAGGTATACTTGCAAAACAGCTTGTTGGTGAAAAAGAAAAAGAAAAAAAATCACTAAAAGATGCTCTACGCACACCCACTATGCTACATTATGATTGAAAGTTTCCAGTAGCACCAATCTGTTAACATATGTATCCTCATTACTCGAGGCTACCAGATGACCAACTGAATAGATCACAAAGTTTGAAACTTGTTGCATTTTTAAGACTCCAGATCTAAGATGATATACTAATCTTTTCAAAATTAAGTCTCTGTGTTGTAGAGATACAGAGGGACGGAAGAGAGGAGATAAGAAAATATTCCTACACATTATACTCACTAGACTTTAGATATTCAGTCATTTGGCAGCCTTACTAATCACCACTTGTGAAAACAAGGCTTACAGCAGCCGTATACCTGAGTTGTCCTGTAAGCAGTGTAAGAGCTTCACAGGACACTTCCACAATCCACTCAAATTCCCCTTCAGAAAACCAGAATATCACTATCATACTCTTACATTCTTGAATAAACCCTAAATAGGGTCACCATGAGTCAGAACCGACTTGATGGCACTTAACAACAACAACAACAACAATATTTAAGAGAGTTCCTGGGTAGTGTAAACTAAAGCTTGAGTCCAAACAGAGGAGCCTTGAAGGAAAGGCCAGGCTACTTACTTCCCACAAATTAGCCAGCGAAAAGCATGTGGGCACAGTTCTACTCTGACACATATGTTGTTGTTGTTATGTGCTGTGGAGTCGGTTCTAACTCATAGCGACCCTGTACAGGGTTTCCGAAGCTGTAAATCTTTACGGGAGCAGAAAGCCTCATCTTTCTCCCATGGCACATGCTGGTAGTTTCGAACTGCTGACCCTGGCGTTAGCAGCCCGATTCATAACCACTATGCTACCAGAGCTCCTAGGGATGCTATGTAAGTCAGAACCTATCAGCTAGCAAGTGGTTAATATTCATCTATAAAAATACTCATATATATTAAAAGTAGTAACAAGGATTTTCATCAACTTTTAAAAAAAAGAAAGGAAGGGGTAATTCTGAATAATCAAGTCAACAGAAAGTGGAGGACTCAAGGAACTAAGACTGCTCACCAAGCTGTGTGTAGAGCAGCTCGTGCTAGGCCGAGTCTCAGGGACAAGGGACAAGGCCCAGCTCTGCAGAGCCTCAAGCCAAGGTATGCATATCCCTAGTGACCAAAGAGCCTTCGGGATACATTTACCAGTTACATCCAAGCAGTGCTGAATTATCATACATCATAAGACTACTCTGGGTGTATAGTAGCATCATAAATCTAAAATAAAAACACTTTAAAATAAGAATGCTAAATTCAAGTATACACTGTCTGTGATGGAATAAGATCCATACGCCTGCCTACAAGGAAGACCAGTTAATACTACAATTATTCAAATGTATGCACCAATCACAAAAACCACTGAGGATGAAATTGATCAAATGTGCAATCAAGATGTACTGATAATTACTGGCAATTAGAATGCAAAGGTGGGAAACAAAGAGGAAGGGTCAGTCTTTGGAAAATAGGCATCGGTGAAAGAAAAAATGCTGGAGATCATATGAAAGAATTTTGTAAGACCAATGACTTCTTCAAGGCAAATACCTTTCTTAAACAACATAAAAAATGACTATACACATGGACCTCACCAGCTGAAATACACAGAAATCAAACTGACTCCATCTGTGGAAAGAGGTGGTAAAAGAGCTCCATATCATCAGCCAAAACCAGGCCAGGGCAGACCTTGGAACAGACCATCAATCAATCATATGCAAATTCAGACTGAAGCTGAAGGAAAGTAAAACAAGTCCACGACAGCTAAAATATGATATTGAACCTATTCCACCTGAATTTAGAGATCATCTCAAGAACAGATGTGATGCATTAGTCACTAGTGACTGAAGACCAGAAGTGTTGTGGGATGACATCAAGAACATCAACAGGAATAAAGCAAAAGGTCATTAAGAAGACAAGAAAGAAGGAAAAGACCAAAATGGATGTCAGAAGGGACTCTGAAACATGCTCTTAAGCATACAGATGCTAAAGCAAATGGAAGAAGTGAGCAGGTACAGAAAATTTCAGAGGGCAGATCAAGAAGACAAAGCTAAATATTATAATGAAATTGTGCAAAGACCTGGAGTTAGAAAACCAAAGGGGAAGGAAACGCTCAGCATTTCTCAAGCTGAAGGAACTGAAGAAAAATTCAAGCCTCGACTTGCGATATTTTAAGATTCTGTGGACAAAATACTGAATGACTGAAGGAATACACAGCGTCACTGTATTAAAAAGAAATGGTCGATATTCAGCCAATTCAAGAGGTAGCATTTAATGAAGAACCAATGACACAGAAGGAAGAAGTCCAAGGTGCACTGAAGTCATTGGCAAATAACAAGGTTCCAGGAACTGATGGAATATAAACTGAAATGTTTCAACAAACTGATGCAGCACTGGAGGCACTCATTCATCTATGCCAAGATATTTGGAAGACAACTACCTGACCAACTGATTAGAAGAGATCTATATTTGTTCCATTTCAAAGAGAGGTCACCCAATGGAATATGGAAATCACTGGACAATATCATTAATATGCCATGCAAGTAAAATTCTGCTAAAGGTATTTTAAAAACGCCCGCAACATAACATTTATAGAGAATTTCCAGACGTTCAAACCGGATTCAACCGAAGATAGGAGACAAGGGAAGTCACTGCTAACATCATACGGATCTTTGCTGAAAGAAGAGAATGCCAGAAAGATGTTTACCTGTGCTTTACTGACTACGCAAAGGCTTTTGATTGTGTGGATCATGATAAGCTATGGGCAACGATGCGAGGAATGAGGGTTCCACAACTCATGAGGAACCTGTACATAGACCAAGAGGCGTTTGATCAAAGAGAACAAGGGAACACTGAATGATTTAAAATTAGCATGGGTGTGCACCAGGGTTGTATTCTGTCACCATAATTAATCAATGTATATGCTGAGCAAATAATTCATGAAGCTTGATTATATGAAGAACATAGCATCAGGATTGGAGGAAGACTCATTAATAACCTGCAATAGCAGATGACACTATCTTATTTACTGAAAGTGGGGAGGACTAGAAATATTTATTAATGAAGATCAGAGACCACAGCCTTTGGTATGGGCTCACCTCAATGTAAAGAAAACAAGAATCCTCACCAGTGGAAAATAAATAACACCAACATATACGCAAAAGATCGAAGTTTTTGAAGACTTCATTTTGCTCTGATCAACCATCAGAACTCATAGAAGCAGTAGTCAAGAAATCAAATGACGTATTGAATTGGGCCAATCTGCTGCACAAGACCTCTTTAAAGTGTTGAAGAGCAAAGATGTCAGTTTGAGGACTAAGGTGTGCTTGACCCAAGCCATGGTATGTTCAATAGCCTCATATGCATGTGAAAGTTGGACAATGAATAAGGAAGACCGTAGAAGAACTGATGCATCTGATTTATGGTGTTGCAGGAGAATATTAAAAGTGCCAAAAGAACAAACAAATCTGTGTTGGAAGAAGTACAGCCAGAATACGCCTTAGAAGCCAGTATGGCCAGATTTCATCTGTCATACTTCAGACATAATATCAGGAGGGACTAGTCCCTGGAAAAGAGCACCATGCTTGGTAAAGTGGATGGTCAATGAAAAAGAGGAAGACCCCCAACGAGATGTATTGGCACAGTGGCAGCAGCAATGGACTCAAGGGCAGAAAAGATGGTGAGGTTGGTGCAGGACTGGGCAGTGTCTCTTTCTATTGCTATGAATGGGTACTAACTCAGCAGCACCTAACAACTACAACAACAAAATTCAAAGTCTGCAAATTCCCACCCTCTTGCTCTGTACCACAATCCTAATATATCAAATCCCTAAAGATTCAGCTATTTTAAGCTAGTTGAAAGTTGTTTTGTTTATGAAGCCACAGGAAAAGGAAGATATTCTCTCCTTGGCTAGAAAATAATACCTAAACAGATCTATAGTTTGAAAATGCAAATACTGTATTTAGAAAAAATAAAAGGCACTATATGGAAAGGAAGTGTGGTAACAGTGGTCAGGGCAAAAATGAGGAATTTGCATACCTTTGATGTAACACACTTGACCATTGATACGTATGTTAGACAAAAAAGTACAGTTTTATGTGCACTTCCTTATCTGTTGCTGGATGTCGTTTTAGCAGAAGAGGAGTACTTTAAAAGGGAGTACACACACTACCTTCTAAATTTTCTTCGAATATAACATGGCTGTTTTAGTGTTTGTGTTTTGTTTTGTTTTTATTTAATTATTTTAATAAAATACATATCAGGGCTATACTGCCTCTGCAGCTATAAAACCAGGAAGAGCCATGCTCAGAGGATTTGTTGTTAGGGCCAACGAGTCGGTTCTGATTCACAACACTCTGAGCACAACAGAAGGAAATTACTGCCTAGTACTGTGCCTTCCTCACAACTCTTGTTATATTTGATCCCACTATTGCTGCCACTGTGTCAGTCCATATTGTTGGGGGGCTTCCTCTTTTTTTTTATGGAGTCTGAACATTAACCATCATGATGACCTTTCTCCAAGGAAGGCCTGGTCCCTTCTGATAAGATCCAAAGAGCAAGAGACAAAGTCTCGCCATCCTGACTTTTAAGGAACATTCTGACTGTATTTCTTCCAAAACAGATTTGTTTGTTCTTCTGGAAATTTATGGTACTTGAACTATTCTTCACCAAACCGTCATTCATTCTACTCAAGTCTTTCTTACTCATTTTTCAACTATTACATGCATATGAGGCGACTGAAAATACTGAGGCTTGGATTTCTTGAGCCCTTTAAAGATGTCTTTTGTGGCAGGTTTGCCTCATATGATGTCTTTTGTTTTCTTGTACTCCTAGATCTACGTAAAATAAAGTCTCTGACCACTTCAATCTTTTATCTATTTATCATGAGGTTATTCATCAGTCCAGTTACAGGGATTTGGCTTCCTTTACATTGATGTTGACTCTAAGGTTGCGGTCTTTGATCCGCATCCTTAAACGTTTTTAAGTCCTCATCCTCTGCATTTTGCAGATTGTTAATGAGTCTTCCGCTAATCTTTAGGCCACATTCCTCTTCATATAATCCAACTTCTCAGACTATTCACTCAGCACACACACTAAATAAGTAAGGTGAAATGATGCAATTCTAGTGCACACCTTTCCTGATTTTAAACCATTCAGTATCCCCTAGTTCTGTTTCAATGATTGCCTTTTGGTCTATGTACACGTTCCTCATGAGTACAATTAAGTGTTCTGGAATACCCATTCTTCTCAGTGTTATCCGTAGTTTGTTATGATCCACACAGTCAACTGTCTTTGTATAGTCAACAAAGCACAAGTGAAAATCTTTCTGGTATTCTCTACTTTTAGTCAAGATCCATCTGATGTCTGCAATGATATCCCTAGCTCTCTATCCTCTTCTAAATCCAGCTAGAATTTCTGGAAGTTCCCTGTCGATGTACTGGTACAACTGTTTTTGAATAATCTTCAACAAAAGGTTACTTGCATATAACATTAATGATATTGTTTGATGACCATCAATTGCTCATACCAAGTTTAGACTGAAGGTGAAAATAAAAACAAGTCCACAGAGCCAAAATATGACCTTGACCATATCCCTGAATTTAGAAACCATCTCAAGAACAGAATTGGTGCATTTAACACTATTGACCACAGACCAGAGAGTTGTGGAATGACATCAAGAACACCATACAGGAAGTAAGAGGTCATTAAAATACAAGAAAGAAAGAATGGATATCAGAAGAGATTCTGAAACTTGCTCTAGAGGATAGAGAAGCTAAAGTAACTGGAAAAAATGAGGAAGTAAAAGAACTGAACAGAAAACTTCAAAGGGCAGTTCAAGAAGTCAAAGTCAAGTATTATAATGTATTATAATGAAATTTGCAAAGACATGGAGTTAGAAAACCAAAAGGGAAGAACACGTTCAGCATTTCTCAAGCTGAAAGAACAGAAAAAAAATTAAATTAAAAAAAATAAAAATTTCAAGCCTCGGGTTGCCGTATTGAAGAATTCTAGGGCAAAATCTTGAATGATGTCAAAGCATCAAAAGAAGATGGAAAGAATAGAGTCACTGTACCAAAAATAATTGGTTGATGTTCAACCATTTCAGGAGGTGCCTTATAATCAAGAACAGATGGTACCGAATGAAGAAAGAACAAGGTACAGTGAAGGAATTGGCAAACAACAAGGCTCCAGGAATTGAAGGAATACAAATTGAAATGCTTTGACAAACTGATGCATTGCTGGAGGCCTTCACTCGTCTGCAAAGAAATCTGAAAGATAGCAGTCTGGTCAACTGATTAGAAAAGACCCGTATTTGAGCCCATTCCAGAGAAAGGTGACCCAATGGAAGGTGAACATCAGAGGACTTGTTGTTGTCAGGTGCCATCGAGTCAGAACCAACTCATAGAGACCCCATGCACAGCAGAACTAAACAATGTCCAATCCTGGGCCAACCTCACTACCGCTGCCACACTTGATACCACCTGGTTGATCCATCTCGTTGGGGGTCTTCCTCTTTCTCTCTCACCCTCCATCTTACCCAGCAATGATGCCACCTGGTTGATCCACCTCGTTGGGGGTCTTCCTCTTTTTCTCTCACCCTCCATCTTACCCAGCATGACATCCTTCTCCAGCGACTGTTCCCTCCTGACAATATGTCCAAAGTATGAGAGACGAAGCTCAGCCATCCTGGCCTCCAAGAAGCACTCTGGCTGCACTTCTTCCAAAACAGATCTATTGGTTCTTTTGGCAGTCCATGGAACTTTCAGTATTCTCCTCCAACACCACAGCTCAAAGGCATCAATTCTTCTACGATTTTCCTTATTCACTGTCCAGCTTTCGCATCCATATGAGGTTATTGAGACTGGGAATAACATAATATAGAGGTTCCTCAAATGTATTCTCTACAATACTGGTCCCAGGATATATAGCCTGAGACAAGGGATTCAGTAATTAAACATTTTAAAGGCTCTGATTCTGCAAGGACTCATTTTGTTTATCCTAGCACTTCCTAAACTTATTAGGCTACAGATTAATCTTCTTCTGTTGTTGTTGTTGTTGTTAGGTGCCATCGAGTCAGTACCGACCCATAGTGACCTTATTATGCACAGCAGAACGAAACACTGCCCGATCCTGGGCCAACCTCACTACTACTGCCACGCTTGAGTCCATCGATGCTGCCACTTGGCCAATCCATTTCGTTGGGGGTCTTCCTCTTTTTCTCTGACCCTCCACCTTACCAAGCATGATATCCTTCTCCAGCAACTGGTCCATCCTGACAATATGTCCAAAGTATGAGAGATGAAGTTTGGCCATCTTGGCCTCCAAGGAGCATTCTGGCTGCACTTCTTTCAAAATGGATCTATTGGTTCTTTTGGCAGTCCATGGCACTTTCAATATTCTCC
>NW_006408573.1:4649661-4652167 GCF_000296735.1 Chrysochloris asiatica | reverse complement strand
ATGGACTTGTTTTCATTTTCTTCAGCTTCAGTTTGAATTTGCATATGAGTAATTGATGGTCTGTTCCACAGTCTGCCCCTGGCCTTGTTTTGACTGACGCTATGGAGCTTTTCTATTGTCTCTTTCCACAGATGTAGTCAATTTGATTTCTATGTATTCCATCTGGTGAGGTCCATGTGTATAGTTGTCACTTATGCTGTCTAAAGAGTGTATTTGAAATGAACAAATCATTGGTTTTGCAGAATTCTATCATGCATTCTCCAGCATCGTTTGTATCACCGAGGCCATGTTTTCCAACCACTCATTCTTCCTCTTTGCTCCCAACCTTTGCATTACAATCACCAGAAATGATCAATACATCTTGATTGCATGTTTGATCAATTTCAGATTGAAGAAGTTGATAGAATTCTTCTATTTCATCCTCACTGGCTTTAGTGGATGGTGTGTAAATTTGAATAATAGTGGTATTAACTGGGCTTCCCTGTTGTTGTTCTTGGTAAGTACCATGGAGTCAGTTCTGACCCATAGCGACCCTGTACAGGGTTTCTGAGGCTATAAATCTTTACAGGAGCAGAAAGCCTCATCTTTCTCCCGTGGAACAGCTGGTAGTTTCCAACTGCTAACCTTGAGGTTGACAGCCCGATTCGTAACCACTACGCTACCAGAGCTCCTTGTAGGCACATGGATATTATTCTATCACAGACAGCATTTACCTCATGACTGATCTGGATATGTTTTTTTTGATGATGAATGTAACACCATTCCTCTTTAATTTGTCATTCCCAGCATAGTAAACCATGTGGTTGTCAGATTCAAAATGGCCAATACCAGTCCATTTCAGCTCACTAATGGCTAAGATACTGATGTTTATGCGTTCCATTTCATTTTTGACAACTTCCAATTTTCACAGATTCATACTTTGTACATTCCACGTTCAAATTTTCAATGGATGTTTACAGCTGTTTCTCTTCATTTTGAGTGGTGCCCCGTCAGCAAATGAAGGTCTCGCGGGCTTTACTTCATTCGTGTCATCATGGTCTACTCTACTTTGAGGAGGCAGCTCTTCCCCAGTGGCATTTTGAGTGCCTTCCAACCTGAGGGCTCTAAATACATCCCAAGAACTATGCAAAACTCAAGAAAAATTCCACCAAAGTCAGACTCATTTTGGAAAATAATTTTACTACTCCTTCCTATATAATTTAGCATTGCTGACACTTTTACGGGCTATTCAGAAGAGTGAAACAATATCCTTGTGAGTTAAATTCCGCAGTGCTGTCATTGGGTATGCTGTCATTATTCTCGCCTCCATGTTTCGTACATAAAATTCAGATTTCATTATATAATGGATGCAATTACAAAACGCAGGAAAGTATCCAGGGACCTACTATGGTGACATTCTCTTTTCATAGACTATCTGAATTCTGAATTCATTCTACATCATACTTAGAAACTGAAAACGGTTCTTGGACCAATCTAAAAATATCTTGAATATTAAAAATCTCTCTAGATTAAAAAACAACAAAAAACTTTCTAATTACTCCACCCTCCCTAGAGACTCCATTCTGTCCTATGAATGATATGAGTTGCCTTTTGGGTGAACTTTTCTCAGACTTTCCAGCCAAAGAATTAATTCCCTAAGTGAAGACTTCTGTCCCCTTTACCTCTCCTCTACACCCCAAGTCATATCTCTCAGCTTTCATAGAACATATTCTTCAAGAAATTCTATGATTTCATCAGAAACTATGGCTCCTTTGTCCAGATGTGAAAACAGGATGCAAGCAGAAGGCATGGCAGGATGCAAGCAGAAGGCAACATGGCAGAGGTCAACATTGAAAGGATTAAGAGTTTGAGAATCACTGCTCTAGAATAGTGTTTTTCAAACTGTGACTTTATTTTCAAACTTTTTATTTTTATCATGAATTGAGTGAAGGTTTACATTCAACAAATCCCATACTGCACTTCACCCTCAATGACTGTAATCCCTACAATGCAACATCATTGATCCCACTTCCTCCCTGTTCTCTTGTTCCTACTTCTTCTTTCCTAACCATTCTGAACTTTGTCCTTAGATAAATGTTTAATGGCTGACCCTTGTATTGCGTGCATTACTCACCAGTGTTGTCCTGACTCGTCCCCACCCCCTTGCCCCATATACCTATCTACTGCTTGGCTAAAACTGAGCCGCAGGGGTGAGTTCAGCTCCAAATCTGAAGAGTGATCAGGGGCCATTATCTTGGTGCCCCACTAGTCTCTATCTGACCAGTAGGCCTCTTTCTTTTATGACTTTAAGTTTTGTTCTACATTTTCTCCCACTCTATCCAGGAACTTCTACTGTGATCCTTTTCTTAGAAATTGGTAGTGGTGACTGGGCTCCATCCAGTTCTTAAGAGTGTCAGAGTCATGGAGACTGGCTATAATTGACTTTTTTTTTTTTTTAATGGAGTAAAAAAATACTAGAGCAATGTGCATATGTACTTTTTGTAATTTGAAACATGTTTATATATAT
>NW_006408573.1:4642216-4649561 GCF_000296735.1 Chrysochloris asiatica | reverse complement strand
TGATGCAAATCTGACCAGTCAGGATGGTTCGAGTTTGGAAGTTCCCAGAAGTTAGAGGTATTTTGTAACATAATTCTAAATGCTTAACCTGATAACCTGGGCTTAGGTACACAATTTATAAAAGCCTGGGACTTATTTTACCTTTAAACCTTTCTCCATCTGGTCCAATCTCTGTCTCTCTAGACTAGAAATTCAAATCAGAAAGGTAAAGTCTCAAGTTCCAAGGCAACCTGTAGAAGAACTTACCTCAACTTCCACCTTTGTGAAGGGCTGGCAGAAGGTGAGCATGCAAAGCTGAATGCTGCAGAGAGAAAAATCAAGAGTTCGCTTTGGATGTTCCTACAAGTATCACCTGTCAATCATCCTTTTTCACACACCCCAGCCCGTGCCACACGTCATACGTATTTTAAAAATGACATCCTGACTTTAACACTACTTGGGCTTACACAACCATTCTTGAGATTTAAAGTTAAATCACCAAAGGCAATACCAAATATGCATTTGTGATCTGAGCTGCAGCCCAGCAGACTCAATTCCAAATTGGAAGTTTTCTTGACAGCAAGGACTCATAGACCTAATTCCCTAAAAACAAAACAAAACTACCCAGGGTTGAATTTTAAGGTATATAAACAAAATGATAATAAGCAAGCTCCCAAGAAGGAGATCATGCTTTGCTAAATTCTTTTCTGACATTAAAGTAACTAGTGGAACTTTCCTTAAAAGTAAAAACTTTATCATAATTATTTCAGTACAGTACCTAATAAAAATTTTAGTTATGAGGAAAATTTCTGAAGTTTCAAATTGTACTGTAAAGCTAGGATTGGTTAAACAATACTCTCAAAGATATTTTGTGAAATAATTGTTTTTACTTGCAGTTTTCCAGTAAATGTTTAGCCTCCCTAAATAACATTTCTATGGAATTTTGAATTTAGCCTTATTTAGACAGATGATTCAGAAAATCCGGCAGAATGTATTAGATTATATGGTTAAGGAAGTAACCAACCAATCCTTTCTTAATGTATGACTTATCTAGAGATATCAATGAATTTATCTATAAATATCAAAGGGACTTAGTTGAGATAAGAAACTTGGGAAGTTAACCAAGGAATTAAACTAAAAGAACTTAGGAAATAGGAGATTCTAGGAAATTAGAGACTTCCATAACTAAGTATAAATTGTTAGTGTAAATACCACTTCTCAAGCTTTTCATCTGAACGAAAAAAAATCTTGGCTTATCAACACCGTGCCAAAAAAAATTAGTCAGCATTATCTTCCGTAAAGTAAACTGTTATTTAATTATTTCAATTGAGCTTTGGAATTCAATTATCTGTTAGACGCATTCCGTAAATTCTGAATGCTACCAAAAAAAAAGCCAAAAAACCAATCGTGAGATCTCATTAAACTTGCCTTGTCCATATGAACCAAATGACACGAACACAAAACCACTTTGCCAGAACTGCCCCCTCTCTAAATTTATTCCCTGACTCGCTTCGCTCTAAGGACATAACTCTGGTTGAACATCTCCTCTTTAGACTCTGAGTCTGAGAGTAGCAGTAGGAGTCAGGGTGATGGAGAAAAAGATTGCAGATGTATTAGACATACTGCTAACAACATTAAGTAGACCAGAAGACAAAGGTGAAAATGAGATCTGTCACGGATCAGTGTCATGTGGCGATCAGACAAAACCAAAAACTATAAAGTTTTCTGTTTTTGCTTGGAAATCCTAGGAAATCTTCAATTCTTGAAAAGATCTTTTTTCTTAGTTTTCTGTGTTTTCTCCTATTTTCCTTTTCTCTTTCTCACAGACTTCCAAAGTTAGAAGTCTAGATTAACTAAACTATTCGAAATCCTGGTGTGATTCTGTAGGATACGCACTGGACTGCTAACCAAAAGGTTGGTGGTTCAAACCCACTAGCCACTCCTTGGAAACCCTATACCGGGTCACTATGAGTCAAAACCGACTTGATGGCACTTAACAACAAAACGCCTTCTAGAAAAGCCTTCTCTCACTTGACTTTCACATTTATCTGGGTGGCTACACAACCAAGGAGTCCTGGTGTGGTGCTGTGGGATAATGCATCCAACTGCAATGTCATTTGAACTGCAAGGTCAGTGGTTCAAGCTCCTTGGAAACCCTATAAAGGATTGCTATGGGTCAGAATCGACTCGACGGCACTTAACAACAACACTACCAAAAAGCGTCATCTTAACCGTAGAGTGAAGCCAAAGTCACTATCTCTAGAGGATCTAGAAACCTAAAAGATGAGATTCCTCAGGAAATATAAATATGCTACCCATTTAATTTTCAGGCACTTCTGCTTTCCCAAATGCTTTCACATCACTTGCTTCTCTTAATCTTCCGTACGTACAGAAGCTTAAAATAAGGAATTCAAATTCAGTGGTGGCATAAAGCATATTTTCTAGCTGAATGAGTAAGTTTAATTCCAAGACAGTTAAAGCATAATACAACATCTAGATACCCTTTAAAATGTCTTTCTTTTGGGTGATGTTTGCTTAATTCCAACTGCCAATAACGGATGCTTAACACATATCAAATGTGTCAATGTTTCATCCACTCGCTCAGCAGCTACCTAGTTTGATTTCAAAGCAATATAGACACAAAAAGATAAGAGGGGAAAGAAAGCATGATGTATATATTTATATGTATTTATACTTTTGTGATTTCCCTTTAAATATTTTCATGTGGTGTCACCTAGCCATCACCAATATTAGCTGAACTCTGTGCAGAACACCAATCAAAAGGCCCTCCTGCGTAAGTCCCTGGGGAAAGTCATCAAAGCCAGGTGTCTGACATGGCTCTCAGCAAAATTTAAGCAGGCTCAGACTATCCAAGGGAAAGTAAACAAAGGGTCTTCCTTTGACATGCTCTTCCTGGTCTGGTGCTGTAGGATGCACACTGGACTGCTCACGCCAAGGTTGGCCTTTCACACCCAACAGCTTCTCCTCAGAAACCCTATACAGGGTTGTTGAAAATTGGACTCTTGGAGTAGCGCTGTAGGATCAACACTGGACTGCGAACCACAAGGTCGGCAGTTCAAGCCCAAGAGTTGTTCCGCTGAAACCCTATATACAGGGCTACTGAGTTGGAACTGACTCAATGGCACTTAACAACAAGAACATTTCACTTCAGCTTGCTCGACAGTGAAACTGTATCCCTCTTCTCTCTTAGTGCTTGTAGAAACTGCTGATCCTATGCTTTTACAATCCAGGAAGAGAACTGAAAGCTTGGTTAGCTATTTTCTCAAATTAGACCCATCTTAACCATTTCAGGTTATATGACTAAGTTGTTCTGCACTGTTCAAACCAATATAGAAAAGTAAAGATGGGGGCATTAGATAACAAATCTGCAGAGGAAATGAAACTACAAAATTAAAGTTAAGTATGTACAAATGACTAGAATGTTCCTTAAGAACGCATCATCAGAACACCATGAATTCTGCACATAGTGATCTCAGAGATTAGTGGGCAAGACAGCGATGCTTTTGGCAGAGAATTATCAGCTGCAAGACTTAAAACTAATCAGCAGTCTTCATGTTTACCTAAACACAAGGCTTTAAAACAAATAAGAGATGATCTATCTTCTTCACTACAGTCATATGAACATAAACTAATGACAGACAAAAGCAACTTACAAGGTATATCCCTGCCACGTCCAGGTCACAGTGTCCTACAATAAAAGAAGTACCGCACTGTCAGTTCAGGAAAAGACGCACCAAATAAAAACAAAGATGTTATCTTAACACTTGTAGTCAAGTCAACATTTGTCTTCAGCTTTCCTCTGAAATGAGGTGCAGTATGTATCTTATTACTCATAAACAACAGCACTAATCATGATTTATATCAATCAACAGTGAGTTGATCTCTGGATACTTGGCTTCACAAGATGTACAAAGAAACAATGACCTCCCTTATTGTCACCGATTTCTTAATGGAAATAAGTTGTTCTGAATTTGTTATAATTAAGAAACAAACATTGTGCATGCTCAGCTACTTTTTTTTCTCCTAACGGGAACATTTGGAGTCCTGGTGTGGCACTGTAGGATAAGCACTGGATGGCTAATCACAAGATCGACAGTTCAAACCCAACAGCCACTCCTCGGAAGCCTTATGCAGACAGGGTGGCTATGGGTCAGAACCAACTGGACAGCACACAACAACAACAACAACATGAATGCAATTTGCTTGCAAGTCTGGAACCTATCAATTCTAGAAAAAAATAAGAATTTGGGAGAAAAGATTGAGAGTCCATAGTCAAAGAATTTGAATACATAATTCAAAGCTACAGGCAGAAGTACAGTAAGTAAAAACTTGATACATTTTAATTTGTTTACAAATTATTTTAATTTTTTGTGTTGTTGAAAATACACACAGCAGTTATAACCATTCAACAATTTGTACATGTGCATGCAGATCAGTGACATAGATTCCATTCTTTGAGTTGTGCAACCCTCCTTACCCTCTTTGATTTGTTATTTACATTACTATAAGCCCACTGCCCCCTAGGTGTCCATCGAATCTTTTGATATACTGTTGTCCATCTGATTCCTTATAGCGAGTTCTCAAAAGAGTAGAATGTGGGACCCTATCCAGAGGAACAGCGACACCAGAGATGGAGGCAGAGATGAGGATACAGAGAGAGGGAGCAACTAAGGTCTCTGGACTCATGGAAAGAGAAAGGCTGTGTGCTGGCAGCCAGGAGGCAGGCTTACAGAATGTGCCCTCTGGTTGTTTTAATGACTATATATTCCTGAGTGTTTTTGTGTACATCCAAAAAATAACTAACTAAATAAATAAATAAGAAAAAAAATTTAAAAATGAGGGAATAGAAGCAAATACTGTTGAATGATGATGCATGGAGGGGGTTGTAATCATTGCAATGAAATGAAATATGACAGAATAAACCAATGTCCTTCCATGTGAACTGTCACTCAATTTACAATGAAAGTTTCAAAAAAAAAGGAGGAGAGAGTACATGCTCAAGGCAGACATTTTTTTAAAGTTCAACTATTGTTAAGCTTAAAGAAGACTCCAAAATGAAGAACAGAATTTCAAATTCTCCTGAATTCAGACTTTCTGGAACCACTGAGATGGGATAAACCCCCAAAATGATTGCTCCAGGATAATCTTTAAGCCTTAAACCAAAAAAAAAAAAAAAATCCCCTGAAGTCTTAATTCTTTTTTTTTTTTTCCATTAAAAAAGCCCAAGGTTAATAAAATAGCCACTGAGCAGAAAGTTAAAATGTACAGGAACTCTTAATCCTCAATATCACAGATAATTAATAACTCTGAGTCAATTCTGACGCATCACGACCCCATGTATATAGAAGTTGTTGCTGTTGCTAAATATCATCGAGTCAGTTCCAAATCATAGCGACCCTGTATAGAATTTTGAGAAGTGGCTGGTGGGTTTGAACTACCAACCTTGCAGTTAGCAGTACAGTACTTATCCTACAGAACCTTTTAAAAATGAAAGGTGGCTAACTGAATGAGTGGACTCATTCCTCTACTCACTGAAACATTCAAACTTTATTTAAAATTAAGAGAAATCCTAAGAAGTCCTGGTCGCTTAGTGGATCAGGAGCTGGGCTACTACCCAGAAAGTCAATAGTCTGAATCTAATCTAAGAGAGACAGGAGAGGCCTTCTGCTCCTGCAAACATTCACGGCTGGGCAATCCTACACAGAGCTGGATTGGAACCCACTCTATGGCACATCACCCCCAGCCCCAAGGAATCCCTGATGTTTGGAATGTTTGACATTTTTCTGTAGTAGATTATGCTTACCAGCTTGTTTGGGTATCTGAGGAGTATCGGCTGCACTGGAACTCCAGGAATGAAGGCTCCTAAAACCGTAATGAAATTGTATGACATGCTGTTTAGTTATTCTAATAAGAGTTATACAATAAAGGGAAAAAATGATATAAATATATTGGCAACGAGTACAAAGAAATCAATTGCTAAATGTTAGTAAATTCTAGCATTTATCAAATTTAGAGATTTTTTTTAAAATTCATGATTATTTAAGCAAAATATTGAATGCTGTACCTAAGGCACTTTAAGTATTTATGACACCGCCACGTCTTTTCACTCTCCAAGTATCTATGCTCAACAGAATTTTGGTTGGTTGGTTGGTTTTTAAAGGGAGGCATGACAAAACTCAAGACAATGAGAAAAGAAGAAGTGAATCTGGAGGAAAGCAAATGTTTGAAGCAAGGGTCATCACATATGCTAGACGTCTAGTGAGTCAGACCCTTGCTCTGACGTCATCGGTCAGCACAACAGCATTAAAGGACAAGTCACTATGAGAGCTGCAGTCTGGACTTCATAATGTCATAATAGGAGTGGACTCAGAAAGCATTTCAAGACATTATAAAACAAAGAAAACTACAAAATACTACTACAAGAAACCAAAAGAGACTTACAAAAATGGAAATGTACCATGCTCCTGGATAGGAAGACTTAACATTGTGAAAATGTCAAGACTGCCCAAAGCAATTTACACACATAATGCAATTCCAATCCAGATTCCAACAACATTCTTCAGAGAGATGGAAAAAACAATTACAAACTTTATATGGAAAGGAAAGAGCCCCAGGATAAGCAAAGCACTGCTTAAGAGGAAGAACAAGGTTGGAGGCCTCTCACTACCCAATTTCAAAATTTACTACATGGCTACAGTGGTCAAAACAGCTTGGTACTGGTACAATGAAAGATACATAGATCAATGGAACAGAATCAAGACTCCAGAAATAAATTCATCTACATACAGCCAACTGATTTTTGACAAAATACCTAAATATATCACATGGGGAGGTGATAGTATCTTCAACAGATGGTGCTGGCAGAACTGGAAAGTGATATGCAAAAGATTGAAACAAGACCTTCACCTCACGCCTTACACAAAACCAACTCAACATGGATTAAATACCTAAATGTGAATCCCAGAATTATGAAGGCCATCAATGAAAAAATAGGGACAAATGTTGAGGGCACTAATTCAGGGAATACACAGACTACCAAACATTTTCAAATCAACACAAACAAAAGTAGGCAAAACAGATGATTGGGGCATACTAAAAATTAAAAACTTATGTGCCTCAAAAGACTTCACCATAAGAGTAAAAAGGGAACCCTTTTTAAGAAGAGAGGGCATATGCACAAGAACACCCACACTTGCAGATAATACCCACTTGACCTGGCTTCAATGACTGAAGGATCAGAGCTCAACTAGAAGAAAGAAGAGGGGAAAAAAAAAATGAACCTGACCTACACCTATGGATGCAGTAGCTCAAAAGAGGGAACAAATCTTTACAGCAAGGATCATTC
>NW_006408573.1:4640706-4642116 GCF_000296735.1 Chrysochloris asiatica | reverse complement strand
ATGATGCCTGTAATCCCAAGCCTGCCCACCAGTGATGTATCCACCCTGGCTTTGGGGTGCCTCATTGTCTCCCTTCTTCTGTTTCTCTGTGTATTCTTTCGCTATCCCTATCGCCGCTGGATCTCCCCTCCTCGTGAACCAAACACGCGTGACAACTATGTCGGGGTCAGACCCCGACAAGAATACAACCTTGTCGCACAACTTTTTTAATTTTAAATCATTCAGTGTTCCATGTTCTGTTCGAACAACTGCTTCTTGGTCCAGGTACAGATTCCTCATGAGAACAATTAAGCATTCCGGAATACTCACTTTGCAATGTTGTCCATAGCTTGTCATGATCCATACAATCGAAGGCTTTTGTTTAGCCAGTAAAGCACAGGTAAACATCTTTCTGATATTTTCTGCTTTCAGCCAAGATCCATCGGACATCAGCAGTAATATCCCTCATTCCATGGCCTCTTCTGAATCTGGCTTGAACCTCTGGAAGTTCTCTGTCAATGTATGATTGTAGCCATTTCTTCAATGTATAATTGTAGCCATTTGCCTTTAGCAAAACTTTACTCGCATAGGATAGCAAAGATATTGTCCGACGATTTCTGCATTCCGTTGGATCACCTCTCTTTGTAATGGGCACAAGTACGGATCTCTTCCAATCAGTCGGCCAGATAGTTGTCTTCCAAATTTCTTGGCAGAGATGAGTGAGTGCCTCCTGTACTGTCTCACTTTCTTGAAAGATTTCAATTTTTATTCCATCAATTCCTGGTGCATTGTTCTTTGCCACTTCCTTCAATGGACCTTGGACTTCCTCCTTCAGGATCATTGGCTCTTAATCAAATGCTACATCTTGAAATGGCTGAACATTAACCATATCCTTTTGGTACACTGACTCTGTGTATTCCTTCCATCTTCTCTTGATGCTTTCTGTATCATTCAATAATTTGCCCAGTAAATCTTTCAATAACGAAAGTCGAGGTTTGACATTTTTCTTCAGTTCCTCCACCTTGAGAAATGCTGAGTGTGTTCTTCCTTTTTTGTTTTCTGATCCCAGACCTTTGCACATTTTATTGTATTATTTGGCTTTATCTTGTCAAGCTGATCTTTGAAATTTTCTGTTCAGCTCTTGTACCTCCTCATTTCTTCCATTTGCTTTAGAATCTCTACATTGGAGAGCAAGTTTCAGTGTCTCTTCTGACATCCATTTTGACCTTTTCCTTATTTCTTGGCTTCTCAATGACTTTTTGCTCTCTTCCTGTATGACGTTCTTGATGTCATCCCACAACTCTTTTGGTCTTCGGTCTTTAGTGTCTAAAGTATCAAATCTATTCTTCAGATGATCTCTAAATTCAAGTGGGATATACTCAAGGTCTTATTTTGGCTCTCATGGACTTGTTTTCATTTTCTTCAGCTTCA
>NW_006408573.1:4633971-4640606 GCF_000296735.1 Chrysochloris asiatica | reverse complement strand
GAGGAAAAAAAGAATAATCTGATACAATTTAATGAACCTGACCTACACCTATGGATGCAGTAGCTCAAAAGAGGGAACAAATCTTTACAGCAAGGATCATTCCCACCCCCTCCATACATAGAGTAGGCAGAGATGGGCAACTTGGGCATTGGCTACCCCAAATGGGGTTGCTACAAAAGCAAGAAGTGACTGGCTTACAAGCTTTCAAGAGGGAACGCAGATACAGAGGGCGTGGAGGAAGGTAGAATTTCCACTGAGTAGTAACCAATCTGTCTGGGCGGGGCTGATGAAATGAAATGCGGTTAGGTCTTTTGTGATACAATAGTGAATCATTGTTATCAGGACTGATTGTGAGGGTTGGAAATGTAAAGGTAGATGTTTTGTAGCAAGGAGGGGAGTGATTAACATTGCAGTCTAGGAGCGGAGGTCCCTGGGACCATCAACGGAGAAGAGTGGAGAGCAGGACCTTACCCAGAAATCAGTGATGCCTGAGATAGAGGCAGAGACGATGACCTGGAGAGATAGAGCAGCTGGGGACTTTAGACCCAGAGAGGGAGAGGGGCTGTGTGCTGACGACCGGGGTGTAGGCTTGCTGGGTATACTTTGGTTGGTTGATGATGCATGGAGGGGATTGTAATCATGGCAATGAAACGATATACGATAGGGTGAGTGTAAAACTAATGTTCTCCCATGTAAACTATCACATAATTCACAATAAAACATTAAAAATAAAAGACATTATAAAGATAATGAAATAGGTTTTGTACTTGATGACACACGACCCCAGGGGTCTGTTAGGATATTCTTCAAGGAAACAAAATCTGTCTGTGGTTTCTGGGCACTCCACCTTAAAGGCCCTGCCCAACACATGTACACAAGAGAGAGGAAACGAAGGAAAGATACCAAAAGAGAAAGCAAAGGAATAAGTTCCCCGTGGTTTCACATTAAAAACTTTTTATCATAAAAAGAGAAGCACTCAGAGTAACCTCAAGAGTTGCTTCTGTATGTCTGTGAAATCATTTCAGAAATGATTTCACAGAAAGACATGGTAGTGTGTCACAATATATAATTTATCTTACCTGGTTTGAAAGTAATCAAACAGGAACGATTCGTACAAGTACCTTCTGGGAAAACTAGTATCTTGGGAGAAAAGGAAAAGATTTAGTATTTGAGCCTAATTAATAGATGATTTCTTTACTTGCTTTCCTGTGACTTGACAAATAGCTGCTAGTGCTTCAAAAACAAGTAAAATGCAACACAAGGTTAACATTTGATTCCAATGAAGGGTAGAACTTACTCAATTTCCTCTAAAAGAAAAAGTGTAGCCTTTTACTGATAAGATCATTTAAAAATGGATTTAAGCTTTGAATAGAGAATATGTTTGTTTCTTGTTGTTGTTAAGTGCCGTTGAGTCAGTTCGACCCATAGCGGCGACCCTGGATAGGGTTTCTGAGGAGCAGCGGGTGAGCTTGAACCGCCAACCTTGCAATTCAAATGGTTTTGCAGTCTGGCGCATTAACCCACAGAGCCACACTTGATGATCTATAAAAGCTTAAAAGAATACGGAGACCTTAAGTCCTGGTCAAAGTGTACGCTGTGTTGTATTAAATTCTCTCTGCTGCTACTACACATCCTTAACCAAATCACTTCCTAGGCCTTTGCTTCAGTTTTCTGTTAAATGATACTCATTCCCATAACATTTGAGGACATAGGAGGAAATGTTTACAATTTGCTTTATATTATTTACTTGGACTACTTGGCATATGGAACATACATTAGTATCTTTTATTTAGAAACTGTGCTTAGTTTTTAACATACTTCCCATGTTTTCCATGTAAACGATACACAGGATAGTTTCCCTAGTAACAGAATAAAATAGCAGCTGGATTTTATGAAGTTTTTAGAAATTGTTGTAGTTAAAGTGACATCAAGTGACTTCCAACTCATAGTGTCCCAGTATACGGTTCCCAAGGCTGTCCATCTTTGTGGGAGCAGAAAGTCTCATCTGTCTCCCATGAAGCGGCTGGTGGGCTCGAACCGCTGACCTTGTGGTTCACAGTCTAGTGTTAACCGCACAGAGCCACAGCGCCCCTCTTTTAGAAATTGTTTAGTGCTGACAAGTGCGTATAGGGTTTCCAAAGAGTAGCTAGTGAGTTTGAACCGCTGACTTTGCTGTTCAAACACAATTAGCAGAGAGTAAATAAGTAAGCATACATGTAGTGGTTATGAATCAAGCTACAAACCTCAAGGTCAGCAGTTTGAAACTACCAGCTGTTCCTCAGGATAAAGATGAGGCTTTCTGGTCCCGTAAAGATTTACACCCTCGGGAACCCTGTACTGGGTCGCTATGAGTCAGAAACAACTGCACGGCACACAACCACCACCACCAGAGAAGGAAAAAAGAAAATCTTTGCACTCACAATAGTTAGTAATATGTATTTAGTAGTTGTTGTTGTTGTTGTTAAGTGCCGTCGAGTCGATTCCGACCCATAGCAACCCTGTACAGGGTTTCCGAGGGTGTAAATCCTTACGGGAGTAGAAAGCCTCATCTTTCTCCCGCGGAGCGGCTGGTAGTTTCGAACCGCTGACCTTAAGGTTCGCAGCCCGATTCGTAACCACTACGCTACCAGAGCTCCTTAGGCTAAACTGTCACAGTACCAGATTACTTGTAAAATAAAAATTATGACTAGATATATTCCCAACTTCCAATTTAAAAAAAAAAGTGAGTTTACAAAAAGGATAATATCAAATATTAATCATTAAGTGAAAATTCTATAGCTACACTATTTACAATGTATGTAGCATATAAAGGGGTCATAACATCGTAGAGTTGGAAGGGCATTGAAAGTCCAATAGTATCACCAATGCTTGAATTCCTTCTGCAACATCCCCCACATGTGGTTAATCCATGCCTGAAAATTCCCACAATGGAATCCAAAGCAGATAGGTGTACTTCTGAACAGAAAGTTCTTAAAGATAAGCAAGACGAGCTGATCTCTATTTGTTATCTCCAATTTACCACATCTCCATCTAATTCCTTATTTTCAAAGAGAAAAATAAAGAAAGTCAGCTCTTTGCAAGCATTCCTGAGCCAGCTGACTTTCTAAAACCTCTGCGTTGGTTCTACTCCTCTTAGCAGTTTATCATCTACACGTCATTGTGGGGGATCAGATTCCTGCAGGCCAGGGGTTCTGTTAGAGATCAACAAGGCAAAGGTAGACAGGTGCTTATCCAAATCACCCAGGAGGCTTTCTTTATGCAATAAATGTTGTCCCTTCCTGCACCCTCAAAGTACTAAGTCATCCTGGGGGCAAGAGGTTGGTGAGATACCATTTAAAAGAGTTCTACAGGAGATTCTGGTATGTCCCTGTATTGAGTCCTGGTGTGGCATTGTAGGAGAAGCACGGGACTCCTAACCACAGGGTCAGTAGTTCAAACTCACCAGCCAGCCATCAGAAACCCCGTGCAGGTCGATGGCACTTGACAACATCTAAATATACTTCAGATAACATTCAAGATCCTAAATGCTTATTTTCAGTAAACCCACCACAGTGAATATATAAACTGACCATTAGCATCTCATTTCTAAAAGCATAGTGTGACTCAAAGGTGGAGAATTCTCATATAAATTACAAAGTAAAAAGTGGCCCAGAGTTGGAAGAATAAAAAAGGATATATTTATGCCCATGGCACATCACATAGACAAGAGGACTTCCTAGCATTCACTACTGCTTTTATTCTGCATCTTTTATGGAGTCCTGGTGTGGTGCTGTAGGATAAGCACTCAGTTGCAAGGTCAGCTTGAACCGCAAGGTAGGTAGTTCAAACTCACTAACCGCTCCTTGGAAACCCTACACAGCATCACTACAAGTTGGAACCGACTTGGAGGCACTTAACAACATTATGCTAAAGACACCTAGCATCAGTGTATGATGCACTGGATCTCTGGATTCAGATATGTAAGTCTACAAAGTTACTATAAAATGAACTCTCCGTTAATTGAAATGAATATCGACTGTTTTACCTGGGGCCATTCCCCTCTGGAGGTTGCTCGCTTTATTATTTCATTTATTGTGTTTTTTCGTGAATCTGGATCTACACGGGAGACCAACACTGGTTGTAGAGCCCTTAAAAGTCCTTTAAAAACAAAACAAACAAAAAGTCACATCCAAGTTCTTTTACGATTTTTTATTAAAGCTACCAGGACAATAATTCTGGGAAAATCATAAATTTTACGATGATAGCACATCAAAGAAAGCAACTTTTATAAAACTAAAAACAAATGTAAAAAAAAATCCTCTAGTTCAAAGTTCATTAAATCTTAGTTGCCAGTTTCCAAACAGAAGGTGAATATTTATAAGTAAGAAAAATTCACTGATGTAACAGAAGTAAGCAGTAAGAATATAAAAAGCAACAAATACAAAAAAAAAAAAAAAATTCTCCCTCAAAGTTTTCCTCTGAATAGCCATTGTTGTTGTTAAGTGCCATCAAGTCAGTTCTGACATAGAACAACCCTGTATAGGGTTCCTGAGAAGTGACTGGTGGGTTTAAGCCACCAACCTTGTGGTTAGCAGGCCAGTGCTGATGCTATAGACATTAAACCATTGGAAGAGATTACAAGGTTATCTTGTTTTATTGTGGGAATAGCCTAAAAACTAGTTATGTAAAACCAGAGTACACATAATATAAGGCAATTACTGTTCATTTTACTGAAAATTTCACCACAACATCTGATTGTTGTGGCTACTGTCAGAGGTGGTACCATCTCATAACAACCCCATCTGCAATAGCAGAATGAAACACTGCCTCACAATTAATTGTACTGCATCTGCAAAATAAGCAGTTTTACCAAAAATGTATTGCTACACAGGTTTTCAGGAAACAGTCATATTACACAAAACAAGTGGTTACTTTTTTTAAAAAAAAAAAAAGGTCTTTCTTAGCTGAATGACATAGCTGCAGGAACTAACATTATTTCTCCAGAGCACCAAGGCAACATGGGACAACTTTCAGAGACACTCTTGTTTGCAGTAACCCTGGGACAATGGCAAGCAGTCACTTAGCGACTAGTACCTTAGGGAGAGACCAAAGCATCTGGTGGGGAAAACACTTCACTTGCTCATTATTTTTTATGGCAGGAAACATTTATAGCTCCACATCATAATTTTTAGGAGTTGTACACTAATCCCTTGTAGAGCTTTTAGGCCAGTAATGAAGAAAACAGAGTTAGGAGACAAGACACAGTACCCTTATCAGCCAAATACCCTGAAAGACATGTATGAAGCAGCATGTTAACTGTTTTGTTTTGTTGTTGTTTTTCCCCACAAAATCTTTGATTAATTTCTCCCTCAAGAAAATCAAGTATTTGGAAATACTTGTTTGGTATTTGAAAACTGGTCTTTTTGGTCATATACAAGAAAAGACAAACATGATGGTACGGTGATAAGGAAAATTTTCAAGAAGAATTATAAGGAACTGGCAGGGTAGTCTCTAACCTTTACTCATAATTCATTCTTTCAGTATAGTATCCTCATGAAAAAGAGGAAATACATTTGAAATGTCTCATTTTAAAATTTCTTAACAAGCATACCAGTAGGCTAGATGTGATTTTGAAACTGAAATTGTAAGCAGGAAAATCCTATGTTACCTTACAAGTACTTACTGCCAATCAGAGGCACTTGTGCGTTCTCATTACGTGATACCATAGATGGCAACCCAGCAATGATACAGGCAACTCCATCAAAGAATGTGGAATGAGGGGCAACAACAAAAATTGGTGCTTCCAAAGGACTTGCAATCTTTCCTTTTACTGTAATTATAAATCCCATTGAGAAGAACATGGCATGGCCCAGAAACTTCAAAGCTGGGTGAGTAACTTTCCTTTGAAAATAAATATTAAAAAGATATAATTAGCTTTACCAACTGCTTCTAACAGTAAGAATTTCCTCTAAAATGTAGTAAGAAAACCAAAACATGTCAACATTTTATCTTAAAATATGTGCTAAGCATCCAGCTGATGATATGAAGTGAGGGGAGATGTACAAGAACACCACACTTGCAGACAGTACCCACTTGACCTGGCATCATTGGCTGGATGGATGAACAGAACATGACTAGAGGAAGAAAGAAGAGGAAAAAAGAGTAAATAACTACAACTGGATGAACTTGACCTATGCTTGTGGATGCAGTATGACAAAGGAGCGACCAAATCTTTACAGTGAAGATCATTCCCACCCCCTTGGTACACAGGGTCAACAAGGATGGGGAACTTAAACATTGGCTACCCAAAATGGGGGGCTACAAGGGCAAGAAGTTACAAGCTTTCAATAGGGAACCTAGGTCCAGAGGGTACAGGACCCTCCACTGAGTTGTTTCCAACCTGTCTGGATGGGGTTAACAAAAGGTGAGGGGGATGAGACTCCTGTGGTTCAATAGGTAATGATTGCTATCAGGTCTGACAATGACTGTTGGAAAGGTAAATGTAAACATTTTGTAACAAAAGGAGGGGAGTGGCTGATTTTGCAGTCCCGTAGCAAAGATCCCTGGAACCATCAAGGGAGAAAAGCAGAGTGCGGGATCCTGTCTGGGGAAGCAGTGACACCAGGGAAGGAGGCAGAGACGATGACGTGGAGAGA
>NW_006408573.1:4616833-4633871 GCF_000296735.1 Chrysochloris asiatica | reverse complement strand
GGGGTTAGACATCTCCATATGTGAAGATGATAGAATCCTTCAATTTCATCATCACTGGCATTATTGGCTGGTATGGAAACTTAAATAAAAGTGCTACTAAGTGGTCTTCCTTGTATGTGTATGGATATTACCCTGTCAGACAGCGTTGTACTTCATTGCTCTTTTTGATGATGAATGTGATAGCATTCCCCTCCAATTTGTCATTCATCTCCAGCATCGTTTCTGTCATCAAGGCCATATTTTCCAACAAATGATCCTTCGTTTCTGTTTCCAACCTTTGCATGCCAATCACCAGAATTTATCAACACATCTTGACTGCATGTTTGATCAATTTCACACTGAAGAACTTAGAATTCTTCAAATTTATTATCACTGGCATTAAGGGTTGTTGAGTAAATTTGAATAATAGTTGTATTAACTGGTCTTCCTTGTTGTGGTAGTTGTTGAGTGCCATCAAGTTGGTTCCAACCCATAGTGACCCTGTATAGGGTTTCCAAGGAGCAGTTGGTGATTTTGAACAACCAACCTAGCGGTTCAAATCGACTTTGCAGTCCAGTGTATTAACCCACAGAGCCACACCAGGATTCCGGTCTTCCTTGTAGACATATGGATATTATCCTATCACAGCTAGCATTGTATTTCAAAACAGACCTTGATATGTTCTTTTTTGATGATTAATACGATGCCATTCCTCTTCAATCTGTCATTCCCAGCATAGTAAACCATGTAATTTTCAGACTCAAAATGGCCAATGCCAGTCCATCTTAGCTCACTAATGCCTAGGATATTGATGCCTATGCTTTCCATTTCATTTTTGACAATTTCCAATTTTCCTAGATTCATACATTGTACATTCCATGTTCTGATTATTAATAGATGTTTATAGCTGTTTTTCCTCATTCAGGACCATCAGCAAATGATGGTCCTGAAGGCTTTACTCCATTTGTACCATCATGGTCAATTCTACTTTGAGGAGGCACCTCTTCCCCAGTCATCCTTTGAGGGGCTCATCTTCTGGCATAATAACTGGCAATATTCTGGTGCTCTTCAGCATGTTTTAATATTTGATATTCTGGTTCTACCTGAGAGTGCTCTACTTCTTTTTACACGGTTTTCAGTGACTCAATATTCAGAAGTAGTCAGTCTCTCTTTCCTAGTCTGTCTTCGTCTGGAAGCTCAGCTGAAACCTGTCCACCATGGTGACCCTGCTGGTATTGAAAATACTGGTGGCACAGCTTCCAGAATCACAGCAATACATGAGTCACCACTGACAAACTGACAGACGGCCACACAATAGATGCACTTAATTATACCACCGCAAAACCTGTTTAAATGTATTCAGTTACTGTTAAAAGACAAAAGCAACTGATAAAATTGAGAAAGAGTAAAAGCAAGCCAGGTACTGTAGCGCTGCAGGACTGCAAGTATGCTAATCAGGTGCTTTTCAGAAACAGGCGTGCATCGCTTTTGGGCATAAATTCAGGAAGCAAGACATTTCACATTAGGATATATGACTTCAACAAAAGATTATATATTACTTCAACAAAAGATTATCATATCTTTGGACAGTGAATTCTAATAGGATAAATTAAGGCCATGCTTCTTCTGAGAAATAAATGATTAAAAATAGGTAGCTAGCAGTTCAGTAAGACTATTAATCACTGACAACACCATGGAACTATGTTAAGCCCTTTTTATCTTGACTTATCTAATATTTGAATGTAATTGTTACTAACCTTCTCCAACCTGTTACTGGGTGGGTGAGTTTTTCAGGACAGCATGATGTTGAAACTGCAGCAAATGGCCACGCCAGCAGTATAATTAATGCAACCAGTATGGCGCGGATTGGAAGCAGGATAATTCCAAGAAGGAAAATCTGAAAGTCAAAGTGACAAACACAGGTGAATGAACATTATTTTATGAAACATAAGAGAGAAAAATGTCATGCTAGTTAAGCATCAACCAAGTATGAACTGTTTGGAGCAGAATAAGCGTACATGATTGTGTTCCAGACAAGGACATAACCACTGGAGATGCAAAGAGAAAAGTGAATATAGTTGATCCAATGTTACTGTTGTTGTTAAGTGCCGTCAAGTCAGTTCCGACACATAGCGACCCTACGTAGCGTTTCTGAGGAGTAGCTGGTGGGTTTGAACTGCCTACCTTGTGGTTCACAGTCCAGTGCCAATCCTACAGCACCACGCTAGAAGTCTCTATCTGATCTAATAGAGCCTGCTATATGGCAAAAGAAACAATGAAGAAAACCAACTACTATAATAGAACTTGATTTATATTTGATAGAAGTGAACCAAAGAGGTTGGAGGAACAAAGAAAAGGAAATCTCTGATTTAGCAATCAGGGAAATCTTCCTGGCAGAGTTGAAACCTGAATAGTCTAGAAACACAAGCAGAGTTAGTAACATAAAACAGGAAACCTACTGTTTGAGAGCTATGGGTCAAAAGAGAAACGAAACAGTGTTATTAAAGACAATAATGGGAAATGTAAACACTTCACACACTTGTCAGTTCTTCTTACCTAATAACAATAAGGAGATACACAGGAGAAAATGAAAATGAAAAGAAAAATAAGAATAAAAAGTGAGTAAATAAGAATTTTGTTGTTAGTTACCAACAAGGTGATTTTGAATCATAATGATCGTATATTTACAACTCTGGCTCTGTAGGATTTTCAATGTCTGAGATCTTTCTTGGTGCATAGTAACTTAACGTGTTGAAGAACAACGTCTCCTACTCTGTTAGGATTTAAGAACAAACAGTTTTACTGAGGAATAGCATCTCAAGTTGGCAGCACAAAGAGAAAGTGCATTGTGCTCTGCTTATCTGAAAAAGGGGAGGTTTTATATAAAAGGTTCAACATAACCAACACCACAGACATTTTGTAAAAACAATCTTCAGAATGGTTAATGTATTTCTTGACAAATATTTCCTGATAACAGTTTGAGGAAACAATATTTTAGGACATTGTCTCTGGAATGTTCTTGGTATATATTTCCCCAGCACATCCATTTCTCCTTTGCGTCCTCCTTTGTTTGTCCAAGAATGGTTTGTGCTAACCCACAAGTCATAGATTAAATTGTGTCTCCAACAAATATGTGTCAACTTGGTTGGGCATGATGCTCAGTGATTTGCCAGTTATATAATGACGTAGCTTGGCAGATATGTAATTGTCAGTTATATAAGGAAATAATTACAACCCATATGAGATCTGATGTACTGTAAATCCTGACCATAATGTGTTAATGATGAACTATTGAGGTGGCACTATAGGATCAGCACTGAACTGCAAATCACAAGATTGGCAGTTCAGACCCACAAACTGCTCCTCAGAAACCCTATATAGGGTTGTTATGAGTCAGAACTGACTTTATGGCACTTAACAACAACAACAAAAATGACATGTGTTAATGAGACAATATGAAGGTATATTAATGAGGATTAGGTTATGTTTGTTTTATAAATGAGGCAGGTTTAGGGTGGAATGCAACACCACCTTTACTCAGGTGACAGCCCAGAACCAATGTAAGGGAAGTTTCCCTGAGGTGTGGTGTGCATCACCTTTATACCTTAAAAGAGATAAAAGAAGAAAAAAATGCCTAACACCAAGAAAGAAGAGACAGGAGAGGAGCAGCTTCTTTGTTCCCAGGGTCCCTGTACTGAGAACCTCCTAGACCAAGGGAAGACACAGGTGGATTTCCAAGGACCATGAGGTCCACATATATTCAAATGAAACAAACAAGAAAAAGCCTCCATGAAGCATGCTGAGTTTGGACTTCTAACCGTCTAAACTGTAGAGAATAAATTTGTTTGTAAAACCTCTGCTTGTAGTATTTCTGCTATATGCACTAGGTAACAAAGGCAGCCTCGATTAAGAGAAAGCTCCGCCTGAAATCCTCTGTTTTGAATATTTGCTTGCACATTGCCCCCCAGTTTTTTTTAAATCAACACTACATTAGGCAACACTGATCATCCACAATCGAATATACTTTCTTTTGCAAGGATTTTGCTTTCTTTTTGGTTGATACATAATACTTTCTTCATCTTGCTGAATTAATAGACCTCATCTTCAAAGTAAGTAGATCTTTACTGAGGTTATGACAGCAGGCAAGGCCAAATGGGAAGAACAAATTCAGGTCAAACTCAAGAAACAAAAGGTCAACACAAAACACCCAGGGAAATAAGATGGGTCTTCATTAATCTAGATCAGGGGTAGAAAACCATTTTTCTGCCAAGGGCCATTTGGATATTTATAACATCACTTAATTAAATTTATGTTGCTATAAGGTAAGCTCCTAGATTGATTGAATTTCAAGCCCCTTCACCCCCTACCATAGTTGCCTTGGCAGGGCCAGACCACATGATTTTTGTCAGACTTATATGGCCTGCAAACCAGATGTCCCCCATCCCTGATCTAGATGCTGGTCAGGTGTTAAGACTAGAACTCAAATCAGAAGTAGCTACATATATAACATGTGCTAAAAGGTCAAATAGAGGAGTATAACGTCCGTTTTCTTCTAAGTATTACACTTACTTAAAATACATTCCTCTTTGCATAGCTAGTAGAGTTTCATTTTGGTTGCAGGTACCAGATAGGTATTTCATACAGCATTTGATTAATCCGGAGCTCTGGTAGCGTAGTGGTTACGAATCGGGCTGCGAACCTTAAGGTCAGCAGTTCGAAACTACCAGCCGCTCCGCGGGAGAAAGATGAGGCTTTCTACTCCTGTAAAGATTTACACCCTTGGAAACCCTGTACAGGGTCGCTATGGGTCGGAACCGACTCGACGGCACTTCACATGATCAGTAAAGAAAGTTCTGAATTGTTTGTAATATGGAACAAACCAATAAAGAGGTATCTAGAAAAGGCGAGTCAGGCCTAAGGGATGTTGAGTGTGGCCAAGTCGTTTTTTAGCAAATTTTTCTGGTGTCTTGTTCTACCTCTTCAGTGATATTTACAAGAACAGGTGGAATTAGCGATCCCATAAAACCCCTATTTGCTGGGCTAGAAGGAAATCAATAGCTATTCTTTTATCTAATACTACCGTAACAAAATATACTCAAGATTTTTATTGAGAAATTGTTCCATATAAAACATCATCTGTAGTCTGAGTCAGGAAAGCAGATACATTTCAGATGGATTTATACAGTTAAATGCCATTAACTGCGTGACAGTGCTTCCAATTTAGGCTTATCAGCTATTGGATTATATTCTCACATCAAAATTTCAAACAAACACCTTCAAATCACTAGTCTAATGTACATCTTTGTTATGTTGTTGTTAAGTACCATGGTGTCAGTTACAACTCAAAGTGACCCTGTACAGGGTTTCCGAGGCTGTAAATCTTTGCGGGAGCAGAAAGCCTCAACTTTCTCCCGTGGAACGGCTTGTAGTTTTGAACTGCCAACCTTGAGGTTAGCAGCCTGATTCGTAACCACTACACTACCAGAGCTCCTTCTTTGTTATAAGAGCGGCTATTTAGGGTAACTCCTAAGAGACTTAAAGTGTACTGCCCTTTCATTCTTCAACCATCCAAACAAGGCAATGCCTAAGCATACTGTGCTAGATATTCTAACTGTTCTGTTTGGATATTTTACTGTGCTATAGTTTGATCTCCCACATAAACGTGGCTGTAACAGCTACAGCCCAGTGACAGGGAGCGTATCCTTTAGTTACAGAGTCAAGGTTCCACCTGCAATAGCTTACAGGTCTCTGACATACTTGATGATTCTGGGTCAGTATGCCTAAAGCATTTCCAAACACTTCATGTACAAAAAGAGAAATATTTAGGTGATAGTTGAGAAAGCCTAGGGCAGGTGTTTCTGTTAAAGCCTCTTTTAATTCATCTATAGTCTCCTAGTCTTCTGGTACAAACTGGAATGAATATCGTTCAGAGGCTTTTAAACGTTAAGGGTTGGGCCAACAAAGGAAAATTAACTATCCAAGCCCTAAGGTTGCCACAAAGTCCTAAAAAAACGAAACAAAACTTGAAGAGCTACAACACAAAGGAGCAGAGCACAAATTTAAGATGACTCCAAGGGTCTGAAGAGAGAGAGAGAGAGAACCCAAATGACTCAGTTGGTACCAGAGGTTGACTCCTCAGTATGTTGGGAAGTCATTAAACGAATGCACCTTGGAAACCTCACTTCAGAGGCCAAATATGCCATAGAAAACAATCTGCTAATATTAGGAGTAAGCACAAAGTGAAAATGCAGTGTGATCTGCTATTCTGCCGAGGTAGACTTTTCATCTGTAGGGTTCAATAGGACCAACACCACAGATATTTAAAAAAATTTCTTTACTCATAATGGTTCATCTATTTCTTGACGGATACTTCCGGATAACAGTTTGGGTAAACATTTTTCAAGGACATTTTTGTTACATGCTTTCTGTAACATTTTTTCCATATATTTCTCAAGAGCCTCTACTTCTTATACTTGTTTGCCCAAGTGTATACTGAAACCTCAGTCTGAAAGCCTCTTTGTTTTGAATATTTCCTATTCCAAATTTTTGAATATTTCCTAGCACAAATTCTACAACTGTACGTTGTTTTACATACAAGAAAAGAGTGATACAGAGGGAATCAGGATAAATTGCACAGGGTCACAGTTTCTGAGAGGCAAAACCAGAATTTGAACCTAGTTTGCTTATACAGCCCATGCTCTTAATCCTTATTTATGAATGCTTTGCTATAACTATCCTGATGTATATAGCAAACTGATTTTTTTTTAGTAAGTCAATTACACTTTTCAAACAAAGCCATCCTTCTTCTGTATCTACTAGCCATTAATACGAACCTGAGCATCATCAAGCAATTTATGAGAAATAAAAAAATATTCATTATTTAATTTGTCAAAGCATTCATGCACAGGTGTTTGAGCTGAAAATTACATACAAGAAAATGATCAGATCTTAAGTGAACATTTCTATCAGGTTTGGTAAATGTATACTCGTGTAACCAAGATCCTAATAGATAAACAACATACTCAAACACCCCAGTGAGTCACCTTGCACCCCTTCCAGTCAATTCCTACCCCTTGGGTACCTCTCTCAAGTTTAGGAATAGAATTGATGGGCCACAGATGTAGTTTAAATTTATCAGAAACAGCCAAACAATTTTCCATAGTGGTTTTTTATCATTTTAAACCTCCATTGGCAATGTATGAGAATGTTATTCACTCTACATCCTTCCAATACTTGGTCTTGGTCAAAAAACAAATCAAAGCCCATTGCCATCAAGCTGATTCTGATTTACAGAGGTCACATATAAGGTTTCTGAAGGCATAAATCCTAATGGGAGTAGAAAATTTCATCTTTCTCCTAAGAAGCAGCTGGTGAGCTTGAATTACCAACCTTGTGGTTAGTTACCAGTCCAGTGTTGATCCTCAGTACCACTGAGGATCACATTTGGTGTTGACATCTTCTGAAAAAAATCAACTTTAACAAAGTATGTTGTTGTTAAGTACCATTGAGTCAGTTTTGACTCATAGCTATCCTGTATAGGATTTCCGAGGAGTGCTGGTAAGTGCGAACCACTGACCTTTCAATTCAAACCAACCTTTCGGTCTAGCGCTTATTCTACAATGCCACAGAGGTATGCATGCATATAATAAAACACATTTTCAGTGTATAGATTATGGGCTTTTCAAATGCATATCCATGACTATCAAGATACGAGGATTTCCATCACCACAAAAGGTTCCTTGTGCACCACTGCAGTAAATACTCTCTTCTGGACCCTAGGCAGGCAATGATTTTCTCATTATTGCTCCAAATTTTAATATAAATGAATTCATATAGTATGTATTCTTTTATGTCTGGGATCTTTTACTTTACATTATTTATATTTAACCTTATTGCCATAGTATCAATGGTTTATTCTTTTTAACTAGAGAGTAATATTCCATTGTATGAATATATTATAATCATTTATCCATTCATCTGTTCATGGACATTGGACGTATTACTAGGTTTTAATTAGTATGAACACTAATGTTCAAGTCCTTGTGTAGACATATGCTTTCATTTCACTAGGAGTGAAATTGTTGGATCACAGGAGAGCTGTATGCTTAGCTTTATAAGAAACTGCCAAGCTGTTTTCCAAAGTGATTATTATATCGTTTTATATTTCTACCAACAATGTATGAGAGTTCCTGTTCCTCCACAATATTTGATGTTGTCAGTTTTTAAATTGTAACCATTCAAGCGGGGGTGTAAAATGGTATCTCTTTGTATGTTTAATTAAAATTTCCCTGATGAATAATTATGTTGAGCATATTTTTCATACACTTATGTCATTCCTTTACTTATGTTTACTGTATACTTGAAGCTCGTTTTTGTCATTTTCTTATAAATTTATGAGTTCTTTATATATCCAGTATGTAAGTCCTTTTTCAATGTATGCATTGAAAACATTTTCTATTTTATTGTTTGCCTTTTCATCTTTTTTTTTAAATGCCATCTTTTGAAGAGAAGAATTTTATGTTTAGCTATTTGATTATGAAATCTTTGCCCACCTCAAAGTCATAAGGATATTCTATATTTTTTCTAGACAATTATGGTTTTAGCCTTAATGTTTTAGTCTATGATCCCATCTTAAATTATTTTCTATATATAGTATGTAGTAGGGATAAAAGTTTATTTTCATCCATACATTTTCCCAATTGCTCCAGCACCATTTATTTAAAAACTTGATATTCCCTCAATGAATTATCCTGGCAACTTTGTCAAAATCAATTGAACAAACAAATACATTTTTTGGTAGTCATATGTTTTTAATACTCTTAGGGATAGGGTTAGTAATTTCTAAGAAATGTATGAGCTGGAATTGACAACAGGTTCTTTTTTAATGGTAATTCTATGCTTAAATTAAAAAACAAATTGTGACAAAACATTTGCCATTTCTTCAGTCTTCACATGTATAGCTCAGGACCACTAATTATTTTCATAATGTTGCTCAACCATGATTATGAACTGTTAGCCAATTTTTCCATCATTCTGAAGAGATGCTTAGTGTCCCAGTAAGCATTGGTAGATAAAATGGCATCTCATTGGGATTTGATTTGCATTTCCTTATTGATTGATAATGCTGAGCATGAATTCATGTGCCTATTGGCCACTTGTAAATCTGCTTTGGAGATGTTCACTCAAAACCTTTGACCCCCCCTTTTTTTTTTTTTAAAGTTTTTATTGTGAACTGAGCGATAGTTTACATGGGAGAACACTGGCTTTACACCATCGTTTCATTGCAATGATTACAGTCTCCTCCATGCATCATCATTCAACAGAAATTGCTTCCATTCCCTCTGTTTTATGTAGTCATGATAACTATTACTCATTAATGAATCATAAGAATCTTATTTCCATCTCTTTCACCAGCACCATCTAGACAAGATGAAAACTGTTCAGTGGGGACTCTACCTTCCCCCACACACTCTTAAACTAAACTCTCTCCTGAAAACTTGTAAGCCAGTCACTTCATGCCTTTATTGCCCCCTCATTTTAGGTAGTCAATATCTAAGTTGCCCTTCCCTATCTACCTTGCATAAAGAGGGGATAGTATTGATCCTTGATGTGAAGACTCCTTCTCTCTCAGTTAGTATTTTGAGCTACTACATCCATAAGTATATGCCAAGTTCATAAAATTTAGCAATTTACACTTGTTTCCTTTACCAAAAATTGTTTTTTTAAAATCTTCCTCTAGTCAAGTTCTGATTATCAAGCCATCAAGGCTAGGTCAAATGGGTACTATCTGCAAGTTTGGGTGTTCTTGTGCATCTCTCCTCACTTCATATCACCTGGATGTTTCACTCTCAACTCTAGCCCTCCAGGGCTATGTCCTTGTCCACGAGCTCAAGAATTCCCCAGGTCTCACCACACTTTGGACCAACCAGCCCTTCCTCTTCTCTCTCAAATCTCCAGGTCGACAGGAGTCTATGGAATGTGGTTGAACTCAGCCCGTTTCTTCATTGCTGCCTTTCCTCCTCTTCCACTCACCAATAGACCAACATAGTTGCCAGCAAGTTTATATGCCTGCTTATGTGTTCCCTTTGAGTTTCAGTCTTGGAGTGGTGTTTGTCCTGAAGAAACTTGACTGCTTGCCTTGATGGCTCCCCGGTGAACAACTTGCTTGTTCTTATAGTAGTCAATCATACTGCCATTTTTGGTTTGGACTTTCCCTGCTGATCTTTCTTTGAAGATGTATCTTCTGTTGCTCTAACTGTTCCAGGCTGATCTGCTTGTCCTTTCTAGTGAGAATATCCCGTCTCAGAAGGTTCTGGGTGGGGCTCAGGATTCCACCTAAGGTCTTATACACTGCAAAGGCTCTGCAAGAAGTCTATTTCACTGTTGCCATTTTTTTCATTGGGCTTGTTGTCTTTTACGAATTCTGAGAGCTCTTTATAGTTCCTGATATCATATCCATGTCAGATACATGCCTTAAGAGACATTTTATCTCATTCCGTAAGTTTTCTGTCCACTTTTTTTGTAGTGTACTTTGAAGCACAAAAGTTTTTTGCTTTTGATGAAGTTCAATTTATGTATTCTTTCTCTGGTTTCTTGTACTTTTCGTGTCTATAAGAAATGACTGCCTAAACCAAAGTCACAAAAATTCACACCTATATTCTTTTCTAAACAGTTATATAGTTTTAATTCTTAGATTTAGGTCTTTGATTCATTTTGAGTAAATTTTTGTTCCGGTACCTATGCTGAAAAGACTATTCCTTCACTCACTGTCCTGGTACCCTTATCAGAAATCAATTAGTTATAGATGAGCTTATTTCTTGACTCCCAATTCTGCTCCATTTATTGAGAAATATAGATATAGCAGTACCTTACACCTATACCACACGGGCTTGATTACTCAGCATTATAGTAAGTCTGGAATTTGGAAGTGGGAGTCCTCCAACATTTTTTTTCTTTTACAAGTGCATTCTGGCAATTCTGGCTCTGCTGCAGTTTCCTATCAACTTTAGAATCAAGTTGTCAGTGTATGCAAAAGACCAGCTAGGATACTAATAGGGATTTCAATGAACATATAGTCTATTTAGAAAATGCATTTTAATAGGCCTTTCAATAAAGCTACAGATCCGTTTGGGGAGTACTGTCATCTTAACAATATTTATTCTTCCAGTTCATAAGCATAGATGTCTTCCCATTTATTTAGGTCTTTTCCAATTTCTTTCAATGGTATATTTAGATTTCAGTGTATAAATCTTTTATTTTTATTAAATGTATTCCTAAATATTTTATTTTTTGTATGCTAGTGTAAATTGAGCTGTTTTCTAAATTTCATTTCATACTGTCCACTGGTGCTGTGGGCTAATGCATCAGACTGCAAAATCATTTGAACTGCAAGGTCAGTGATTCAAGCTCATCAGGTGTTCCTTGGAAACCCTATACAGGGTCATTATGGGTCCGAATAAGGAGGTCTGGTAGTGCAGTGGTTACAAATCGGGCTGCTAAACTCAGGTCATCAGTTCTAAACTGCTTTCTGCTCCCATAAAGCTTTACAGCCTCGGAAACTGTGCAGGGTCTCTATGAGTTGGAACCGACTCCACAGCACATAACAATAACAACAGGGGTCAGAATTGACTCAAAGGCACTTAACAACAGAACATTACAAGTATATACAAATGCAAATGACATTGTATCTTGTGCCCTACAGCCTTGTTAAACTTGTTTATTAACTCAAGTAGCATCTTGATTGGTTCCTTAGGCTTGTCTATAAACAAGATCAAGTCATCTGTGAATAGAGATAATTCTACTTCTTCTTTTCTAATCTGGAGGCCTTTTATTTCTTTTTCTTGACTAAATGCCCTGGCTACAATCTCCAGTATAATAGTAATTATAAGTATTGAAAGTAAAAATCTTTATGCTGTTCTAATCTTGGTGGTGGCTGTGTCCTGTGGAGTAGGTTCTGACTCATAGCGACCCCGTACAGGGTTTCCGAGCTTGTACATAGAGTAGAAAGCCTCCTCTTTCTCCTGCGGAACAGCTGGTAGTTTCGAACTGCTGACCTTGCGGTTCACAGCCCAATTCGTAGCCATAACGCTACCAGAGCTCCAACATCCAGTCTTTTGCCACTAAGTATGATGTTAACTATAAATTCTTCATAAAAATCCTCAGGTTGAGGAAGTTCCCTTCCAATCCTAATTCACTGATTTAGACTTCATTATGAAGAATTATAAAATCATTTTGAGGCATCTATTGAAATGATCATGTGTTTTGTCCTTTATTCTATGGAAATGGTGTACTACATTGATTGATTTTCCTATATTGAATGAATGTTGCATTCCTGGCATAAATCCCCCATTGTCATGATATTCGTTGTGGTTGTTAAGTGCCATCAAGTTAGTTCAGTTCCAACTCATAACAACCTTGTACAGGGTTTCTAAGAAGCAGTTGGTGGATTTGAACCATTGATCTGAGATGGTTATTCTACAAACAGTGCCACAACAGAACTCCTGTCATGGTACAATCCTGTTTACATGTTGCTGGAACTAATTTTGGAATGTATGTATTATTTGTCCTGTGTTACCAATGAAGTCTCTGCTATTTAGCTCAATAAATATTAGTAGGCAGAGATTTCCTGAAGTCAACAGTTTGCCAAGGGTCTCTGTGTGAAGGTTAGGGCATGTGTTCAACACTCAGTCAGACGATAATTCACAACTCTGCCTTAGTCTTCAAATCCTATCTGTAATAAAGCTTCTCAGTTAGCCAGCGGTGAGAGCTTGTGCATAACCTTGGGCAAACACACTGTCCTATACATGTGTGTGGCCTAAAATATTTTACCATAGTAGTAAGTCAAAGCTTTTCAAAATCCCCAATGGATATCTTATTCCCTAGATTTGCCTTTGATGCTTTCTGGCTACTCTATTGTTGGCTCCAACTGTTATTCACTGACTTAGACAGCTGTGATATTAAGCAATTGTAATTGTTTTTGACAGACAAAAAGTTGTTTTCACTGGGTGAGCTCCAAGGCAGGCCAAAGAAAGATATTATTGCAGGTGGGGTCTTCCAGGGAACCATCATATAGATCAAATAATGACAGAGCTCTGGAAATAGGCAAACTCTGCTCTGCCTCCTCTAGTAGCTGGTTTTCACTGCGACTGCAGACTAGGTTTGTGTGTGTGTGTGTGTGTGTGTGTGTGTGATTTCAGTGATAGTTTACATGGGAGAACATTGGCTTTACACCATTGTTTCATTGCAATGATTACAATCACCTCCGTGCATCATCATTCAACAGTATTCGCTTCCATTCCGTTTTTTGGGGGATGGGACTGGGGGTGGGGAGATGTACACAAAAACACTCAGGAATATATAATAATTTACACAACCAAAGGGCGCATTCTGCAAGCCTGCCTCCTGGCCACCAGCACTCAGTCCCTCTCTTTCCGTGAGTCCAGAGTCCTCAGCTGCTCCCTCTCTCTGTGTCCTCATCTCTGCCTCTGATGTAGCTGCTTCTCTGGATAAAGTCCCCCATTCCACTTGTACTCTTCTTCCTTCATGGCCCTAGGGTCATCTGTTTCTGGACTGTATGATTAACTACTCCCCCGTTTTTGTTACAAAACTTCTACCTTTACAGTTCTGACAAAGACTATGGTTTTACGGTTACTGCAGAGCTGGGAGTTGAGAGGCTGAGAAGAGGTTATGCTAAAATGACACAAAGCTTTTTTCTTAATAAATGTTCCCTAGATTGCTGTAAGCTTTTGGATAATTTTCAGTATTCTGATAAAGGTGATTCCTATTAATTTTTGGCAGTTTTCTCATTGTTTTTATGTAGGAAATGATTTTCAGAGGCCCCTAGTCTGTCATTTTTCACTGATGCCTCATCTCATCTTCACTGTTGTCTAGACTGTATAATTTCTGATGATCTATCCTCAAGTTCCAGTCACCAATAATTATCAAAACATCTTGAGTGTATGCTGGATCAATTTCAAACTGAAGAAGTTGGTAGAATTAATTTCCTCATCACCTGCTTTAGATGCTGTTGTACAAATCTGAATAATGGTATTAACTGGTTTTCCTTCTAGGCATATGGGTATTATCCTATCATACACAGCATTATACTCCAAGATAGGTATATGTTCTTTTTGATGATGAATGTAACACCATTCCTTTTCAATTTGTCATCCCATGCATAGTAAACCATGTGATTGGCAGATTCAAAATAGCCCAAAACAGTTCTTTCCAGCTTGTTGATGCTTAGAAGTCTTATGTGGTGCTGCAGGATAATGTGCTGGACCTCAAAGTCAGATTGAGTTCAAACCCACCAGGTGCTCCTTGGATTGCTATACAGGATTGCTATGAGTTAGAACTGACTCGATGGCAGTTAACAACAACAATAACGTCTAAGACACTGATCTTCATGCATTTTATCTCATTTTTGACAACTTCCAATTTTCCTAGCTTCATGTTTTGTTTTGATTCTTAACAGCTGTTGATAGCTATTTTTCTTAATTCTGAGTTGTGCCCCATCAGCAAGTGAAGACACAATCAAGATGCACTGATAATTACTGATGATTGGAATGCAAGGTTGGAAAAAAAGAAGAAGGATCAGTAGCCGAAAAATACATCCTGGGTGATACAAAGGATCTTGCATGACAGAATTCTGCAAGACCAATGACTTATTCATTGTAAATAACTTTTTAAAACAACATAAAAGATGTCTATGCACATGGACCTGACCAGATGAAATATGCAGAAATCAAACTGACTACATTTGTGGAATGAGACTATGTAAAAGCTTCATATCATTAGTCAAAACAAGGTTCAGGGCAGACTGTGAAATAGACCACCAACCGCTCAAATGCAAGTTCAGGCTGAAGCTGAAGAAAATTAAAACAATGCACAAAAGCCAAAATATGATCTTGAACATATCTTACCTGAATTTAGAGATCATCTAAAGAACAGATTTGATAAATTAGACAATAAAGACCGAAGACCAGAAGAATTGTCGGACGACGTCAAGAACATCATACAGAAAGAAAGCAAAAGGTCATAAAAAGACAAGAAAGAAAAAGAGCAAACAGCTGTCAGAGGAGACTCTGAAACTTGTTCTCCAATGGACAGATGCTACAGCAAATGGAAGAAATGAGGAGGTAAATGTGTTGAACAAAAATTCAAAGGGCAGCTGAGAAGACAAAGTAAAGTATTATAATGAAATGTACAAAGACCTGGAGTTAGAAAACCAAAAGGGAAGAAAATGCTCAGCATTTCTCAAGCTGAAACAACTGAAAAAAATATATTCAAACCTCAACTTGAAATACTGAAGAGTTCTATGGACAAAATATTGAATGATACAGAAAGCATCAAAAGAAAATGGACCCTGGTGTGATTCCGTCCTGCGCGGCTGTTTTCAGTAGCAGCAACCCAGTTCTCTTCACCCTTCTTCTCTATCACCTAAGTGCGCACCATCGCCCCCTGGAGGATTCGATGGATATGGACATGAGCCCCCTGAGGCCCCAAAACTATCTCTTCGGTTGTGAACTAAAAGCCAATAATGATTATCACTTTAAGGTGGATAATGATGAAAATGAGCACCAGTTATCATTAAGAAAGATCAGTTTAGGAGCTGGTGCCAAGGATGAATTGCATATTGTTGAAGCAGAAGCAATGAATTATGAAGATAGCCCAATTAAACTCATACTGGCTACTTTGAAAATGTCTGCCTTGGGGGCTTTGAAATAACGCCACTACGGTTGAAGTGTGGCTCAGGGCCTGTGCATATTAGTGGACAGCACTTAGTAGCTGTGGAGGAAGATGCAGAGTCAGATGATGAAGAGGAAGAAGAAGTGAAACTCTTAAGTATGTCAGGAAAGCAGTTGCCCCTGCAAGTGGTAACAAGGCTCCACATAATAAAGTAAAGCTGGCTGCAGATGAAGATGATGATGATGATAATGACAATGACGACGATGATGAAAATGATGATGATGATGATGAAACTGAAGAAAAAGTTCCGGTCAAGAAATCTATACGGTACATGCCAGCTAAAAATGCACAAAAATCAAACCAGAATGGAAAAGACTCAAAACCATCAACACCAAGATCAAAAGGTCAAGAATCCTTCAAAAAACAGGAAAAAAAACCTAAAACACCCAAAGGACCTAGTTTTGTTGAAGATATTAAAGCAAAAATGCAAGCAAGTGTAGAAAAAGGTGGTTCCCTTCCCAAGGTGGAAGCCAAATTCATCACTATGTGAAGAATTGTTTCCGGATGACAGACCAAGAGGCTAGTCAAGATCTCTGGCAGTAGAGGAAGTCTCTTTAAGAAAATAGTTTAAACAGTTTGTTAAAATGTTCCGTCTTATTTCATTTCTGTAACAGTTGATATCTGGCTGTCCTTTTTTATAATGCAGAGTGAGAACTTTCCCTACCATGTCTGATAAATGTTGTCCAGGTTCCTTTGTCAAGAATGTGTTGTCCAAAACGCTTGTTTAGTTTTTTAAAGATGGAACTCCACCCTTTGCTTGGTTCTAAGTATGTATGGAATGTTATGATAGGACATAGTAGTAGCAGTGGTCAGACACATGGAAATGGTGGGAAAACAAAAATATACATGTGAAATAAACTCCGTATTTTAATATAGTGAAAAAAGAAAAGAAAGAAGGAAAATGGAAGCTGACCTTGAGATGAGAGAGAGAAGAGTAAGGCTGGTTGGTCTGAAGTTTGGGGAGACTTGGGAACTCCTGACACCATGGACTCTGACCGAGCCACTGGGGGATAGCTGAGAGTGAAGCAGACAGCTGACCTGAAGTTGGGGGAGATTCACAAGAACACCCAAACTTGCAATAGTACCCAATTGACCTAGCTTGGATGGCTTGCTGATCAGAACTCAACTAGAGTAAGCTAGAGAAGTTTGATACAGGAAACAAGTGTAAATTGCTACAATTTGATGAACTTAAGTGTTGCAGACCATGTAAGACTAGTCAGAGGTTCGAGGCCCTCTAGGGCTGAGTGTAACAAATGAGGCCACTGGCAGTTAATGGAAAATTGCTTTCATCTTAATATTCAGGTGTATATAT
>NW_006408573.1:4609046-4612737 GCF_000296735.1 Chrysochloris asiatica | reverse complement strand
GATGCCTGTAGTCCCAAGCCTGCCCACCAGTGATGTATCCACCCTGGCTTTGGGGTGCCTCATTGTCTCCCTTCTTCTGTTTCTCTGTGTATTCTTTCGCTATCCCTATCGCCGCTGGATCTCCCCTCCTCGTGAACCAAACACTCGTGACAATTATGTCGGGGCCAGACCCCGGCACTTAAGCTTTGCTTAAGGATGTAGTTGCTCAAAATACCAACCGAGACGCAAGGAGTCTTCACATCAAGGATCAAACCTATCCTCTCAGTACACAGGGTTAATAGGGATGGGAAACTTAGACATTGACTACCTAAATATGGAGAAGGGGGGCTATAAAGGCACAAAGTGGCTGGCTTACAAGTTTTCAAGAGTGTACTTAGTTGGAGAGCGAGGGACAGAGGGTAGAATCCCCACTTAATGGTTTTCATCTTGTCTAGATGGGTCTGGTGAAAGGGATGGGGGAAGATGGGGATAAAATTCTTTTGATTCAATAGTGACTAATTGTTATAACTAATTGTGATTGTCAAAATGCAAAAGCAGAAGATGTGTAACAAAAAGAGGGGAGTAGTTCATTTTTCATTCTAGGAACAGAGGAACGTAGGACTATCAAGAGGGAAGAGCATGAGTGGAGCATGGGATCCTAACCAGAAAAACAGTGACACCAGAGATGGAGGCAGAGATGATGGTATGGAGAGATTAAGCAGCTGAGGGCTCTACACCCATGGAAAAAGAAAGGCTGTGTGCTAGTAGTTGGGAGGCCAGCTTGCAAATGTGCCATTTGGTTGTTAAGTGAATATATATTTCTGCGTGTTTTGTATACATTAAAAAAACAACAACACACACACACACACAAGGAATAGAGGCAAATACTCTTAACTGATGGTGCATGAAGGGGATTGTAATTACAGAAATGAAACAAAATACAATTGGTTGAGTACAAAACCGATATTCTTCCATGTAAACTATCACTTAATTCACAATAAAAGCTTTTTTGAAAAATCTCATTAGCCGCCATCTAAAATGCAACTATTGGATTTTCCCTGTTCAGAGGAAAGAAGAGTGATGAAAACTGAAGACACTTAGAAACAAGTAGGCCAATGGACTAACAGAACATGTGAACATCAGTCTCCACGATCCTGACACCAGAACTGCCCAGCTACTACTACCAACTGCTCTGAAAGGGATCCCATTAGAAGATTCTGGATACAGTTGGAGAATAAATGTGGGACAAAACTCAAAATCATAAAACAAAAGACCAAGATTACTGGTCAGATAGAGACTGATGGACTTTGGTCACCCTTCAGGTCTGGAACTAACTAACTCACCCCTGTGACTCAATTTTAAGCCAACCAAAAGATCAGCATATAGGGGGTGGGCAGGCAATAATACCATAGAATGGTCAACCATTCAAGAACAAAATCAAGAAGAGTTTGGAAAGGAGCAATGGAAGCAAGAAACACGGGGAGGAAGTGGGACAAGTGATGGTGTAATTGTTGATATGAAACAAAATGTATAATATATTGAATGCAAAACTGATGATCTGCTCTGTAAACTTTCACTCAAGTCACAATAAAAGAAGATGGAAGATACACTGTACCAAAAAGAAATGGTAAGTGTTCAACCATTTCAAGAAGTAGCATATGAACAAGAGTAAATGGTTTTGAAGGAAAAAGTCCAATGTGTACTGAAGGAACTAGCAAGAAGGAGACTCCAGGAATTGATGGAATACAAATTGAAATCTGTCAGCAAATGGATGCAGTACTGGATTCACTCATTCATAGATACCAAGAAATGGTTACGAATCAGGCTACTAATCTCACTGTCAGCAGTTCGAAACTAGCAGCTGTTCTGTAGGAGAAAGATGACGCTTTCTGCTCCCGTAAAGACTTGCAGCCTCAGAAACCCAATGCAGGTCGCTATGAGTTGGAACCAACTCCAAGGCACATAGCCACATCAAATGATGGAAAGAGATTCATATTTGTGCCAACTCCAAAGAGAGGTGACCCAACGGAATGTGGAAATCATCAGACAATATCAGTATTACATGCAAGTAAAAATTTGCTAAAGATAATTTAAAAATGGCTGTAATAGTGCAGGATTCATTACAGGAAGTGGAACATGGGATATCATTGATTGCATCAGATGGATCTTGGCTGAAAGCAGAGAACACCACAAAGATATTTACTTGTTTGCAGATAATAACCACTTGATCTGACTTCAATGACTGGATGATCAGAACTCAACTAGAAGAAGAAAGAGGAGGAAAAAAAAAACAGTAACCCCACACAATTTGATGAACTTAACCTACACCTATGGAAGCAATAGTTCAAAAGAGTGAACAAATGTTTACAGCAAGAATCATTCCCAGAGGACTTCCGGCACTTCCCTGACCAGGCAACTCAGTTAGGGCAGTCTCGGGGAAAAGGGGTGGAATCGCATATAAGAAACCTCTGTCTAGCAGACAGACAGCCTTTGAACAAACAGAAGATCTTATATTTCAACATTCTGAACTCGATTTTTTAAAAGATCAAATTGCTAAGGAATTACAGGCATTTTGAGCTTTTGTCTGCCTGCATGCAGCTTCCGCTTCCGCGCCAGCGCCAGCGAGTACCTATGCCCCCTGCAGACCTTGGAATGCAGGGCTAGAGCAACCCCACTTAGAAGGCTGCATTTCCAGAGAAAAGGAAGCATAAACTAACAAAGCAGAACAAATAGAGAGGGATATCGGCGTGGATATCAGGAAATTCGGGGTACCCACGGTACAGAGAGACTGAGAGAGGCATTTTTTACATCACCAAATACGGACACTACCTCCCTGCAGCCATTACCCCCAGCCCTCTACTGACCCAGCCCAGACGAGCCCTCTGCCAACCCGCCGAGGCTCAGGAACGCCCAAGGCACAGGCCCACCCACTGAGGCCAAGGCCTGCCCTGAGGCCCAACCCGCCCACAAACTGGTCACAAAGGCCCAGGCCCAACCAAGGCCCAAATCGCCTAGCCGCCTCACAGCCCAGGCAGTCCACAACCCGGTCGCCGCCGAGGTCCAGGGCCCCCCAGGCCCACCGCGTTGTCAGGTTGCTGAGGCCCAGGACCACTGAGGCCCAACCCGCCCTCAGCCCGGTCCCCGAGGCACAGGCCCCCCGAGGTCCAATCCGCCCAATCCACCCGCTGAGGCCCAAGGCGCCCGATGCCCAGCTGCTGATACCCAGGCCCCCTGAGGCCCAAACCACCTGCCCGAGGCCCAAACCACCTGCCCGAGGCCCAACCCTCCTGCAGCTCGACACTGACGCCCAGGCCCCCAGAGGTCCAAACCGCCTGCCCTAGGCTCAACCCACCCGTCCGAGGCCCAAACGGCCCACCGTTGAGGCCCAGCACAACTGAGGCCCAAAAAAGCTACTCTGAGTTAAGCAATAAGGAGAGTGAAAAGGGAAGACCACATCCTGATCACATCTTCCTGGAGTGAATCAGAAAACATAAAAAATTACCAAAACACATATTTAATTCATTATTAGGACCACAGATAAACATTAAACATGTCCAAGAAGCAAAAGCACATGGCCATATCAGCACATGTCCAGCAAAAAGATAAAATATCTGAGACAAATGAACCAGAAGTAGACCTTCTCTCCATGCTGGAAGAAGGGCAGGCCTTGGAGATACCTGAGAAAGAATTCAGAAAAATGATTATAAAATGT
>NW_006408573.1:4548805-4605358 GCF_000296735.1 Chrysochloris asiatica | reverse complement strand
GACATTCTTCAAAGAGATGGAAAAAGCAATTACAAACTTTATATGGAAAGGAAAGAGACCCAGGATAAGCAAAGCACTGCTTAAGAATAAGAATAAGGTTGGAGGCCTGTCACTCCCCTACTTTAAAATATACTACATGGCTACAGTGGTCAAAACAGCTTGGTACTGGTACAATGGAAGGTACATAGATCAATGGAACAGAATCAACAATCCAAAAATTAACGCATCTACATACAGCCAATTGATCTTCGGCAAAACACCAAAATATGTCCCATGGGGAGAGGATAGTCTCTTCAACAGATGGTGCTGGCAGAACAGGAAAATGATATGCATAAGTCTGAAACAAGACTTTCACCTCACGCCTTATACAAAAACCAACTCAACATGGATTAAGGACCTAAATGTGAATCCCAGAATTATGAAGGTCATCAATGAAAAATTCGGGACAAACGTGAAGGCACTAATACCTACTGCTGAAGATCAAAGAACACAGCCTTCAGTTTGGGTCGTAACGCAATGTAAAGAAAACAGAAGTCCTCACCGCTGGATCAATAAACAACATTATGATAAACGGAGAAAAGACTGAAGTTGTCTAAGACTTCATTTTACTTGTATCCACTATCAACACTCATGGAATCAGCAGTCAAAAAATGAAAAGACGTAGTGCATTGAGCAAATCTGGTGCACAAGATCTCTTTAAAGTGTTCAAGAGCAACAGTGTCAGATTGAGGAGTAAAGTGTGCCTGACCCAAGCGGTGGTATTTTCAATAGCCTCATGTATATATGAAAGTTGGACAGTGAATAAGGAAGACCATAGAAGAATTGAGGCATTTGAATTATGATGTTGGAGTAAAATAATTTTTAAAACCATGGACTGCCATTTGTACTGGAAAAAGTATAGTCAGATAGCTCCTTGGAAGCCAGGAAGAGGAGACTTTGTCTCTCATATTTTGGACATATCAGGAGGGACCAGTCCCTGGAGAAAAACATCATGCTTGATAAAATGGAGGGTCAGTGAAAAAGAGGAAGATCCCCAATGAGATGGATTGCTTGCAGTAATGGGTTCAAAGGTAACAAAGTTTGTGAGGATGGCATGGAAGCGGGCAGTGCTTTATTCTGTCACGTATGTTGTTGTTAAGTACCGTGGAGTCGGTTCTGACTCATAGTACCCTTCACAGGGTTTCCGAGGCTGCAAATCTTTATGGGAGCAGAAAGCCTCATCTTTCTCCAGCGGAACAGCTGGTAGTTTCAAACTGCCGACCTCGAGGTTAGCAGCCCAATTCGTAACCACTATACTACCAGAGTCATCAAGGTCATTTTAAATCAGAAATGATTGGACGGCACCTAACAACAACAATCCTCAAGTTCAATGATCTTTCTTCTGCCATTTCCAATGTGATACTAAGCCTATCCACTGAATTTCTTCTTTCATATGTAATGATTTTCAGTTTTAGAATTACCATTTAGCTTTTTTTTACAATTTCAACTTGTTGTTGTTGTCAGGTGCCATCGAGTCGGAACCGACTCATAGCGACCCCATGTACAGCAGAATGAAACAATGCCCGATCCTGGGCCAACCTCACTACCACTGCCACACTTGAGTCCATCAATGATGCCACCTGGCCGATCCATCTCGTTGGGGGTCTTCCTCTTTTTCTCTGACCCTCCACCCTACCCAGCATGACATCCTTCTCCAACAATTGTCCAAAGTAGGAGAGACGAAGCTTAGCCATCCTGGCCTCCAAGGAGCACTCTGGTTGCACTTCTTCCAATTTCAATTACTCTGCTAAAATTCCAACATCTAGGTCTTTCCTGGGTCTGTTTTTATTGACTACTTTTTCTCTTGTAAATAGGTCACAGTTCCCTATTTCTATTAGTTTTTATAATCTGTTGGCTATTTTGAAGGATAAACTGCAAATACTATGGATTCTGCTGACTTTTGTTTGTGCTTAGTTATCATTGTGATTTGTGACCACCTTATGCAGCTAGATAAACTTGAGTTATCTTCAACTTGTGAAAGTTTGGTCTTACACTTTGTTACAGAAAGCCTAATTCCAGGGCAAAGGTTTTTCTAAGATATTATGGAGTCCTGGAGTGGCACTGTGGGTTAATGCGCTGGACTAAAAGGTAGGTTTGAACTGCAAAGTCAGTGGTTCAAGCTCACCAGTCGCTCCCTGGAAACCCTATACAGGGTCTCTATGGGTTGGAACTGACTCCATGGCACTTAACAACAACATGGAGTCCTTGTGTGGTGCTGTGGGTTAATACACTGGACTGCAAAGTTGGTTTGAACCACAAGGTCGGTGGTTCAAGTTCACCAGCCGCTCCTCAGAAATCCCATACAGGGTCGCTATTGGGCAGAACTGACTCGATGGCACTTAACAACAACAATCTTTCCAAGGATTCAATGTAAAGCCTGGGATATTTATGAAAGCTTTCTAACTTCCTGGGATTCTAACTTTGTCTGGTATGGTGCCTGGTAGTTAAAACTTTAAATGAGCATGGCCCCTTTTTCTTTTGTTTACCAAAAATTACCACAGTGCTTCCCACATATTACTCACTCAACAAGTATTTTTGGTATGAATGGGTGAACCCACAAATACAACCACTCATTTCAGTTCCATACTCCATTGAGGAAATGAACACTAGGCTATTTTTGTTATGCCACTCCTGGTAAGGTGCAGTAGGATAAACATTGGGCTGCTAACCACAAGGTCGGCAGTTCAAACCCACCACCAGCAGCTCCTCAGAAACCCTATACAGGGTCGTTATGAGTCAGAACTGACCCAACGGGACTTAACAACAACATCAACTGAGTAGTGGAACTTTAAACAACAAAAAAAGAAGAAGAAGAAAATGGGGAGGTAAAGGCACTCAACTCTATACTAAGATACAAGAGTGACAAAAGTCTGTAATAAAGACCTCGGTCATCATCATCAAGATTAAATTTAGTCTGGATTAATCATATCACTTATATTTAAAATAAAAATATATACATCTTACAAACCAGATTAACACAAACAATTGTGCTTTTCAACCATACCCAGTCAGTACTTCCCTTTACATGCATCATTCAAGCCATTGAATGATCTATGTAAATGATCATTAAAAATGAAACCTCTTTGGTATCTTTGGTCTATATAACTTTTTTTTTTTTTAATTACTCAGACCATGTTGTTCAATCCCATTCTACCCAAACAGTAAATTTTAAGTTGTTATTGTTAAGCGCTGTTGAGTCAATTCCAACCCATAGTGACCCTGTATAGGGTTTCCAAAGTTTGGTGAGCTTGAACCGCCAACCTTGCAGTTCAAACAGCTTTGCAGCCTGGCACATTAACCCACAGTGCCACACCAGGGCTCAACAACCAACTGCACAACATAACTATTAATATTAAGATGAACATAAGATAAAAGATACATTGTATTTCACTTAATTTTAACCTTCCTTTGAGACATTATTATTTCAATTTAATTCTAGATGAGGAAAGTGAAGCTCAGAGAAATGATCTGACTTGACCAAAGTAACAAACTAGTAAATGGTTGAGTTCAACTCAGTCTTTTGACTAAAGCCAGTGATCTTTCCATTATACTATAGTTCTCATGCTTATTTGAAAGTGATCTGTAAACAACAATAGGCCATTCTATTAAAAAAATCTTAATGACTTAGCCGATGTCCAGTATATTATTTATAAACATTCATCCTCCCTCCATAATATGAAGCTAAGCAGATGGGCATATTTTCATTTTAGTATGACTGATTTGGCTAAATCCAATTAAATTCATATTCAGATTATATTTATTCTCAAATTATGGTCAATAGATTTAGAACAGTTTCAAGTGTTAGATACAAAGGGAACATCTCTCCTTTTAAATACACTGAAGAACAAATTTTGAAACTCTTCGTTTTTTTTTAAGAGAACTCTTCCTCTTCCTCTCTTATATCCTTCCTCCTCTAGCCATTCACCCTACTGTTATTCTGACCGCCCACTTCCCTGTGGTTTTTATTCAGCCCACTGCTCCACTCTAGGGAGCAATGATGTGAGTACATTCAACCAGTCTGTGCAAAATTGGCACTACTTCAAATCCAAATAGAGCAATGTGTGAGCTGGACAAGAAGATATTAAAAAAAAAAAAACTTTTTTTTTTCTTTCTATGCAGAACCCACAGGGATAGACTATCTGTTCTCTAGTCACGAATTTCACCAAAGAGGAAGTCAAAGTTTGAGAGTAACAGCTTTTGGGGGAAGAAGAAAACAACAACAAGAGATCTTTGCAAGAAAAAACCGGAAACTTCCTGTATGGATTGAGCTATTTTTAACAGTGGAGAAAGTCTGGGCGGTAACCTCTCATCCTAGAATTTACAAGGTTCTGGGTGGAGACTGATATAGAACCAACAACTACAGAACACCTTAAATGGACTCACAGAGGTTCCCCTTTCCTGGGTCCCGATCTCCTACTCAGCTGGATTGTCCAGCGCTAAACTCTCCCCCTTCTCTCTTTTCCCATCCCAGACTGACTCCTTCCCTATCCTTCCCCGGGACAAGGAAAGGCATCCCCAAACCAAGGAGGTCTTTCTTTGTGGTAGGTTTGCTTCCTACTGCACTCTCACAAGTTCAAGTTCAAGTTCCTCTCATAGATTCGGTGCCCTTTCCCAGGCATGGAAGTCTCTTCAGCCCTGTCCCACACCCGTATCTGTGCATCCTCCCAAGTGCCCTTAATCCTTGGATCCGCGCCGCCCTTTAACGCCCCCTCTCTCTGATCCACACGTGTTCTCAGGCCCACGCCCCCCTCCGGCCGCCTCGCTCTCAGCCCCACGACCCTCACCTGGAGCCTGCTCGCCACGCCGATCTGCGTCTGCTGCACGAATGGGTTGGGCACCGGCGGCGGGAAGAAGGACGCCTGGCGAGGCACCATGGGCGGCCGCAGCCCCGCATCTCCGACGCCCGCGCCGGGCACCGTGGCCGCCACGGCCGCCGCTTCGGCACATCGGTTCATGGCTGAGCCAGAGTTCGGGCCGACCGAACGAGTGACGTGGAGCGCGGGAGAGAGAGTCACAACCGAGCTGGAGCTGGGACCACGAAGGCGTCGGATCCCCCGGGGAAACCCAGCTTGGGGCGCTGCTCGGGGACCTCTGCGCAGGCGCCAGAGTTACCTAGATGCCAGGCTGAGCTGGCCCCGCCCACGGGCGCTGACTTCACCCCAGGCTCCAGCCTCACCCCCGGAGCGCTAACCCCAACCTTTTGGTTACCTGGCTCTTCTTACTTTGCTAATATAGCTCTGCCCCATGGATGTGGATGCCTTTCTATTAGAACAATCATCCTAAGAATACCTGGGTATCCCCATCAGTCCAATGAGAAGCAGGTGAAGCTGAATTCTACTTTATAAACGAACCACCGACCATCTAGTGGATTCTGACTCATAGCCACCCCTACATAGGGTTTTGAAGGCTGCAAATCTTTATGGGTGCAGAAAGCCTCCTCTTTCTCCCACAGAGGGGCTGGTGGATTTGAACTGCTACACCTTGTCTCAGGAATTGCCTAGATCTTCTTGCTGAGGTCTCTGTCTGCCACTTCTTTTCCTCTGTCCTTCCCTCCTCCTGGATTTAGACAGAAACCTTTGATGGTGGGTGAAAGTCTCAGAGCAGCAGAGAGGCTGGACCAAAGGCCAGAGTTTTTGCCTTCGTAGGACGTTAGCCATACCACCTAACACTGTCTTTATTCCTCATTCCTCAGTTTTTGCGCCCCACCCCCCTCCCCTGCAATTCAAGCCATTTGACATGGAATCAACTTGGATTCACGGTGATCTCATGTGTCAGTGTAGAATTAGGCCCATAGAGTTTCAAATGGCCGCTTTTGTGGAGTAGATCATCGTGCATTCCTTCTGAGGACCTCTGGCTGAACTTCACTGCCAAGCTTTTAGTTAGCTGTCAGGCAAGTTAAATCATTTGCATTACCCACAGGCAAGTACTCTTCAAACTACAGCCCTTATAAAACTTCACTTTTCCATCACTGCAACTGAAAAAATAGAAAGCCCTATAAAGTGGACTTATGAGCCCAATGGAGTCCTGGTATGGTGCTGTAAGATAAGCACTGGACTGCAAGGTCAGTTAGTGGTTCAGTGCTTATCCTTCAGAGCCATAGTGGAGGTGTTTTATACCAACCTAGTGGGTGCTTTTGGAGTCCTGGTGTGGTACTGTAGGATAAGCACTGGACTGCAATATCAACTTGAACTATAAGGTCAGTGGTTCAAATCCACCAGCCACTCCTTGGAAACCCTATATAGGGTAGTTATAAGTCAGAACCAACTCAACAGCACCAACCACCACCAGACTTTAGGACTCACGCAACTTAAAAATGGGTTGTTCCATTAACTAACATATTGAGGGTTTTATCTGTTTGATTTCCAGTGTGTGTTTTAGTTTTGCTTAAACCACTTTGAGTTCAGTCACCATCCTTTATAGCTAAGAGTGTTGACTAGTATAGAAATTGGTACCAGGAGTGGAATTGTCTCACTCAATATGAACTATGAGTGATGAGATGATGTTCCAAAGGAATATTGAACTATTACCCGAAAAAGGCAAAAACAACAGATGCTTTCCACACCGGATGGGGAACCTGGCTCCGAAAGGGGAAATTACTTGGGCTGTGGTTCCATTTCACCCTGGGGAAATTTCAAGGGCCTGTCTTGTCATGAGTGGGGGAGGGGACTCAGGGGTTATCCCAGGATCTAAGAGCAGCTGGTCAAGCCCTAACCGTGGCTGACTATCAGAGGATGGAGGTAGTGACAAACACTCATTACTGGTTAAGTCTGTTCACTGGGCAGGCTAGAGGCTGAGTCTGGGTCCCAGGACAGCTGCTTGTCCAATGTAGTCTCATAATCTCCTAAACCAACCAAACCATGGTGTGACCTTAACCTTTCGGAGCTTGTTTCTTCATCTAGGAACTGGGAGAAGAGTAATTCCTACACTAAAGGGTTGTGACCACCTGGCTGTGTGCCAAGTTGGTTCCAACTTAGAGGGACCCCACATATGCTTCCCAAAGCTGCAAATCTTTACTGGAGTGAAATGTGTCATCTTTTTCCCTTGGAGCACCTATGTACTCAAACTGTCAATCTTGTGGTTAGCAGTGCAATGCACAGCCCACTATGCCACAAGAGATCACGTTGTGGTGCTGTCATCGATTTCTGAGGAGCAGCTTGGTGAGTTCGAACAACTGATCCTGTGGTTTACATTCCCGTGCTGATCCTACAGAGCTACAACAGAATTCATAAATGCATGTGCAGTATTTATAGACTGCCCAGGAGAAATCATACCTTTTAGTTGTGTTGTAGAACATATGGGTTTTCTTTCAGCGTAGCAAAGGACCTTGTTTTGGGGTGCTGTGAGTCGATTCTATCTCATAGTGACACGATATGAGAGTAGAACTGGCGTTTACTTGGCCATAATCTACGGAAGCAGAGTAACTGAGTGGGTTTAGTTAGTATGCAAGCACTTAACCGTTGCTTCTTGCAGAGACCCTTACTAATAGTGTATTAAAGCCATGGCATGGAGTCCTGGTGTGGCGCTGCAGGAAAATGTGCTGGACCTCAAGGTCAGTTTGAACTCAGAGTTGGTGGTTCAAACCCACCAACTGCTCCTTGGAAATCTATACAGGGTCGCTATGGGTCAGAACCGACTTGATGGCACTTTACAACCACAATAAAGTCATGAGATAAACTTCCTCAAGGACGTGAGCAGACCTTTGTAACTTCAGTCTGATACTTGCACAGCTTTATCTAGGGTACTAAAGGACATGAGCCAGTGAGCAGGACACAGAAAATGAATCTAAACCCATTGACTGAAGTCATCTCCAGAGTCCTGTCCACTCTTCACCCCCATCTGTACCAGAGCTGGAAGGAGTCTTTAAAAAACGGCTATGCTATAATTCTCAGTTCAGAACCCTCAGAATTCCACGAGGGGTTAGTGGTGTGCCGTCTGGGTGGCTGGGGTCACGGAGCTCATATTTTAATAGAAGCTATGTTTGGAGTCCTGGTGTGGCGCTGTGGATTAATGCGCCAGACTGCAAAGCCGTTTGAACTGCAAGGTCAAGCTCACCAGCTACTCCTTGGAAACCCTATACAGGGTCGCTATGGGTTGGAACCGACTCAATGGCACTTAACAAATGTCTGGAGAGCAAGCACTCCTTTCTCCCCTAGGTATACTGACTTTGGGTGTCTTTCGTAATGGAGACAGGGAATGGTGTTGGTGATGGGTCATGGGCTGAAGCTCCTCCTCTTGGTCACCCATTTGCCTTGACTTGGGCTCTGTTACCTAATAGCTATGGGACCCTGGGGACATCACTGCTCTTTTAAGTTTTCTCATCTAAAAAATTCTGTTGAAACGACCTCCCTCTTTAGGTGAAATAAAGTGATCCCATAAAGTGTGTGGCACAGAAGGAGCACCCTTTTAACAGGAGAGGATGGGCTAGGGGAGGAGGACAGTTTCCAGTGAGGTGACGCTGACTCATGTTGACTACATGTGTAGTCAGATAGTCTGTGCTCCATACGGTTTTCAGTGGTTGCATTCTGAGAAGTAAACCTCTAGGTCTTCCTTCCCAGTCACCTTTGGGCAGATTCAAACCACCAACCTTTTGGCTAGTGGACAAGTGCATTATCATTTGCACCATACAGGGACTCCTTATTAACGGGGAAGGGGTGTTATGGTTGCTGGGTATTGTTATTAATAGAAGCATTAGAATCAGTGTTGTTGGGAACAAAGAACTGAGATAGAGATAGAGATAGAGAGAGAGAGAGAGAGAGAGAGAGGGAGGGAGGGAGGGAGGGAGGGAGAGAAACATCTTGTTCTGGACTCCACAGCTCAAGTAACTGAAATGCTAATTGTCTGGGGGGGGGGGTCTTTCCCCACAGCAGAGGGGTTCCAGCTCACCTACCCTGATCGCTTTCTGGTAGCTCTGACCTTCTCAGCAGAGGTCACACTGTGCTTGCAAGGAAGCAGAGATGCAGCCCTTTCCGATTTTCTTTAGTGAATAGGCCTGTAGGCCCTCTTTACGTTTTGCGAAAACAGCTGGCAGAGGCGGCCACTCAAATAGTGTCTTTATTCATCCTTGTTGACATTTCCCATGGGGAATTGTTGAAGGGAGAGAAGGGAAGGGCTTAGTAAGAGTCATGGCTTGGTCTTCCTTCATCCAGTGGAGGAAGTGATGGGGTAGGGAACCAATGTCATATGGGCTGAAATGCATGGGGCAGTGACTTCAGACGACCTGAGTCCTCCTGTCAGGAAATGCACATTCCCAAGTGGAAAAACAAAAAGGTCAAAATAAAAAAAGTGCACATAAAGCAAACAGCTAATGTCTGGAAGGTCCTAAGGCACAGCCAGCAGTAAGAAGCCAGGTGTCTGGGGTGGCCACCTGGCCATGCCCCTAACCCACTGTCCCATGCCAGGCCAGGCTGTCGGGCCACCAGTGGCCTCTTGAGACAGTCTCTGTTGTCTCCAAGAGTGCTGAGAGCCACAGAAAGTTGTGGAGAGAAAAGACCCGGATGTGGGGGGAGCACCAGGGCAGCCCAAGGCAGGGCTGCGTTGACAATATCAAAGCATCTCTTTGGGGTGGGTCTAGAGGGCTGGGAGGATTGAAGGGAGAAGGAGAACTGGAATGGGTCTAGTCAGCATCTTTCCTTGGGCCTGGGGTGGGGCTGCGCTCCTGAATCTTAAATTACCAGGTGGAGGTGAGAATGCTGATTAGCTACAGAGCTGGAGGTGGGGTTGCCAGGCCCAGCAGGGTCCTTCCCTGAGGCCTGCAGGAGCCACCCGCCAGCTCAGCAGCCCAGCCAGTCAGACTTGATGCTTCCAAACTTGACACTCTTCAGACTTTGGTTCTCCAGCTTCAAGTAATAGGATCCCTTGAAGAAGTAGCTGTGACCTAAGACAGAGAAAGGAGAGTGGTTGTGAGCACCCCATCTTTAGGAAGCCTGGTGCACGCAGGGCTCCTGGGAGCTTCGAATGTCTGCCTGGCATAGGGAAGAAGATTTCAAACTAGAGGGAAGCCCTCTGGGGCTGGATGAGGGGCAATAACAGCAAAGTAACTTCTTGCAAGTTACTGATTCCTCTGTTCTAAAATGAGAGTAAAGCTATCAGCTTTGTAAGGCTTGTGGTAGGGATTAAAGTAGATTATGCATGCTGATGGTAATAATAGTACCAGCACTCCATTTAGCACAAGTACCTGATGTATATCAGTGTGGTGAACCCAGGCGCTTAGACCCAAAGATAAGTTTCATCTGACTTATCTGGTGCTATCCAGTTGGTTCCATTCTTGAACTGCCCAACAGTGTGGTGCTGTAGGATAAACACTTACTTGACTGTTAAACATGAGGTTGGTGGTTCAAACCCACCAGCCACTCCTTGGAAACCCTACAGGGCAGTTATGAGTCAGAACTGACTCGACGGCACTTAACAACCACAGCAACAATCTTTCAGAAGCAGATCGCAACATCCTTTTCCCACGGAGCAACTGGGGGATTCAACACAGCCTAATGCTTAATCACTGAGCTACCAGGCCAACAGTATTTGGTTTACAGTTTTTTGTTGTTGTTTTACTCTATTTTAATTCTGAGAAAGTTGCTAACATGTAAACATCTGGAAATTTCACATGACAATACAGAATTCTGGCTTCTCATTTAAAGCAGCTAGAATAGCTAACAATGCTGGGCCCACCTTCTTGCAAAGATGCACCAAACAGAAGCCGAGAAGAAACATCCCCTGTGGATGTGCTCTCTGGTTCACCACAGACACCACCATTCCCTACTGTTTGTCTCTACCTGCTTCATTCATTTGTGATATGTGCCTGGCCTCTTGAGGATTTGGAATTTATGACTCTTGTAAATGGATTCCTGGTGTGGTGGTGTGGGTTAATGCGCCTGCAAAGCCATTTGAACTGCAAGGTCGGTGGTTCAAGCTCACCAGCTGCTCCTCAGAAACCACATACAGGGTGGCTATGGGTTGGAATAGACTTGACGACACTTATCAACAATTGTTGTTAAAGGAGTCCTGGTGTGGTGCTGTGGGCTAATGCGCTGGGCTGCAAAGTCGTTTGAACCATAAAGTCGGTGGTTCAAGCTCACCAGCTGCTCCTTGGAAACCTTATACGGGGGGTCACTATAAGTTGGAAATGACTCGACAGCACTCAACAACAACGACAAATTGTTGTTAAACTGCCACTCGTCTGTCTGTCAGTTTGTTGTACTCTGGAGGCTTGAGTGTTGCTGTGATTTTGGAAGCTATGCTACCATTATTTTAAATAGAATTTAAAACGAACAATTGTTATTAAATACCATCAAGCTGGTTCCAAGGAGTGAGTGGCTGGTGGGTTTGAACTGTCAACCTTGCAGTTAGTAGTCCAGTGCTTACCCGACGACAGTGCCACACCAGGACTCCTGTTACACCTAAAATGAGCCCTTGTGGGCTAGGCGTTGGGCTGCTAACTGAAGGTCAGTGGTTCAAATCCACCAGGCACTCCTCAGGAGAAAGATGAGGCTGTCAGCTCCTGTAAAGATTTAGTCTTGGAAACCCTATGCATCTCAGTTGTCATGAGTCAGACTCAACTCGATGGCAATGAGTTTGATGTTCCGGTTTTTGACATACATAATCTTATTTACTTCTTTTAAAATATGGCACATTATAAATAATCATTAAGGTTTATTATTAAAGATAATCCTTTATATAGTCCCAAGATTATACATTGAATTTTTCTGAATGCTGTATAGCTACTGGAGGTCAAGGCTCTATCTTTAACATTTGATATGGGCTTAAAAATATTTGTGGAACTTAATTGAATTCTCCTCTAAAAAAGCCAAAAACCAGACTCATTTCCAGATTCCTTAAGAACTCACAGAAAGGATGTGGCCCTCAACTTCCAAATTTGATCCTTCACGGATACTGGCTCTGCTTTATTTAACAAGGACTACGAGTCCTGGTGTGGCGCTGTGGGATAATGCGCCAGACTGCAAAGCTGTTTGAACTGTGCGGTTGGCAGTTCAAGCTTACCAGTCACTCCTTGGAAACCCTATACAGGGTCGCTGTGGGTCGGAACCCACTTGATGGCACTTCATAACAACAACAGGAGCAAACTGAGTTAAGTGGGTAATCTTTGCAATATCAGCAAAAGAGCACAACAAAGTTTGTTCTGTCTCAAGTAGAGACATCCTTCTGCTGATCCTTCAGCTAATAGGAGGAGGCAGTCACCAAGCCGCCTGTGGAATCAAAAAGGCCAGAGTTAAACACCAGAATGAATCCAGGGCATGCGGCCCATGTTCTCGCCCCTGCAGGCCTCCTCCTGCCCTCCCCCTCTCTGGCTCTAGGCCCAGCATCTGTGAGGGGCCTTTCTGGGTCTTACTGCCTGGAGCTGGGCCGAGGAGTAGAGGTCAGGGGCTGGACCGCTGCCCAGCACCCAGCTAAAGGGGCCGGCTTGTTTTTCTGGGACTGCTACAGCTTTCCGCACACAATGAGGGAGTGTGTGCTTGTGAGGAGCCAGGCCCTGGCTGGAGGAGGGGAGTCCTAGAAAGAGGAGAGAGGTCTGGGTAGCTTACCTCCACCTGGCAGATCCAAAACGGCGTCCAGATTATCAGGGATGGCGTTCCAGGCATCTGCGATGAGTTTAGGGAAGCCAGGATCCATCTTCTTCTTCACTTCATTGTATCTGCAAGGAAATGGACATGGTGAGACAGAGGCCTCTCTAAAGGCCATTCCTCAATGTCTGGCATGGGGGTGGTCCAGCAGATGGGTACTGGGTAGATTTGGAAGCCAGATCTGGGTCTGAGTCCCAGCTTGACCACTTAGTAATTTTGATTGTGCATGTGACTTTGGACAATCACATCAAAACAATCTTGCAACAACAGCTCACATTTAGGGAAGGCTTTCAACATGCCAGGCAGTGTGTTAAGCACTTTCTCATTCTTTGACATTCCTATGACCTGATATTATCATAATGCCATTTTACAGAGCAGAGTCCTAGAAAGGAACCCAGTTTCCAAGTACTAGTGCAAGTCAGACCTGTCTGGCTCTAGGGCAGCCATGCTACCCACGCCTCAGTTTTACCAGTTGTAAAATGGGGTTATTGCATGAATTAAAAAAGTTAGGAGATAGATAAATAACTGCTGTCAAGTCAACTCCAGTAGAATGAAATGCTGCCCAGTCATAATTGTCAGTTCATTTCAGTCCACTGTTGTGCCCATCTATCGCTCCAAAGGTCTCCCTCGGCCTCACTGAGCTCCTACCTCACCAAGCATGTCCTGATGATGTCTCCGCAGCAAATGAGTTGAACCATATTCTGTAGTGATCTATAAGGTTTTCACTGGCTCACTTTCGGAAGTAGATCACGCAGACTTTCTTTTCTTGCAAATTAAATGAAAATAGTATGTGCACAGTACCTAACCCATGCCTAGCCCTTAGTATGAGGAGAGATTTCAGGAATGTTAGTTTCCTTACAGACTTTGATCCCAGACTAGAACCCAAGGGGCAGGGTCCTTCTTCTCCATCACTCTCACTGTGGTTTCTTCATCTGTTGAGTACAGCCCTGTTCTGCTGACTCCTAGAAAACCATCATGACTGGGAAAATGACGTCATGATGCAGGGGTGTGTGTGACTCTACCAGGTCTATTAGTCACAGGGTGGACCAGCTGCCACCTCAGTCCCGGCTACAGCTCTCAAGTTTGTGTAGGGATCCTGCACCCCTCCCTTACTTCCGGCTAATACCTTGGGCGTGAGCTAGCATGTTCCTCTCCCTGGCTAGCAATCCTTATACCTGTGGTTTTTTTTTTAGAGACCTGTTTAAATGTTGCTGTTATTTTTCATACTTTTGCTTTTCCACTTCTTCTATTTGTCAGTCTATAAATATTTAATGTTGTTGTTAAGCGCTCTCCAGTCAGTTTTGACCCACAGCTATCCTATATAGGGTTTCCAAGGAGCAGCTGGTAAGTTTGAACCACTGACTCTGCAGTTCAAACCAACTCTGCAGTCCAGCCCATGAGCCCACAGAGCCACATGAAATCAAACGACGCATCGCATTAGACAAATGTGCTGCAGAAGACCTCTTTATAGTGTCCAAGAGCAAAGATGTCACTTTGAGGAATAAGGTGCGCCTGGTTATTGAAAATACCCAGCCATGGTATTTTCAATAACCTCATATGCATGTGAAAGTTGGACAGTGAGTAAGGAAGACCATAGAAGAATTGATGCATTTGAGTTACGGTGTTGGAGAAGAGTACTTAAAGTAGCTCGGATTGCCAGAAAAACAAACCAATCTGTGTTGGAAGAAGTACAGCCAGAATGTGACTTATAAGCCAGGATGGCCAGACTTCGTCTCCCATACTTCGGACATATTATCAGGATGAGCCAGTCCCTGGAGAAGGCCATCATGCTTGGTAAAATGGAGTCAGCCAGTGGAAGTCAATGAGATGATTTCTCACAGTGACAACAGCAGTGGGCTCAGTGTCATCTGTGAGGATGGCACATGACCAGGCAGTGCTTACTGCTGTTGCGCACAGGCTCACGATGAATCGGAACCGACTCAATGGCAAACAGCAATATGCCTGCGGAATCATGGTGAGCAAGATAAAGTCTGCCCTTGTGGAGCTGATTTTCTAGATAACTGTGCTTGATCCCGTTCTCATAGTTGGCTCTGAACTCCAGCGACAGTCCCCCCTGCCCTCCATGAGCTCCCTGCCATGCCCCTCACCCTTAGCCCTAGCTGTAGCATAAGACTTTTCTTACAAAATCTACCACACTTCTTCATGAAGTGAGTCACCACCAAATTCAAGATCCCCAGCTCAAAACCCAACACTCCCACCCATGTCACCACCACTGAACCCTCAAACTACACTCCTAGAGTTCTCATGGTTCAGAGGTATGTTGCCCCATCACTGAACTTCCCCTAAGTTTCTTCGAATTTTACCCCATTTTACACATGAGGAAACTGAGGGTCAGAGAGTGTCATGGTATCAGAGACGTTAGCCCTGAAGGGGATTCCTCTTTTCACTTGCTCTCGGGCCCCTAGTCTCCTCCTTGCTGGTGCAGTTCTGAAATGGTGTCCCTGAGACACCCTCTGCACTTTGCCGCAGCCAGAGGATGCAACGTAGAGCAAATATTGCAAACACAGGCATTTGTGTCCCAGTTTTTCCACGTATGTGTCCTTGAGCCATTTCAGCCTGTGTCCACACCTAGAAAATGGGCCTAATAGTAGTTATCTATTAAACGAGAAATACAGGTGAGGCACCAAGCTTAAAGCTTGAGACATGGTCCAGGTCTACTTAATGACAGTTTATTATTGGTTGTTTCCTGAGGGCAGGGGATGACCACTGTCTCTCCAGTACCAAGCTAAGTGCCTAGTGTATAGATGTTGAATAAATATTTGTGCGCACAGCGGGATTTTTCCCAAAAGCAGGGGCTGAGGTCCGTCCTCAATTATTCCAAACTCTCCCTTTCCATCCAACAAGGATGCCTTAAGGCTCACTGTTATAGTTGTTCTTGTTAAGTGCTGTTGAATCCGTTCTGACCCACAGCGACAGAATGGTTATGAGCCACATGCACACGGATGCATCACCCTTGGGTGGCTCTTCAGAGGGACTATGGCCCTGGTAGGCTAGAGCCAAGGGGCATGAGGTCAAAACGTGCCCCTCCCTTACCTCCAGAACTTGTTATCAGCAAAGATATACGTCTTCTTATTCTTGCTCCAGTTAAAGGCAGCATCCACTCGTTGGACGTCAGATGGCAGCCCTAGGCTGGTCAGCGGCTTAGGGTACCCACGCTCCAGGGTGCTGGCGGAATAGATCCAGTATTCATTCCCTAGGGTAGAAGCAAAGAGACATGCTGAAATCTCCCCGGACACCCTGTTCCTCACCCTGAAGTCACTTTCAGCAGGCACACTGGTCCCTGCTCACTGCATGTACTCAGAGAATGAATCACACTGTGATTCTAAAGAGAGGTGACAGACAGCCAAGAAGAGGAGAAGAGGGGAAGACATCTAGCTCACTGTACACTAAGGGTTTACCAGAAAGAGGCACCTTCTCCTAATTGGCACAAAGGTGCCCTGGGGACTAGCAGCTCCTCTGGCCAGAGCCCATGAGATATGGGCAGAGGGTTTAGAAGGTCTCAGAACAGAGAATAATGGACAGGGATGGAGATATGGGGAGCTGGTTGGGTGGAACAACATGTACTCAGTCTTGGTTGTGCCTCAGTTCCTCTAGGAAGCCTTCCCGGTACCCCAACTATGACCAGGCCCCACCTCAGTCAGCCCTCTTACTGCACCCCTATCAATGGCTTGACTCCCTCACAAGTCTGTGAGCTTCATCAAGGCAGCTCCCTGCTAAACCCAGCGCATGGGAGATGCTCATAGAAGCTCTGCAACTGCACTAAGCTCTCCGTCACATGGCGCCCTCTTGTGTTTCAGAGAAGAACTGCTCCACAGGTGTTCCTAGGCAGTGATCTTTACAGAAGCAGCTCGCTAGGCCTGCGTGGATATAAACTGCCAATCTTTAGGTTAGTGGCCCAGAGCAAATTGTTGGGCCACCCAGGCTCCTATGTGTATATATGTGTGTGTGTGTCTATACATACATACATACATACATACATACATACATATATATGTATGTATATACACACACACACACAACCTTGATGATTTTTATCACTTTGAGATTCTCTTTGTATCATTACTGACTTAATTATTTTGCTTTCTATAAATTCATTTGGAAACTTTAAAGATAAATTGATTTTTTAAAATTAAAAATGTAAATAAATGACTTTAAAAAAATTACAACTAAAGAAACAGAAACAAAACTCTAAAGTTCTGGCCTGTCAAAACCTCTAGCATTAGAAAGGTCAGAAACATATAGACACTAAACTGAGACTTTTCTTCTAGACACAGGATTGGCTTGGAAAGGAAATGAGATGTTCGCACTGGATTGACACTATTTGATGGTGGATTTCTGACCCATCCTCTCAGGAGAACTCAACACTTTGGAAGGATTCAAACAGAATGAGTGGTCCCCTGAGGAGTGGGATTATTCACAGGTGCAGTGGACCCTCCCATATATCTGCAAGGAGCCCTGGTGTGGTGCTGCAGGTTAATGCACTGGACTGCAACGTTGGTGGTTCAAGCTCACGAAACCTCACCCAGGGTTGCTATGGGCACTTAACAACAGTAACAACCTACCTGCAAAGAACACAGTCTTCTCCTCCTGTGGGTCCTCGTATACAGCATCGATCTTTTCCGGGAGTTGAGGCCAGAATGTGGCCACCAGCAGAGGCCCCATGGGCTTGTCACGTGGTGTCACGGTCCGCCAAATGAACCTGGGAAAGAAGAGGACACAGGAAACCACATCTTCCGTCACCCTGCAGCACTGACCACTGAAGACACCTTCCAGCAATGATCCTACGGGGCGACGGTGTGGCAGGGATGAGACGGACCAGAGAAAGAGCAGAGTCCCCTTCTGCAAAGTGCCAGCACTGAGAAGCAACCACCTTGCTTTCCCCACCGCCTCCATGAAGCATTCCCTGGCTGATTATGTTCATACTGTGAGCTCCCTCCTCTAAGCCTTTCAAGGTCACTGCTGTTATTGTTGTTCAAGTTGGTTCCAACTTACAGTGACCCTGTAAAGGATTTCCGAGGAAGGGCTGCTGAGTTTGAACTGCCAGCCTTGTGGCCCAGTGCTTATCCTACAGCACCACACCAGGACTCCCTCAAGATCATTAACACTGAGCAGAGGAAAAAAAGTCTTCTCTCTTCTACTGGATTAAAAGTCACTTGAGGCAGGGGTTAATGGTGCTCAAAAGAGCATTTCCTAAATTGAAATGGAATGGATCCATGCCATCTGGTGAGAGAAGAGCACTCATGCAATCAGGGACTATGAACTGGCAAGCACTCTATGTACTGTGTCTCATTTAATCCTCACATTACAGGAAGAGGACTTACATGGGTGGTCTAGCGGCATCCTTTTCCCCACCCTCCTTTCTACAGAAGCCCACATCACATTTATGATCTCTCCTTCTCCCTGGTTGACTCTGCCCTTTGGTACTCCGTCTCAGCCATTGGTTGTCAAATAAATTGTGGTCCTCAGAGCAACATCAGCATCAGCAGCTGGGAATACCTGTGCTGGGGTGCTGCCACAGAGCCTTGGCATCTCTTCAATGCTGGTTGGGCTATTCAAAGCCAGATGGCATCTGACTTCGCAGTACATTTTGAGTCTCCTACCTCTCTGCACCAAAGCCCCTAATGCAGTGTCTGGAGGAGAGGACGCCCTGCACAGAAGTTTGTGGACCATCTGTTTCTCCCTGTATATACCACCAACTTTCACATTTCTATGCCTTTGCTCTCACGGTTCCTTCTGTCTCAGTCACCTTCTAAACCGATCCCTCTTTACGTTCATCAGTCTTGCTTACATGCTACTTCATCTGTGACGCCTTCCTTGATTCACTGTTATAGTTCAGTGCCATCTTGTCAGAGCCCAACACATAGCGACCCTATATGCAACCGAATCCAACACTGCTCCATCCTCACAACTGCAATGTGTGAGCCCATTGTCACTGCTACTGCGTCAGTCCATCTCATTGGGTGTCTTTTTATTGACTCTCTATCAAAAATGATGTGTTTTTTTTTTTCCAGGGACTGGTCTCTCCTGCTAACTTGTCCAAAGTATGTGAGACAAGTCTAGTCATCCTCACTTCTAAGAAGCATTCTGGCTGTTACTTCTTCCAACATAGATTTAATTGTTCTTCTAGCAGAACTAATTCTTCTCTGGTGTTCCTTATTCATTGTCCAGCTTTCACATGCATATGTTGTTGTTGTTGTTGTTAAGTGCCATCAAGTCAGTTCCGACCCATAGAGACCCTGTACAGAGTTTCAGAGGGTGTAAATCCTTACGGGAGTAGAAAGCCTCATCTTTCTCCTGCGGAGCGGCTGGCAGTTTTGAACTGCTGACCTTGTTTGCAGCCCGATTCGTAACCACTACACAACCAGAGCTCCTTATGAGGTGACTGAAAATACCATGGCTTGAGGCAGGCACACCTTAATCCTCAAAGTGACATCCTTACTCTTTAACACTTTAAAGAAGCCTTTTGCATCACATTTGCCTAATGCAATACATTGTTTAATATCCTGATTGCTGTTCCATAAACATTGATTATGAAACAAGTAAAATGAAATTTTTAACAATCTTTTCTATATTTATCATGATGTTGTTTACTGGTCCAGTTGTAAAGATTTTTGTTTTCTTTACATTGAGTTGTAATCCACACTGAAGTCTGTGTTCTTTGATCTTCAGCTTCAAGCTCTCTTCACTTTCAGCAAACAAAGTTGTATCATCTGCATATTGCAGGCTGTAACTAACAACCTTCCTCTAATCCTGATACCTCATTCATCTTCATATAATACAATTTCTCAGATGATTTGCTCAGCACGCAGATTGAATAAGTATGGTGAAAGAATACAACCCTGACACACATCTTTCCTGATTTTAAATCTTGTTGTCTTCTGAAGACTGCCTCTTGTTGTAGGTGTAGGTTTCGCATGAGCACAATTAAGTGCTCGGGAATTTCCATTCCTCCCGGTGCTATCTATAATTGGTTATGATTTTCACACAGTCTAATATCTTTGCATAGTCAATAAAACACAAGTAAACATTTTCTGGTATTTCCTGCTTTCAGCCAAGATCCATCTGACATCAGCAATAATATCCCTTGTTCCATGTCGTCTTCTGAATCCTGTATGAATTTCCGGCAGCTCCCTGCCAATGTACTGCGGCAACTGTTTTTACATTCTCTTCAGCAAAAATTTTAACTTGCACGTGATATTTCTTCTTTTGAGGCTTTCTGTGCTGTTCAACATTTTGCCCATAGAATCCTTTAATATAGCAAGTTCTGGGACACAGAACTAACTAGCATCAGATCAAATCCGTTCCCTAGGTACCCACAGAAGCATTTTGCTAAAGTCTGCCATCACACTCTTTTCCTTCTGCCATGTGTCAAATTCTCTATGTCCCTGTTTCTCAAACTTGATCGGAATTGCTCAAATTTTACTGTGCATCAGACTCATTTGGGTAATTTGCTAAAATGCAGATTCCCTGGGCTCAATCCCAGAATACCCAGGGGGAAAGAAACCCACATTTTAACACTCGCACTCCAGGAGGGAGTAGAGTAGCGCCTCTCTTTGGGAAACACTGATCTGAATAATCAGCAGAGCCCTAGTACCCCTCCAACCCAAGCTCCTAACACCTAGCTGTTCTGGCACAGTGACGTCAAATCATTACGTGTCGATAACAACAGTTATTATGATGGAATATTTACCCTATGTTAGGTATTATTCTAAGCACTAAGCTCATCTTGGAGTCCTGGTGTGGTGCTGCAGATAATGCGCTGGACCTTACGTCAGATTGAAAGGCAAGGTTGGTGGTTCAAACCCACCAGCCACTCCTCGAAAACCTTATACAGGGTTGCTAAGGGTTGGCTGGAACCCACTCGAAGACACTTAACAACAAGAAGGTTATCTAATCCTTGCAACAGCCCCATAACATCAGATCAAATATTCAAGTATTAGTCACATTTTATACATGAGGAAATTAAGGAAGAATTTCATCCCGGAGCCCTGGTTAAGCAGTCGCTAAACAAAAGGTCACTTCAAACCCACCCAGCAGCCCCAATGGCGAAAAACCTGACAATCTATTCCCATAAAGACTGTTGCTAAATGCTGTTGAATTGATTCCAACTCACAGAGACCCAGTGTACAGTTTCTGAGGAGTGACTGGTGGGTTTGAACTGCCAACTTTGAAGTTATCAGTCTAGCACCATACCAGGACTTGTTGGCTTGAACCGTTGATCTTGCAATTAGCAGTCTAGTACTTATCCTACAGCGCCACACCATGAGTACAGCCTAGGAAGTACGATGGGGCATTTCTACTCTCTCACATGGGGTCACTATGAGTCAGAAATGACTCAACAGCACTTCATGACAACCTCAACAACATGGTCACTCAACCAGGAAGCAGCACGTTCAGGGTTTTAACCCAGACAATCTGCCTGTAGCATCCATGCTCTTAACCCCTACTACACACAAATAACACATGTAGTATACATTTTTGGCTAGAAGCAGAACCCCTTTGTGCACTACTATTCTAAGCAAGCTATTAGCATTATATATGTCATTGTTGTTAAGTGCCGTCGAGTCGGTTATATATATGGATGCATTATTTACATGGGTGTGTTATTTACAAAACATACAGTATGCGCAAGAGAGAAATGGCTGGATAAAGGATGAATGGATGGAAGAGAGATGAATGATGGATGGACCTTAGATAATATATGCTATTCTCCAGTGAAAGGGAGCAGTAAGGTGAGTTTCAGCTCTTGGTTGACTGAGTGGGGGGCTGCACCAACAACCTGAATATCACGGATTCTCTAGACCCTGTGACCATTCCATACCTGGAACAACTTGGACATTTTGCAGTCAAGTCTATTTCAGATAGAGAAGGTCTATGGTAAAGTGGATTATTGTTCCCAATTTGATCCTTGTTTTAGAATTATACAGCCATGTGGTTTTGTAGTACTACTCCTAAAAGAGGTATTGGGTTTGGCCATGAGATTTGCATCTGCCAAATATTCTCAAACATATTCTGTCAGATATTCTCAAACATGATATGAGTGGAGGCTTTAAATGTGTTTGTGTGATTTGAGTGTTCTGCCATCAGTCAGAAGTACTTCTAATCCCAGAAGAACGAGTGACCGAAACTCACACATTAACACTCACACTCCAGGAGATACTAGTATAGGGCACAGAGAGATCGGTATCCAAAGTAGGCATCCAAGTGAACCCACCGATGAAGATGGAGCAAAAGAAATACTGTAGTAACAAACCACTGAGATTTGGAGGTTGTTTGATAAGCAGCAGGGATTCTAATCCAAGGCCATTTTGAGATGCTCCTGTTGGGTCCTCAGCAAGTGGGGGGGGGGCACATAAATAATGGGTAGAGGACAGAGGGCAAGGACTTAACTCACCGGTCCTTGAAGAAGAAGATCTCCCCACGGATCTGAGCGATGCCATCAAAGACAATGTCCTGTTTGCAAATCTCGGGAGTGACGGGTCCCAGTGTGGGGGTGGGGCCAGTTCCAGTGCCAGCATCAGTGTCCGGAGAGCCCCCTGGGGAAGAACATTTACTCTTAGAATCTCCTCACCAAGCTGAGCCCCCAAAGCGGCCCACTCAACCTGCTAAGGACCGGGAGAACCCACAGTCTGGGTGTAAGTGTAGGTAAGACAGGAAAAAGACCGGGGAGAGGAGAGTGAAGAGAAATCAGAATGTCACAGTGCTTAGCACTTCACAAACCACTCTTCACAGACCTTTCCCGAACCAGTCTTCTCCTTCCAGGATCCTCATCATTCCCAGTTTACACATGGGAAACCTGGGACCCAGAGAGTTGACTGGCTTGCCCTGGGACTGACAGCCAAGCCTCAGGTTCTTGAGTCCACAGGAGCACCAAGGCAGTCAGGGGGCCACTCCTGCATCTGGCACTAGAGTGTGGCAGATTGGCGAGGAGCCTTTACTCCTCATGATTCCCAGCCACATCTGGAGTTGAGGAAACGGAGTCCAGAGGGATAAAAACTCACTCAAGCTCTGGCAGCTGTAAGTGGCAGTGGAATCATGTGGACCCGGAGTTTCTTACTCCAAATCACAGGTTATTTCCCAAGTTCAGTGTTCCCAGGCTTCATCACCCAACCACCACCTTCGCTATTTTGGTCTGATCTGTCGTTGTGAAGTGCTATCGAGTGGATTCCGACTCATAGGGACCCTGTATAGGGTTTCTGAGGCTTTCAATCTTCGTGAGAGCACAAAGCCTATCTTTCTCCCATGGAGCAGCTGGAGGACGCAAACCATGGACCTTATGGTGTTTATCATACACCATTACCATTACACACACACGAGTAGGCTTCAAAAGTTCATGGGAAAATTAAATGAAAAGATAACAAAACTTTTCTTTTTGAGGCTCCCTGATCCTCGGAAACCCTATACAGGGTAGCTATGGGTCGGAACCGACTCAACGGCACTTAGCAACAACCCATTGTTGTTGTTAAGTGCCGTCGAGTCGGTTCCGACCCATAGCGACCCCGTACAGGGTTTCCGAGGGTGTAAATCCTTACGGGAGTAGAAAGCCTCATCTTTCTCCCGCGGAGCGGCTGGTAGTTTCGAACCACTGACCTTAAGGTTCGCAGCCCGATTCGTAACAACCCATAGATAGACATAAATAGACAGATATACAGATCGTCTATACTTAACAACATTATATATACATGCATACTGGTTTAAGTGCCATTGAGTCAGTTCTGACCCATAGCAATCCTATATAGGGTTTCTGAGGAGTGACTGGTGAGTTTGAACTGCCAACCTTGCAGTCCAGTGCATTAATGGGTATATATAATTTGGATTTCCAGTGTGGTGCTGTGGATCAGCACTGACCTGATCAGCAGTTCTAACTCACCAGCTGCTCCTTGGAAACCCTATACAGGGTCATTATGAGTCGGCACTGACACGACAACATGTAACAACAAACATATATATATAAGTTACTTTTTAAACTCTGCTTTATAAGCATTGTCGCTTTAAGTGCTGCTGAGCAAGTTGTGACTCATAGCAAACCCTATACAGGGTTCCCAAGGAGCAGTTGGTGGGTTTGATCTGCCAACCTTGCAGTTAGCAGTCCCGTGCTTATCCTACAATGCCACACCATGAGCCCGTAAGAAGCATTGTTGTTGTTGTTGAGTACCGTGGAGTCGGTTCCGACTCACAGTGACCCTGCACAGGGTTTTCCAGGCTATAAATCTTTACGGGAGCAGAAAGCCTCATCTTTCTCCCGCGGAACCACTGGTAGTTTCGAACTGCCGACCTTGAGATTAGCAGCCCGATTCGTAACCACTACGCTACCAGAGTGGGATTCAAGGCAGTAGCTGTATTGATCCTATTGCTCATTAAACTAAAAGCACCGTAGTGAAAACTACAAACTTTACTCATGTATTATTAAAGTCACCTATATGATCCATGGCGGCCTTCTATACTCTGGGAAATCCTGCCTTGTAACTTACTAACTTTCCTGCATCATGTTGTTGTTGTTAGGTGCTGTCAAGTCCATTACGACTCACACGAGCAACTGTACAACAGACCCAGATTCTGCCCAGTCCTGTGCCATCCTCACAACTGTTGCTACGTTTGAACCCATCCATGGTGCTGCCGCTGTACAAATCCATCTCATTAGGGGTCCTGGATTATAACCCAGCTAAACTCCTTAAACCTGTGTGCCCTGTCACCTTTCCGAGTTTACACTTCTAGGAAACAGACACCCCTTTCTGCCCTGCATGCCTCTCAAAGTGACTCTGAAACCGAGAAGCACACAGATTCAAATAGGAGCCTTGTTTGGAAAGGAAAGAGACTCCCCAAGGAACACTTCAAGTATTGCTGACTCCCCTTCCTCATTCAGACCTCCAGCTCTAGTCTCCTTCGGTCCTAGATCTGGCTAGTTTCCATGCCCTAGGCCTCGACCCATGGTCTCCTAAACCAGCCCCCACAGACATCCCCAGGCTGTGGTTTACCATAGAGATCTTGAATGCCCTTGATGTCATCGTGGGACAGGCGGAAGTTCTTGGTGTAGGTGTATATGGGGGCCATCAGGGCTCCGGGGTCCTCCGAGTGCTCCAGCCCCATTGCGTGGCCAAACTCATGGGCTGCCACGAGGAACAGACTGTACCCTGGGGGCCATAGGGAGTGGGGAGTAGAAAGACAAGGAAAGAGGTGAGAGCAATCTAGACCTGACCTTTGAGCATCAGCAAGGTGGGGCGGAGAGCCCCAAGGGGACCATGATGTTTTCCTGTCTCAAGAAGTCTAGGATTATTAGACTCTGACTGGCTAGTACATTCAAGTAGGGCCAGCCAAAGTCCCCTTGACCCTTTCAGGTGGGCTACTACAAAGGAGAAATGCTCTGCTTACTCTCACTGGTTACAATTGAGCTTCCTGCATTGAAGTTCTGTGCATGGTTATGGGAAATTTGGCATCAATTAGGGGTAATGATTACATCACGTGATTCATGGAACTTATTATTACTAAGATGTGCCCTTGAAAACTTAAGAATTTGCAAATGCTGTATTATATATTTAAAACCACAACAAAAGGTGAGCTTCCTGATGTTTTGAGTTTTTCTATTAAGACTAGGGACAAAGCCTGCTACTTAGAGCCCCAAAGAGAGAAGAGAGTAAAGCTGGTCCCTCAGGGCCACCGTTCAGGCTGCAGGTAAAACAGTGAAAACTCTGCTCACTTATCAGAGTGCTTGCCCAGACTCAGCCCCAGACAGCACACAGATGGACATCACCCCTGCCACAGGCTTTCGAGCCACCAATTGTTCAGGTAGGTAGAGAATCTCACACCCTGGCTCGCAGGCCAGAGCAATGCAGGTAAAGTCAAGATCTGCCTTAGTGTGACACTCGATGACGGGGTCACAGAAAGATGGTTTGCTCAGCCTGTCAGTTAACATTCTGTAAGTTCTAGCTTACTTCCAGAAAAAGAATAAAAGCCTCACTGAAGAGAAGCTCATTGAATTCTGGCAGGATGGGCCCATGAAGTCAGAATGAATGGCCCCGAGCGCTGAGCTCCCTACCACCATGGCACAGGACACAGTTGGGTCACTAGCTGTGTCCTGGTCACTCTGGCCTAGAGGGCAGAGACCTGTCCTAGCTGCTGTGTCCCCAGCAGCCAGCATTAGTGAGGACTGCAGCTGGGGCCAGGAGAGGGCTCTGAGAGCTCTTCAGTGGGACCTTTCCACCTCCAGGGTAGGCTTGCGGCAAGGCTGAGACCACCTTTTCTCCCCTTCCTTCTGCCAGAGGGACTGCCCACTCAGGTGTCTCTTCATCAGAGTGGGCGTGTCTCCTGAGTGACCCTTGGCTTCTGTGCCCAGAATGCAGACATTTTGGGGATAGAAATCACCCTATCTACAAACATGGTAGAGGAGGAAGGGAGCCTTGTCCTTAGAAAGAATAGGATTCCTTCAAGAGCACGCCAGGGATGGACGGAGTGAGGCCCAAGCAGGCAACCTGTCTCCATCTGGGATGGACCTCAGTCAGGAAGTGTGGGTGGCATGTCTCTGTACCCTGGTCTGGGCAGAAGCCCCACTTGCGGTCATCGTCGTAGTTCCCGGTGGTCGAGCACCACATCTTCCCGTCACTGCGGCCCGCGCTGGTACAGCTCTCGTGCTTGTTGCCCAGGAAAGTGAAGGGGAAGATACAGGGGGCACCTTCTGAGTTCCCGCCAACAGTGGACATGGCTGTGGGGGTAGAGTTATGGGTCAGGAGACAGTGAGGGCTCGGAGGCCACCACTGGACCCTAACAAGGACATGATGTAACATATCACACATACTGAGTGCTCACTTAGTCCCAGGAAGGTCTCCTCTACACCAAAACAGCCCCAAGTTAGCCCGTTTCAGGGATGGGGAAACCAGTGCTTGGAGAGATGACAAAACTTCCTTAAGGAGACACTGCTAGCAAGTATCCAGACTGGGATTCAAACCCAGGCAGTCAGATTCCAGAATTATAATTAACCTCCCAGGATTGGGGATCTGGCTGGAGTCTGAGACAAAGGGTTCAGACAGAACTAATGATGTCAACCTGCTCCTCTAGACTGTGGGCTGCCTTAGCAGGGGTCTGCGTTCCACCCACATCCATGTAAATAAGGCTGGAGAACATGGGATGCCCTCAGAGCAAAACAGATGCTGAAAGATAGAAAGCTAGGAACTAGGACAAAGGAAGGGGAAGGGATGGGAGATGAATGATGCTCAGGGGGGCTGTGGTCAGCAGAAGGTCCCAGGCCTGACACCCAGGTATTTCCAGCTGATTCTGTTGTTCTGACTCCAGTCTCCATGTCGATCCAGCTAAGCAGCTGATAAGTACCCTGTGCCAGGATAAGGAGAATGTTTTCTCAGGCACACCCACCGGTCTCGGGACAGAAGCCATACTTCTTGTCACGGTCGTAGTCCTCCGTGGTACCGCACCAGCGGTAACCATCGGTGCGCCCTTCAGTGGTGCAGCTGTCGTAGGATGTCCCCTGGAAGCGGAACGGGAACTTGCAGGGTTGTCCGTCTGAGTTTCCGCCCATGGTTAACAGGGCTAGGCGGGGAGAGAAGGAAAAATGTGAGAGACAGCAGGGCTACCTACAGAGGTCGGGGGAGTGTTGTTAAAATAGTAAACAGGCTTTATACTGCTTAGTAAATCCCTGGTTGTTACAAGTGGTTTGTGCTGGACTACTAACCAATAGGCTGAGTGAATACACCCAGAAAGTCAGAGAGACAAGGTCTGGCAATCTGCTTCTCTAAGACTATGGTCTCCGAAAACCCCAGATTGTATGGTCACCGAAAACACCAGACTGTGCAGTCCCTTGAAACACAAGGAGCTGCCACGAGTCACAATCGACTCTGATGTATCAGGTGGGGGCCAGCCCAAACTTCCCACAAGACCCTCTGGATCCAGAAATGGTTAATTTCTGAGCCTACAGCAGGGGGTCTCAAGGACCCAACCCCAGTCCTAATACATCATACACAGTTGGGAGGACGGAAGGAGTCTCCTCTGGATAAGGAAGCTGAGGCTTTGAAAAAGCGGGTCTGAAGCTTCTCATGGTGTTTACTAGAAGAACTTGATAAGGCTTGTAACTGAAACTGTCAAAACAGAAAACAAAAAGCTAAATCAAGCCTGTGGCCATGAGGCAATTCCAACTCGTGGCGACCCTGTGTGCTACAGAGGAGAACTGTGCTCCACGGGGTTTTCGCGGTTGTAAGCATGATGAATGCAGACTCCCAGACCTTTCTTCAGCAGTGCTGCTACGTGGGTTTAAACGCCAACCTTCTGATTAGCAGTTGACAACAAACCACGTACGCCGCACAGGGCACCTAACTGATACTACAAAGCATACTAATTTTAATCTCTCTTGCTCCTTCATGCTCTGTCTCCCATACACACACACACACACAGAGCAAAATCACCATCTCCTTCCAACCACAGGGACTTTCCCAATGGCCTTTCTGCTGTGGTCCCTGCAGGAGGGAGGGAAGGAGAAGAGGGGGAGGAGAGAGAGGTGGGGAGGAGAGAAGGAAGAAGATGAAGACAAAGCAGAAGGGGGAGAGAGCGGCCTTGTTGGAAACCCTTTAATACACACTTCAAGCCCTCACTCTGACTTCCCCGAGGCTGGTGTCCTGACTAGAGAGTGAGGGGGTACGGATGGATTCCGACTCTGGGTTCTTCCCCATCCCCACTCCTTTATCCACCCTAAAGCTACAAAATGGTGTGTTTCTGGAATTGCCAACGAACAAAACCACAAGTACGTAACAAGGACCATCTGTGCAGAGCGACGCCAGAGGTGACCTCACCATAGCCAGGACAGAGCCCAGCCCTGGGACTCAGGGTCCCCCCATTCTTACTGCTCCCCTTTATCCATGGGGAGACACAAAACTGACCACATGACTCAGTGGCCTTGGCACCCGGAGTAAGGGAAGGCAAGATGTTAATGTTGACTGAGTCCAGCTCCCACCTCCAGCTGGCTTTTGACCACGTGAAAAGTCCATCCCCTCCTCAGATCCTGCCCCAAGTGAAAATGGTGCAAAGCAAACACTGACTCGGCAGTCAGGAGGGGCTGAGTAACAGGCACCCCGGCCCCAAACACGTGCTTGTTGTACGCACTTGCGTCTGGCTAACGTTCAGTGTAGGGACAGATTTTTCCCAACTTATGAATTACAGCTGTTTCCACTCTGTTATCAAAGCAGCCTGTTCCCATCGGAGGGGCTGACTTGTGGGAGGGTTAACCCTACTTGAAAATGCAAGACACAACGAATATCATGGTTTTAAAACATCACGACTTATTAAGGGAACTGAAGCTCTTAATACACAGTTTGTTGTCTGTTACCAACAAGTAATTTCTGTCTCATGGCAACCCCATGTGTTCAGAGTACAACTTCTCTGTGGGGTTTTCAAGGCTGGGATCTTTTGGAAGCAGACATTCACAGCTTGTTTCTGAAACTTCTCTGGGTGGATGTGAACCACTAACTTTTGGTTAATAGGTCAGTGCTTAACCATTTGCACCACCCAAGAACTCCATAACACAAGGCTTTGCTTTGATAATAAAAGTGTAAAGAGGTGCACTGTTAACTGGCTATTTGGTTCCTTCCTTTTGTTACGATAGTTGGCACTCAGCGTTCACAGAGATTCACATATAGGTAAAATTACACCCAGTGATTGTGCCCCAAAAGCATGTGCTGAAATTCCAACCCCTGTACCTATGAATGATCCTGTTTGGCATTAAAAGTTTTCTTATGTTGAGAAGCCCTGGTATTACAGTATGTTAAGCACTGGATTGGCAGCTACAAGACCAGTGGTTCAAACCCACCGGGAGAAAAATGAGGCTGCCTGCTCCTATAAAGATTTATAGTCTGGGAATCTCTATGCAGTTCTACTGGGACAATACTACTGGGTCAGTAGGAGCCAGAATCGAATCAGACAGCAATGGGTTTGGATTTGTTGGCTTTATGTTAATGAGATCATACTGGGAGTAGGGTGGATCCTAAGCCTAATCCCTTCTGTGTGGTGTCAGGAAAAGAATGGGACAGACACAGATGTGCACACAGAGGAAAGACAGACAGCATGGGAAGACCCATCTACAAGCAAAGGAGCCCCAAAGCCTGCCAGAAGACATCAGAAGGTAGGAGAAAGGCCGACAGGATGGATCAACACCCCTGAGACCCTGATTTGAAGATTTAGCTTCCGGTACTGCAACAACAACAACAATTGTAAGGAGCTCTGGTAGCGTAGTGATGACCAGTTAGGCTGCTAATCTCAAGGTCAGCAGTACAAAACTACCGGCTGTTCCGTGGGAGAAAGATGAGGTTTTCCGTTCCTGTAAAGATTTACGGCCTCAGAAATACTATGCAATGTCGCGATGAGTTGGAACCGACTCTAGTCTACACCACTGCCGCCACCATCACTGTGAGACTATAAATACATGTTCTTTGAAGATACCCATTTGTGGAGACATGAGGTAGTTAATACATAACACATAGACTGAAGTGTCTCTATGGTAGGAAAGAAAGAAGTACTTGCGAAAATATTTTGGATTTTCTCCCATTTCCTTCAAATTTTCTGCGCTTTCAATCTCTAGAATCTTCAAATAAGATGACTTGAGAAGTATGAAGTTCGGCATACTAACTTGTTATGATTTATACTATGAAGTGTGCTAAGGGTATTTTAAAAAATGATCAAGTGTGTAGGATCAACACCCTTATCCCTTTTTCAAACTTTCCTCTCACAAGGTCTCAAAATTTTCTAGTGAGCAATGAAACACACACACACATAGAGTGAAGGCTACTGGCTTGACAAAAACAGAGAGATATAGACATCTAGATAGAATGGAGTGACAGAAAAGACAGAGACCAAGAGAGGCAGATGACAAAGCCCCACACCAGACACACATACACACATATGTGCAGATGCACACACCTTAGCAGTCAGCAGCCACAGAAGTGGCTGTAATTCCCCAGGTCCTGACTCCCAGTCTCCCCACTAGGGTTCTGATTCATCTCCAAACTTCTCAAGTCCATGAGCCCTGAATCCTGGTTGGTGTGTACACAGCGCTTCTTAAGACAACCATGAGCATTTGAAGAACTCAAGTTCATTTGAGGAGCTCTGGTGGAACAATGGTTAAAGCACTTGACTGCTAACAGAAAAATCAATGGTTGGAACCCACCAGCTGCTCCGTTAGAGAAAGGTGTGGCCACCTGCTTCCCCAAAGAGTAACAACCTTGGAAACTAACCAGAAAGTCAGTCATCTGCTTCCAGAAAAAGAAATGATCTTTGGAACCCTATGGGCAGTTCTAGTCTGTCTCTAGCTTCCCTGTGACTTGGCTTAGATTTGATGTCAATGGATTTTGGTTTGGGTAGGTTCACGCTACAGTATTCATAGGTTAGAAAACCAATCAGCACATCAAATCTGTGAGACTTAAAACAAGTGGCTGACTGAATGAAAATACCAAGTAAATGACACACACCTGGGAAGATGGGTCCTGAAGGAAGGAAGCTGGGGGACACTGGGTGGTCCCAGGCCTGACGCTTACCTTCGTGAGGGCAGAAGCCGTATTTGCCGTCCTTATCGAAGTTGTAGGTGGTGGAACACCAGAGGAAGCCATCACTGCGGCCGGTGTCGGTGCAGCTGGTGTACTCCTTCCCATTGAACAGGAACGGGAACTTGCAGTACTCCCCGTCAGCATTCCCATACTTCACACGGACCACTGAGGGGCAACAGAGGGTGGAGGGCGAGCGCTACAGAGGCCGGAGGGCATACCTCTCTGGGCCTTTCTTCAGAGACCAGTGTTCTGACTGCTCAAGTGGGAGACCCTTTCGGTCTCTCTTACTCCATTGAGCTTGCCAGAGAAGCTAACCCTTGTTTCTAGGTGACAGGGAGGCATGCAGGGGACTGCATAGGATGTGGGGCGTACAGATGGTGATTTTCTCACCTTGTCCTTCTCCCAAGGTCCACAGTTCATCATCATCAAAGTGGGAGTCGCCCCCAACTCCAGGTCCTGGGGCAAAGGCATGCGCCAGGAGTCCGTCCTTGCCATCAAAGGGGTACCCATCTCCATGCTCTGCAACACAGACGGGATCTCAGCATCCACACCCCATCCACGGCTGGAGCCCTTAGCACACCTAGCACATTGCCCGGACTCCTGGAGTTATCCAACCCCGGCAACACTTATTACCAATCTATGGTCTACACCACTCGTTAAGTCTACACAAACCCCCGTATCAATACCACTGACCTTCACTGTGTACAACTACCACCAACATGCACTTCACTGACCACACACCAAACCAGCCACACCGGGGTATCCACACTCATGACTCCCTTGTCTCCAGTGTTTACACTATCGACCTTCATGTCTACACCACCCTCCTACCTTCAGGTCATACCACCACCGACATCCACAACTCCAACTCCATCCTGACCACTTTGCCACCAAGGTCAACACCACACCCACACGTCGACACTGTTCCCTGTGCCCGAGCCATACACCCTCTGTCCTGATTTGTGTCTGAACTACTCGCCTTCATGTCTACACCACCACCAATGATCCGAATACCAACCCACTTATTCTCACCCTCATGGACACAGTTCCTTGGTGTCTGCCAAGGGCACCTTCTACAATGGCAGAAATGTTCTTTATGCTATCCAGTCTAATAGCCTCCAGCCTCATGAGACTACTGAACATTTGAAATGTGGCTAATGTGACTGAGGGACTGCATTTTAAAGTTTAGTTCGCTGTTCGCTGTGGTGAACTTAAATTTAACCTTAGCCATATGTGCCGAATGGCTACCATGATGGCCTTACTTCAGGTGTGAACACCCCCCAATTACAAGGCTCTCCAGCATGTGCTGTGTGTTTTTCTGCCCACACTTGCAATCTCTGTGCAACTCCTTTCAGTACCTACACCTTCTTCTCTCTAATCCAAGCTATTCTCTGTATCCCCATGCCGCTAATACTTACCCCAACGGCCAAAGTTAATCATGATGTCAGCTTCTCCATCGTGGATTCGAGAAAAGCGCAGTGGGGTCACGTCACTCCAGACCTGGAAGGCTCGAGCAAAGGCACTATCCACCGTTTCGGGGTCCAAATCAGGCGTGTAGCCAATGATCCTGGGGGTGGCAGAAAGGTGTGAGAAAGTCTGTGTGTGTGGGGGGGTATGCGTGCACTGAACGAGGCTGTGTGTACGTGTGCGTGTGTGTCTGAATGTGTGCTCGCATATGAGCACGTACAAGTGCGTGTATGTGAGTGTGTTGCAAGTAGACATGTGCAGCATTCACTCTGAAAACAGCCCTCCCAGAATGCCTTGCAGTACCACGGAGTTCCAGACCAGCCAGCATGCTCAGGTCCTCACATACAGCATTACAGGACACAGGGCAGAAATCCCTCCTTTCAAATCCTGCACCAGCCACACACAAAAAAGCTCTCAGGCTAGGATAGTCCCCCAAACCCAATAAGCAACCAATCATCCTATTTCCTTTGCTTCCACTCCAGTGACCTCATGTAACATTAATAATAACTATGACTAACCATTATGACATTCTTGCCATATGCCAGACACTCTGCAAAGCCTTTTACATATATGATTTGGCTTCAGTAGAACAATTCTTAACCCCCACATGGAAGACCCGTGTTCATTTCCCGGCCAGTACACAGCCAGCACCCATGTGTTAGTGGAGACTTGCATGTTATTATGGTGCTGAACGGGTCTCAATGGAGCGTACAGATTAGATGGACTAAGAAATCTACTTCTAAAAGTCAAGTCATTGAATACCCTGTGGAGCACAACAATCCATTCCGCAACCAGTCATGTGGATGGTGCAGAACTGGGTAGCATTTCTTTTAGTTCTATGTGGGGCCAGCATGAATGAGTCCCCATTTAGTACTGGACAGGCAAGAACTGACAGGTCAGTCACCCAATGGCTCATAGCTGGAAGGATGAAGCTCAAGTCACGGTCTGTCTGAATCCAGCTCTGTATGCAAACTCAGTAAGATGCCAAGTTCTGTCAGAAGATAACCTCATGGGTCCCCAGAGTGGAGAAAAGGTGAGACGCCTGCCCCCGCCCCCCATCCTGCCCTGACACCTGTATGAGATCTGGTTTTTGTCCCACTTGGGCTTGCGGGGGAAGAAGTTGTAGTTGGCCACATCGGGGTTGCCGCAGCGTGGCTTCCGCATGGTCTCAATGGTGCGCTGGTCCAGGTCACCTGTCTGGGGCAGTCCAAAGAACTTCTGCATCTTTTTCAGGGTGTCCTTCAGCACAAACAGGTTGCAGCTCTTCTTGGGGCAGCCGTAGAAGGTGTTCAGGTATTGCTGGGAAATGAGAGTAGCACCAAGATAAGCAGACACGTTAGAGTGGCATGGTACTGACCAGTCCTTTAGCCCAGACAGGAGATGCCAGGGGTCTGGGTTCCAGAACCAGCTCTGACACCCACTAGCTGAGTGACGGAGCAACTACATGTTGGGGGCTTACGCCAGGCACTGAGGTCAGCACTGGTTCACATGCATCTCTGATGTATTACTACCACACCATCATATGGAGGAAGAAACTAAAGCACAGAAAGATGTTAAGAAATGTACCCAAGATAACACAGCTCACATAGTTCTGTGATGTCTTATTACCACCCCCATCATATAGAGGAAGAAACTAAAGCACAGAGATGTTAAGAAATGTGCCTAAGATAACACAGCTCAGACACATCTACGGTGCACTGTTACCACCCCATCATACGAAGGAAGAAACTAAACCACAGAGATGTTAAGAAATGTGCCTAAGATAACATAGCTCAGACACATCTACGGTGCACTGTTACCACCCCATCATACGAAGGAAGAAACTAAAGCACAGAGATGTTAAGAAATGTGCCTAAGATAACACAGCTCACAAATATCTGAGCTGGACTTGGGTCCAATCAATCTGCTCTCAGAGCCCATGTTTAGTCAGTGATTGTCAATCATCCTGTTTTACCTCCATCATCTCATTTAATCTGGATTATTTTCCTCCTTTTACCCACAAAGGACACTCAAAAAGTTATGTACACACACAGCCTAGCAGCAGACAGATCTGCCATATCCAAAAAGAAAATGGTCCTGCCCTTTGGGGACTGAGGCCAAAGTCAAAAATGCCCTGGCAGAGGTCAGAGACCAACCACTCATTTACTTATTCCAAAAATGCTTTCTGCTGTGTGACAAGCCCTGTGCTACTGCTGAGGATAAATGGGCGAGCCAAGCAGCCAATACTTGCTGATGAAGATGACAGAGCACAGCCTTTGGTATCAACTGCATCTCAATGTAAAGAAAACAAAAATCCTCACCACTGAACCAATAAACAGCATTCTTAACCAACGGAGAAAAGATTGAAGTTGTCAAGGACTTCATTCTTCTTGGATCAACTATCAACACTCGTGGCAGCAGTAGTCAAGAGACCAGACGATGTATTATTGCATTGGGCAAATCTGCTGCACAGGAACTTTTTAAAGTGTTGAAGAGCAAAGATGTCAGCTTGAGGACTAAGGTGCGCCTGACCCAGGCCATTGTATTTTCATATGCATGCAAAAGCTGGACAGTGAATAAGGAAGACCGTAGAAGTATTGATGCTCTTGAGTTATGGTGTTAGAGGAGAATATTGAAAGTGCCATGGGATGCCAAAAGAACCAAAAGATCTGTGTTGGAAGAAGTGCAGCCAGAATGCTTCTTGGAGGCCATGATGGCTAAACTTCGTCTCTCATACTTTGGACATATTGTCAGGAAAGACCAGTTGCTGGAGAAGGATACCATGTTTGGTAAGGTGGAGGGAGGGTCAGAGGAAAAGAGGAAGACCCCCAACAAGATGGACTTGCCAAATGGCAGCATCGATGGCCTCAAGCGTGGCAACAATAGTGAGGTTGGCCCAGGTCCAGGCAGAATTTTGTTCTGTTGTGCATAGAGTCGCTATGGGTAAGTACTGACTCGACACCAAAGGCAGGCACCATTTCTGGCCTCCCAGGTCCCAATTCTACACAGGATGGCTGACATGGATCACAAATAAATCCCAAATTAAACACATGCTAAGTGTTTCATTGGGAAGGTGTAAGGGTCAGTGGGCCTTATGAAAACTGCCCTGACCTTGTTTGGGGAGTTCTTAGGGAAGGCTCCCCTGAACTCTTGAGGGAAAATATCTGGAGAATTTATACTAACAAGATGAAGGGAGGGAGGTCTGAATACTAGTAATAATGGCTAACACTTTAGGGTGCCTTTCTAAGTGCTTAATGTCACCTTTTCTTTAATGCAAAGATAGGCACCATTGTTATTACATTTTGCAATGTAGACCCTGAATCAGAAAAGTCAAATCACTTGCCCAAGATCACTAGGCTGGTTGGCTGGTTGGTTGGTACACACTCAGATTTGAAGTCAGGTAGTCTAATTTTGAGCCCATGTTCTTACACAACCCACTGCACCGACTAGATGTCCACAGACTCTACGGGGTACAAGGATCCACACAAGTTTGTCATTGCTCCAAAGCTTCCTTCTCTTCAAGCTCATCCAAGAGGCACATCATTCGTAGAAACAGTTCCAAGTCCTTGAAAAGGGCCCTGAATGGCATAAATGATTTGTGCTTAACGACTAACAAGCTCCCCAGCTGTCCCTCGGAAAACCTACACAGGGTCGCTATGAGTCGGAACCAACTCTATGGCACTTAAAAACAACAACACTAACAGAAAAGCTGATTGTTTGAAACCATCCTCAAGAAAGGTCTGGCCATCTGCTTCCAGAAAACCCTCGGGGGGTACAGTTCTGTTGTGTAACACACGACTCCACCGCAAGACGTTTTAGTTTTAAGACGATATGAAGGTGTCCCTACCCATCTATTCACAGGGCAGAGGCTCTGATGCTGGAAAAGGTGTCATATCCTGAGAAGGACTTCCCAGAGTGACCAGACAGCTTCGGGGTTCTGTCCTGGGCAGGTGGAGATAAGTCTGTATGGTTGTTGTGGTTAGGTGCTCTCGGTCAAATGAAACAGTGCCCAGTCCTGCCTCACAACTGTTCTGTTTAAGTCCAGTATTGCTGCTACCATGGCTATTCATCTCCTTGAGTGTCTTCCTCTTTTTCACTGACCAAGCATGTCGCTCTTCTTCAGGAACTGTTGCTACTGTCAAGTCGATCCTGATGCACACTGACACTGTGTAGCGTTTCCAAGGAGCTGCTGGTGGCTTTGAATCACCAACCTTGTGGTTAGCAGTCCAGTGCTTATCCAACAGTGCCACACCAGGACTCCTTTTCCGGGGCCAATTTCTCCTAATAACATATCCCAATTACATGCCATCCTTACTTCTAAGGAACATTCAAGCTGTGCTTGTTCCAAGTTTGTTCTTCTGGTTTTAGTATTCTTACCCAACACTGTAATTCAAATGCATCAGTGTTTCTCGGGTCTTCTTTATCACCATCCAGCTTTCAAATGCATTTGACGTGACATTCACTTCAGTGCTCAAAGTGACATCTTTCCTTCTAATACTTTAAAGATGACTTCTGCAGGAGATTTTCCCAATGCACTATCTCATCATTTGATTTTTATTTTTTTAATTTTTATTGTGAATTGAGTGATAGCTTACTTGGGAGAACATCAGTTTTACACCATTGTTTCAATGCAATGACTACAATCTCTTCCATGCATCATCATTCAAAAGTACTTGCTTCCATTCCCCGTTTTTTTTTTTTTTTTTTGGGGGGGGGATGTACACAGAAACACTCAGTAATGTATAATAACTCAAACAACCAAAGGGCACATTCTGTAAGCCTGCCTCCTGGCTGCCGGCTCTCAGTCTCTCTCTTTCCTAAGTCTAGAGTCCTCAGCTGCTCTCTCTCTCCATGTCTGTCTCCAGTGGCATTTGATTTCTTGACAGCTGCTCCCATGAGCATTGATTATGGATCCATTAAAATGAAATCCTTGACAACTTCAATTTCCCCCCCAATTATCATGATGTTGTTCATTGGGCCAATTGTGAGGACTTCTGTTTTCTGTAACCTAAGGCTGGTTTTGTTGTTGGTGGTGGTTTTTTATCTTCATCAGCAAATGTTTCAAGGTCTCTTCACTTTCGGCAAGTAAAGTTGTGTCATGTGCATATCACAGATTTTTAATTGGCTCTCCTTCAATCCTGATGCCATATTCTTCATAAAATCCAGCTTCTCATATTATTTGCGTTGCATACAGATTGAACAAGTATGGTGAAAGGATACACCCCCAAACCACACCATGTATGATTTTAAACCTTGTTCTGTTCTGATGATGACTACATGGACTATGTACAGGTTCTGCATGGGCACATTTAAGTATTCTGGAATTTCCATTCTTTGAAAATTATCCATCGTTTGTCATAGTTGAAAGCCTTTGCATAGTTAATGAAGTAAGCATCTTTCTGGTATTCTCTGCTTTCATCCAAGATCCATTTGATCTTAGCAATGATATCCCTATATCCTCCTATGCCTGCCCCGCCATCTCAGTTCTTTCCTTGGGTCCTCAGACCCTTCGAATAAGTTCCCAAGGAGAAATTCCAGGAAACTTTCCCAGAGCCCCAACCTTTAATCCTTCTAACTTGTCCCACGAATCTGGTTTGAATTTCTGGCAGCTCCCTTTGGATGTACTGCTGCAACCATTTTTGAATTATCTTCAGCAAAACTTCACTGTGTGACATTAGTGATACTATGTAATTATTTGTATATTCTTTAGGATCACATTTCTGGAATGGGCACAAATATAGATTTCTTCAGGTGGGCTGGATGGAAGGGACAAGACTTCTAAGGCTGTTAAGGAAATGAGACAGACATCCTGTAATCTGGAAGGAACACCTTTAGGGGTCCCGGGTGGAGACGTTTACAGGATGAGGGGGCAACGTCCTTCAACTGGCCCCGCCCCTGTCGGCCTAAGTAATGCTGCCTCCAGGGCGCAGCACGAAAGTCAGGCGCGTGCTCGCAAAAAATCATCTGAACCGCTGCTTGGAGGCCCTCCAGAAGGGAGGGCTCACTGGCCGCTCACCGACCCTAACAAGAATCAGTCCGCCCCCGCCCCACGCGCAAGAGCCCTCCTACGTTTGTCCCGCCCTCCCAGTTCTTTCCTTGGGTCTTCAAACCCTTTGGAGAAGTTTCCAAGGAGAAGTTCGAGGAAACTTTCCGAGCCTCTGAAAAGCCCAACTCTTGGCTTTTCCAGCTAACTTGTCCCTGGAGCCACGGGAAAAAGATGGTTCTTCCCCTTCCCTCCGGTCACAATGATTTACCAAATGGTCCCCTTGAGCTGTTGTTATTCAAGCCCCCCTCCAGGTGTGCAGCAAAGGTTCCTAGATGTTCGCCAAGCCCCGCTTGGCCCACAGCACAGATCTTCAGGTTTGCCAAAGTTACCCCCTCCCGAAGTGCCGAAAGAGGTTAAAAATCTCCCGTTTTTCAAAGACCCCTTTAGCTGTTTGCCAAAGACCTATCAAGACGCTTAGCCAACCCCCCTGATGTGTCCAAAAGTTGTTTACCAAGAGCAAGTGCTTCGGATGCCTGACAGTATTTGCAAAAAGGGCCCCCTATACAGCAGTTTACCAAAGAGCTGCCGCCTCTAGTTTCTCGCCTTCCCCCCCACCCCCACTTCGGGGTCGTTAACAGTGTCATTGTTTAGCAAAGTCCTCCTCCACTTACCAAAGCCCCACTCCCCCGTAACTGCAAGAGATTCTTCCATCAGTTCTCCAAAGAACCCCTAAACTGTTTACCGAAGTTGCTCTCCTTGCTGTGTGCCCCTCAACCACCGTCTCCAAAGTTTGTCTAAACGTGACTGGTTGTAACTCACCACAGCTAACTCTTTGTCGGTTTTGGGGGCGACGTCGCCGGGAAACTTGATGATAGGCGACGGCGGTGCAGCGGCGCGGCCCAACAGGCAGCCGAAGACGCAGAGCACCCGCAGGGCATTGGCGAGGGTGCCGCGGGCCCCTCGCGCCTCCATCATTGCGCTCCCGGGCCCGCGCGTCTCCCAGGGATCGCCGCCTAGCTGGCGCCTGCTCTGCGGCGCAAAGCTGCGCTCGGAGGGTGCACTCGGCTTGGTCGACTTCCCAAGACCGGGATCAGCAGCTCAAGGTCGGCCCACGTCTCCTGGCCCTCCACCGCAGCCGCCGGCTCCCGAAGGTCCAGCCAAGCCCTTTGTATGTTTAAAGCCACAGATGCGCTGCCTCCAACCACCGCCGGAGGAAGTCTGGATACAGCGGAAACTAAGGAGGGAGGCCGCCAGATGTAGCCGGCTGGAATGGGAGGTCTCTGGCAGCGCGTGGCGAGGGAGGGGAGGGGGAGCTTTCGGGTCCGCCCCTCCCCGCCTCTTCCCTCTCCCCCACCCCCCGCCCCACTTGTCTTTCTACTTTTTTTTTTCCCCCTCCTCTTTTCCCTACTGGTTACCCTGGCCTCTGAGTCCACCTTCTGCAGCGATTGGGGGATGGGGGTGAGGGCGCGTGCTTGTTCTCCTCGTGACCCTCGCTGCAGAGAAACATCTGGACCGTTTGGGGCCGACCGCTCTAGACCCTTGACGTGCGGAGGTTGGAAAGCAGCGGTTCTTGGAGGGAAGGCCGCAATCAAGACACCTTCTTTACTCCCGGGAGGTCAGGGATGGGGAGGGATGATCAGAAACGGATGATGAGAGACGCCCGCCTAACTGAAAGATGATCAGAGACCAAAGTTGAGATGTTAAGAGGACAGAGATGGAAAAAGCCAAAGGTGGAGACAAAGTGGAGGGCCCCAGCTTGCTTCCTCCCATTCCTCCCTCTCCTTACTCCCTCTCTTTCTTGTCTCCTTCCCTCTCCTTCGTCACCCTTCCCATTCCTTCCTCTTCTTTCCTTCCTAAAGCATTTTAAACATTTACTGGCCTCCAGAACAGTGGTAGATGCAAGATGTGCGTTGGGCTTGGGGGAGCACAGCCGACTTGGCCCCTGTCCCAGAGGAGTGCCGCTTCCCCATTAAGTGAGGGGCAACCCATCAGGCTTGTATCTAAACTAGCAGTCAGGGAGGGCTTCCTGGAAGAATTGACTTCTGAGAATAGGAGAGAGTATCCAGGTGGGGAGAGGGTATGTTTCAGGCACGAGGAGTCTTGGTCAATAATGTGTAAGCACTCAACTGCTAACTGATAGGTCAGTGTTTCTATTAGCAACCCAGATCTTGCTCAGCGAGGCTGAAGGATAAGAACAAAGATGGGGTGTGAAAGGAAATCTTTACTTTGGTTGATCAAGCAAGGAGCAAGACCAGACCATGGTCCCCAAGACAAACTCATGAACAAAGGAGCTTTTTAAAAATATACTTGACTGTGAGTGGGTTTATTATATGAGGGGGCTTCAAAATGTTTCTGGAAAAAATTCATGATCCCTTAATTTCATTCATTCTTTCTTTTGTTTTAACTTTTTATTGGGAATTGAGTGAAGGGGGTTGCAATCATACACTGTACTTCATTACAATGATTGCAATCCCCTCCACATACCATCAGTTAACAGTATTTACTTCTATTCACGTTAATTCTACCTTCCCCTGTGGTTTCCACTACCTTCACCTTTCCTCCTTCTTGCTGAATATCTGCCCTGTCACCCATGTTGACATGTGTCTACCCTCTAGCCAGTGAATAATTTTCCCTCCCCTACACCCATAACCATCATAAATTCTTTCTTTCTTCCTTCCTTCCTTTTCTTACATACTTACTTTCTTACATACGTTTTGTTTCATTTAATTTTCAGTTTTATATATAGATACCAGCAAGTAAATTGGGGTGGGGGTGGGAATGGGATTAAGAATATGTAACAGGTGACGAGTGTGCACTGGAATAGTGGGCGGATTCTTGGCCAGGAAGTTGGATAATGGGTTTGGGTATGCTTCAGGCATAGTCTACATAGCCCTAGCTCATGGTGATCTCCTTCACAACAGCCTCCACAGGGTTTCTACAGGCTGATTTTTAGAAGTGGATTGCCAGGGTTTTCTTCCTAGCCCATCTTAGTCTAGAAGCTCTGCTGAAGCTTGTTCATGAAAACCTCTGACAGGCGTGGCAGCTGTACATGAGCTGCATTTGCCAGGGATCAAATCTGAGGCTTCCTCATGGAGGATAAGAATTCTGCTTGTGAACCACCCACCATAGCCTGCTCAGGGACAGTCCAGTCATTGCTGTGTGCCATCAAGTCAGTTCTCACTCATAACGACCCTACTGGACAGAATATAACTTTTCCATAATGTTTCCAAGATGGTAACGTTTCCTGCTATGGCACTGTGGGTTAATGCAAAGTCGGTTTGAATCTCAACATCAGTGGTTCAAACTCACTAATTACTCCTTGGAAACCCTGTTCAGAGTCACTGTGGGCCTGAACCAACTCGAAGGCACTTAACAACAATCTTTACCAAAGCTGCGTGCCACATTTTTTTGGAGGGGCTAGTGGAGTTGAACCACCAACGTTTTGGATAGCAGCCAGCAATAGTTAACCACTGTGCCACTTGGGTTCTTTGAGGCCTTGAGATGAAAGACAGAAGCAAAACTAGAGAAGGAAGTTTTTCCACCACAAGTGCTGGGGTGGCTGGTGGTCAACACAGCTGGGAAGGGAAGAGACAGGACAGAGGGATCAGCAGGGACCAGCTTGAGGAACAAGGACGTGGGATTAAAAGGGTCAGTAGTCCTTGGAGATGGTGGTGATGAGTCTGGCCTTTATCTAAAGGGCCGGAAAAACTTCCACAGCTTGAGTCTCTGTGGTTTCAGACAAGTACAGGCTTGTCTGGCGGGCGGCTGCTGCTGCCCTTCTAGCAGATAGTCTGCAAGGAGCCCCCTGGGAGGGAGCTGAGTTCATCCCTCTGACCCATGAGAAACCTTGGCTGATGAGGGGAGGGTAAGCCTGAGGTCAGTGGGATGGGGGGATTGCCTTCTGGCCCAGCCTCATTTGGCTCCCTCCATGTCCTGCAGAGAGGCCTAAGAGCCAAGTTGGAGAGTGCAGAGCTGGGAATGAAAACGGAAAAAGTTGTCTCACTTAAAGCAGAGGTTGCAAGCTCGTGGCCTGTGGGCTGAAACCAGCCTAACAAGCATTTAGAGACTTGGGAAACATCATATAAATTTCTGACTTTCTGGGTTTTTGAAAAAAAACTTCCCTAAGATCTGGCAATAGTGGGTGTCATTTTCCATATGGCAGCAGTTTGCGGACACTAAGGCGTGGCTGATCCGGTTAGATGGGGCGTGGACTTGGGTTTGCCACAATCCTCACCACTCTCTTTTGCCTTACATGTGACCCACTTCACTCAGTTGTGCTCATTTACATTGCTTGCCTGGTTTTCCTAATGGGTGGTGGTGGTGGTGGTTATGTGCTGTGGAGTTGGTTCCGACTCATAGCGACCCTGTACAGGGTTTCCAAGGCTGTAAACCTTTATGGGAGCAGAAAGCTTCATCTTTCTCCCGCAGAACAGCTGGTAGTTTCGAACTGCTGACCTTGTAGTTTGCAGCCTGATTCATAACCACTATGCTCTGGTAGCGTAGTGGTTACGAATTGGGCTGCGAACCTTAAGGTCAGCGGTTCGAAACTACCAGCCGCTCCGCGGGACAAAGATGAGGCTTTCTACTCCCGTAAAGATTTACACCCTCGGAAACCCTGTACGGGGTCGCTATGGGTCGGACCCGACTCGATGGCACTTAACAACAACAACAACAACATGTTACCAGAGCTCCTTGGTTTTCCCTTTGTAAAATTCTGGGATCTGAACAGCACAGCTATGGAGTACCCAGAAACAGCACCCAGTGGGAGAAAGAAGCCTTTGTGCCAGGAGCAAGGCAGAGCCCATGTTCCTGGAGAGCTCACATATCTGGTGGTGATGGACTTGAAACTGAGCAATGAGACTCTTCAGAGCCTTGGCGCCCTCTGCTTTCTCTTCCTTGCCATGGTGCCCCTGGGAACTGCATGTTCTTATGGCAGAGGCACAAAAGGAAAGCAAGCAGACCCACTTTCTAAGTGAAAACCGAACTTGTACGACAGCAACTTTTAGCCTATCCTAAAACAGCTGTCAGGAGCCCTGGTGCAAACTGAAAGGTTCGTGGTTCACATCCATCCAGAGGTGTCTCAGAAGAAAAGCCTGGTGATAAAACCCAGTGATACTCTGGGTTGGCCATGAGTTAGGGATGACACAACAGCAACTGGTTTGTGTTTTATTAATACAGAAGTGAAAGGACTAGGACATTCATGCAGCAAATCTTTCATGAGTGTTGCTGCAGGTGCTGGGAACAGCAGCAGGAAGCTAAGGAGTTTGTATTGGTGAAGAAGGAAAACATCAGTCTGAGACATACACTGAAAGATGGGGATTTGGGAGAAGTGCTAGGCATTCCGGTGTGGTGCTGTAGAATAATCAATGAACTGCTAACCCCAAGGTTGGCGGTGCAAACCCACCAGCCATTCCTCAGAAACCCTATATGGGTTGTTATGAGTTGGAACCAATTTGACGGCACGTAACAACAACAACAATTAGCCATCTGTCATTTTTACTTTCCCAAGACCCTTCCCTACAGATTTTTGCTTGCTGCCCTGAAAATTTTCTTTGGGGAACCATCCTTGCCCACATGTCCATGTGGTGCAACGGATGTGACCCCAAACTTGGCTTTTTGGCAGTCATGTGACAACCCCTCCCGCCTCCCCAAATATCAGGTGTAATCCCCCAAGCTAAGTGATGGTGGAAAGAAGGGCTTGAGTCAATTGTTGGTAAGTGCAGTTGAGTCGGTTCCAACTTAGAGCGACCCTGTATAGGGTTTCTGAGGCTTTTAATCTTTGAGGGAGCAGAAAATCTCATCTTTCTCTCTCAGAAAGGCTGGTGGGCTCGCAGTGTGGACTTTGTGGTTCACAGTCCAGGGTCAATTAGAGTCAATGAAACTTAGTCCTGGGACTTTTTCTGCAGGTGATTGGGATGCAACCTACACTTTCAGCTGTCCCTGAATTTGGTGAGGTATAAGGATGAAGGCATTTTGTTGTTGTTAAGTGTCCTCAAGTCAGTTCTGACTCATAGTGACCCTGTATAGGGTTTATGAGGAGTAGCTGGTGAGTTTGAACCACCGACCTTGCGGTTCAAATTGGTCTTGTGGTTCAGTGTTTATCCTACAGTGGCACGGCAGGACTCTGCTTGAAGGCATAGGCTTTGTGAGATTGAAGCTGGACTGAAGACAGCAGAGCTGAGAAATATACACATAGATATATTGTTACTGATGACCCTGGATTTATTGTTGTTAATAGCTTGCCATCAAGTTGGCTTTTGACTTATGGTGACCCGTGCACCATATAAAAAATGTTGCCTAGTCTTGTGCTGTCCCCATGTGATCCATGTGATCCACAGAGTTTTCATTGGCAGATTTCAGAAGTAGATTGCCAGGTCTTTATTCCTAGTCCCTAGACCTAGCCCTGTCCAAACACAGAAGAATCCTGAACAGCTCTGACTTAGTGAAACACTGCCCAATCCTATGCCATCCTCACAAGTGCGGTTTCTGTTTGAGTCCATTGCTGCTGCCATTGTGTGGTAAGGAGGATTGCTCTCCTGGGCATTAATGAGCTGAAAAGACCATTGTGAATTAGACCATCATGTGGTTTACTAGGCCAAGAATGACAAATTCAAGAGGAATGGTGTCACATTCATCATGAAAAAGAGCATTTCAAGGTCTTGCTGTGGAGGTGGTAGTATGTGCCGTGGAATTGGTTCTGATTCAACGACCCTGTATATGGTTTCCGAGGCTGTAAATCTTTATGGGAGCAGAAAGCTTCATCTTTCTCCGGCAGAACAGCTGGTAGTTTTGAACTGCTGACCTTGAGATTAGCATCCCAAGTCGTAACCACTATGCTACCAGAGAGTATAGATATTACCCTATCCCCAGTCTGTGATACGATAATATCTATACAACTACTATTGAAATTTGCACACTAACTACCTAAGAAATTAGAGTTTTACCAACTTCTTTAGTCTGAAATTGATCAAACGTGTAATCAAGATGAATTGATATTAATGATGATTGGAATAAAAAATTGGAAAAGAAAGAAGAGGAAGATATGGCCTTGATACAGAAATTTTCATTCAAAAACCATTTTTCCTCAACAACATAAATGGCAGTTATATACATGGGCCTCACCAGATGGAAAACACAGAATCAACATCTGTGGGAAGAGATAATGGAGAAGCTCAGTATCATCAGCCTAAACAAGGCTAAGGGTCAACCAAGGAATAGACATTTAATTGCTCATAGGCAAGTTCAGACTGAAGTTGAAGAAAATGAAAACAAGTACATGAGAGTCAAAATATGATGTTGAATATGTTGTTGTTGTTGTTAGGTGCCATCGAGTTGGTACCAACTTAGCAACCTTATGCACAACAGAACAGAACACTGCCCCGTCCTGCACCAATCTCACAATGGTTGCTAAGTTTGAGTCTACTGAGGCTTCCTCTTTTGGGCTGACCCTCCGCTTTACCAAGCATGATGTTCTTCTCCAGAGATTGTTCCCTCCTGATAATATGTCTGAACTATGAGAGAAGACGTCTGGCCATCCCATCTTCTAAGGAACATCCTGGCTGTACTTCTTCCAACACAAATTTATTTGTTCTTCTTGTAGTCCATAGTCCTTTGAGTATATCCCACCTGAATTACAGACCATTTTAATAACAGATTTGACATACTGAGCACTAATCACTGAAAACCAGACCAAAATTGTGGAAGGACTGTAAGAATATCATACATGATCATTAAAAAGACAGGAAAGAAAGAAAATACCAAGGAAGCTATCTGAAGACATTTAGATAGTTGCTCTTGAACATAGGGTAGCTAAAGGGACTGGAAGAAATGATGGCACAAAAGAGCCAGAGAGAAAATGTCAAAGGAACAAAGTCGAGTAGTATAATGAAATGTACAAAGACCTGGAGTGAGAAAGCCAAAAGGAAAGAACATGCTCAGCATTTCTCAAGCTAAAGAACTGAAGAAAAAAAAAAAATTGTTCAAGCTTTGGGTTGCAATATTGAAAAATTCTGTGGGAAAAATATTGAACGATGCAGGAAGCATCAAAAGAAGAGGAAGGAATATGCACAGTCTCTGCACCAAAAGGTAGCGTATGATGGTATTGAAGGATGGTGTTGAATCGATGATGTTAGTAGAAGAAGTCCATGCTGAAGGCATTTGTAAAAAACAAGGCTCCAAGAATTGATGGAATACAAATGGAAATGTTTCAACAAATTGAGCTGGAGGCCAATTTGTTCATCTTCAGAGAAAAATGGAAGACATTGATCTGGCCAACCAATAGAAAGAAATCCATATGTGTGCCCATTCCAAAGAGAAGTGACTCAGCAGAATGTGGAAATCATCGAATAACATCAATATCACATGCAAGTAAAATTTTTCTGAAGATAATTAAAAAAATGACCACAATGGTACATTCATAGGGAGCTGTCAGAGGTTTAGGCTGGATTCAGACAAGGATGTGGAATGAGGGATCTCATTGCTGATGTCAGATGGATCTTGACTGAAAGCAGAGAATGCCAGAAATATATTTACTTGTGCTTTATTGACTAAGCAAAGGCATTGGACTATGTGAATCATAACAGATTATGGATGGCATTGCAAAGAATGGGAATTCCAGAACTCTTCACTGTGCTCACGCAGAACCTGGATGTAGACCAAAATGCAGTCATTAGAACAGAGCAAGGGGATACTTAATGATTTAAATTCAGGAAAGATGTGTGCCAGAGTTGTAGCCTTTCTTATTAAATTAACTGTATTTACTCCTCACTCTGTTCGCTGAAGTAATAATCAGAGAAACTGATTTATATGAGGAAGAACGTGGCATCAGGATTGGAGGAAGACTCATTAACAACCCGCGACATGCAAATGACACAATTTTGCTTGCTGAAAATGAAGAGGACTCGAAATACTTGCTGATGAAGATCCAAGTCTTCAGAATGGTTTGCACTCCAATGTAAAGAAAACAAAAGTTTCTCCAACTGGACCAATAAATAGCATCATGGTAAGTGGAGAAAAGATTGACATTATTATTGTCAAAGACTTCTTTTTGCTTGGATCCACAACCAATGCTCATGGAAACAGCAATGAAAAAAGCAAGTGACTTTAGGCAAATCTGCTACAAAAGACCTTTATAGTGTTAAAGATCAGGATGTCACTTTGAGAACTAAGGTGTGCCTGACCCAAGCCTTGGTATTTTCAATAGCATCCTATGCATGTGAAAGTTGGACAATGAATAAGGAAGACTGGAAACGGATGCATTTGCATTCTGATGTTAGAGAAGAATATTGAAAATACCACATACAAATTTGTCTTGGAAGAAGTGTAGCCAGAATGCTCCTTTGAAGCAAGGACAGTGAAACTTTGTTTCTCATACTTTGGACATGTGTTCAGGAGGGACCAATTCCTAGAGAACATCTTGCTTGGTAAAGCTGAAGGTCAGCAAAATAGAGGAAGACCCCCCAATGGGATGAACTAACACAATGGGAGTAACAATAGGTTCAGGCATAACAAGTATTCTAAGGATGGCGCAGGACTGGGCCGTGATTCCTTCTGTTGCTACTGACTCGACAGCCCCTAACAACAACAACAACAACATGGACAAAATATTGAGCAATGCAGGAAGCATCCAAAGAAGGTAGAAGAAACACACAGGGTCACTGTACCACAAAGAATTTGCGGACATTCAGCCATTTCAGGAGGTAGCAGATGATCAAGAGCCAATAGTACTGAAATAACAGGTCCAAGGTGCACCAAAGGCCTTAGGAAAAACCAAGCATCCAGGAATTGACACCTCCTAGCTGTATATCCACAAGGTTTTCAGTGGTTCATGTTTCAGCAGTGGTCTGTGTCTTTCTTCTTCATCTGACTTAGTCTGGAAGCTCCGTTGAAACCTGTCTAACATGGATCACCCTATTGGCATTATAGCTTCCAGCCTCACAGCAACACACCAACCACCACACTACGACAACTGGACAGATGGGTGGTGGTTTTTAAGCCTTGTTGTTAAGTGCCATTGAGTCAGTTCCAACCCATAGTGACCCTGTACAGGGTGCCCGAGGCTGTAAATCTTTATGGGAGTAGAAAGCCTCATCTTTTCTTCCACGGAGTGGCTAGTAGTTTCGAACTGCTGACCTTAAGGTTCGCAGCCCAATTCGTAACCACTACGCCTTGTGTTGAATTTCTGTTTCATGCAGCCAGGGAGTCCTGACTGATCCACTGAAAGACAGCTGAGCTCCTCCCCTGTGCCTGAGCTCAGGGCCCTTAGTCCCAGGAACATCTGAGCAGCCTCCTGGGGCACACAACAGTGACAGCGCCCAGCACACACAGCCCCAGGGAATCCCAGGCACCCAGGCCTATGGGTTCCAGCCTCCAGAGTCTCAGAGGACCTGCCTAGAACTCCCTACCAACTTCATCTCTTAGAATAAAACCTGGGCAAGCAGAAGTCTCTTTGGAGGACTCAGAAGTCCAGGAGGGAGCAGATGACTCACCTAGATAATTTGAGAAGAGCTCAGACAAAGGACTGATTTAAAAATATATGGGTAGGATGTCCGGAAACCCAGGATATGGTATGGGAGGCTGAGCAAGCAGCACCAGGTCCGTAACACCTCCTCATGCCCCCTACCTAGAGTCAAAGGAGAAAGTTGTGCAGATCGGGGTGATTGAAGGAAGAAACCAGTTCAGGGCACCTCTGAGAAGGGAGCAGGGATAGAGTTCCTCCTCCTAGGGGTCTCTCTTTCCTCCCTCTGACCCTGTGCTGGACTCACTATTGGCTGAACCCCCAACAAGGCCAGAGGTGAGGCAGTCTAAGGGTAACAGAGTGGAGGTGGGGGACTTTTGGAGGGGTGCGGGGGGAAGAGATGCTGCCTACATGCCTTGGGCCTTTTTCCATAGCTCTTTATATTCTAGCCACACTGCCCTTGTGCCTGAAAGATGATATGCTGACACCCCTATTAGGGGTGATGACGGTGGCTGTTGGGACATCCCTTCAGGAAAGAACTTGCTGCAGAGAGAACAGAGCTGACAGCCTCCAGCTGCAGGCTCCTGGGACCCACCTTCCCGGTGGCCCCAGCCTAGGACTGAACAGCAGGATACTGTCTAGTTGCCATGGAGACAAATCAGACTCATGCACTTCCACTTGTGTTAGGAGAAACTGTGCTCCACAGAATTTTCAATGACTGAGTTTTTTCAGAAGTAGATTGCCAAACCTTTCATCTGAGGCCTTGTTGGGTGCCCTCGAACCACTAATCTTTTGTTTAGAGCCATGCACACCCAGAGAGTCCCAGCGGGGAACTAGGGCATGGCTATGTCTGCCAGGATACAGAAGCCTCCCCAGACAACCCCAGCTAAGTCTTGCACTGGGCAACCTGGGGGGCTGAGACGACTCCCACACTGCTGGGAGGTCAGAGACCTTTTTTCCCAACCCTACTTCCTTCTCTTTCATATTTTGCACCCCTGGCTCTGCCTGAGTCTGCTTCTGATGGGATGTATCTGGGACATCTGTTCGTATCTCAGGGACTTTGCATTCCATGTCCCCTTGATCCAGAAAGCTTCTCTTCTTTTAGGTCTCAGCTCAAATGCCATCTTCTCCATAAGCCTTCCCTGATCACCCCTATAAGCCCGTATTATTCTCTTCCTGGCAGTTCTCACTGTCTTGAAACAACCTGGTGACTTTCGTTTCGTATTAGCTTATTGTCTCCTGCACTAGAATGTCAGCTGTGTCCTCAGGACCTAGAATGGGGTTTGCACATAGTAAGTGTTTAATAAACATTTGTTGAACAAGTGGTTAAAATGGTGGAATAAATGAATGATTCTCCCTAGATGTTGGGGAGATGGAGGGCAGGTCCAGGACCCAGAGGTAGGGATGGTGGCATCCCCACGGCCAGAAAGAGCCTGATTCAAAGCTCTAGGGCTTGTCTTGTCTTACAGACAGACAGACTCTGAGTAGCTCTGTCCTTCCTGATGTGTGGGGATGAGGTGAGGATAGACCATGGTAGATTTTTGGGAGGTCTCAGGGCAGAGTTTTAACATGCAAACAACAGAAGGAGAATTTTAGGGTGGACTCCAGGTAGAACTTACCAGCAGTGAAGAGAAGGCACGAGGCCTTAAAAGGTCCATAGCTAAACTGAGACATCTGCTTCCCTAAGGGGCCTCAGGTCTAGTTAAGCGGACACAAAGACCAAGACTCGGCTTGGTGGTCCTGGCTGGGCTGGGAAGGAAAGTGGGGCAATTGGCTTGCTTCCTTGCCGCTCCCACCTTGTCCTCTGGCCCCTCATTATCCCCCTCCACCTCCGCACTTCCCCCAACTCCCGGTCTCTGAGTCCGGGGATAACTGCTTTTTCCAAGACTTAGTCTCCACTAACATCCTCTCTTGCCCAGCTGTGTTCTTAGTCACAGCCTCTGCCTTTGTTTTTGTCCAGATGTGTGGCCTCTGGCTGGCACAGTCAGAGTAGAACTTGGCGTTGGGGCAGCTTTTGTCTGTGCTTGCTCAGCCGCATTCCCCGTTCTTCTGGTCACTGTACTTTTCTTGGAAGTCACGCCTCCCTCACAGCATGTGACCAGATCTGGCTAATCAGAGCCACTAGACCCGGGGCCAGGTTCTAAGTGGGCAATGGGAGCGGAATCAAGTGGCTGGGAAACAGAAAAGACAGATCCGTTGATGTTACTTGAGATTCTGGAACTAGCTTTACCTGAAATCAGCATAAACCTTGGACCTTTCAGTTTCATAAACCCTTTTATTACTTAGCCCAATTTTAGCAGCATGTCTATACTTTGTACTTAAAAGTGTCTTGAATAATGCATGTGACAAGAAGGAAAGGGCCACCCTTCGCGCTGCCAGGGGATGAGGCCAAGAGGCAAGAGTCTGCAGTGAACCCGTCGATGTGAGTCACTAAGCCAGGCAGGGAAGCTTCTGCCTTCCGGGGCTCTCAGGGCCGAAGTTCCCTTCTGCTTGGCAGCACCAGGTGGAAGAATCAGTGGTTCAGACTCTATGGGACACCAAGACACCACTGAGAAAAGACCTCATTCCTGCTACTGTTTGAGAGGTCCAAGGAAATCCAGGTTATGGGGTGTCTGAGAAGATTCCTACCTGCTGAACACATCCTTAGTGGATGCTGTGATGTATCGTCGGCATTCCCAGAAGACCTGTTCCCCCAGCGCCGGGAATCCTGCCTGCAGAAGGCTTTCAACTGTCAGCCCGTTGTGAACTGCTTCCGGAGGGAAGCTTGTCTGCGCCTCTCAGACCATTGATTCTCCAGGGTGGGATCACTGTACACCCCACTGGCCACAACACATCAGACTTGCAGCTCCTTCTGCAGATGTGCTGCCCCACCTGGTGGTCACTCTTAGTGAAACAGCCTGAGGACTCAGAGCCTCCTGGGTGAGACCATTCTCTGGGCTCCTGGCTCCATCTAGTGGCATTCGTAGTAAATCACAGCCCGTCGGTCTTAGCCTTAATTCTTTAACAATCAGAGGACTCCATTTAGAGCAACGGAATCGGAAATTTGGGGGGTGGACCCTTAGAACCTGAATTTTAAATAATATTCCCAGATGATGCTTAATGCTAATAAAGTTTGAGGAGTATGGTCTTAAAGAGAGTTCTGTCCGTTGAGTAATAACACTGCCATTTTACACAGAACTAGGCCGACTCCTGGAGCCCTGGTGTGGCGCTGCGGGTTAATGCGTCAGACTGCAAAGCCGTTTGAACTGCAAGGTCGGTGGTTCAAGCCCACAAGCTGCTTCTTGGAAATCCTATACAGGGTCGCTATGGGTCGGAATCGACTCCATGGCACTTCACAACAACAACAACAACAGGCAGACTCCTGGTGTGGCGCTGTAGGGTCAGCACTGGACTGTGAATCACAGGGTCGGCATTTGAAACCCACCAGTTGCTCATATACAGGGTCACTGTGAGTCGGAGTCTATTGGATAGCACGTAACAACAACAGATCTCTTCCCTTCAGAGCAGCCAGCAGCTCAGGCAAGGAATGTTGAGTTTGGGACTATTTGTCTGTGTACGGTGTTACTTGGCTCAGATAATTGCTTCTAAGACACCAAGGAGATCACACACCAAGGAGATCACACACCAAGGAGATCACACACCAAGGAGAGGAAACAAGGAACGCAAACAGAACAATTGTGAAGGTGGTGCGGAACCAGGAGTTGCCTTCTGTTGTGCACAGGGTTGCTAGGAGTAGGCACCGATTCGAAGGTGCCTAACAACAACAACAACACATTATGTAGAATGAAGAAATAATCAGAGCATCTCGCACCCCACTGTAGGGTCCATGGAGGGCTTTGGGGAGAGAGGCAGAGAGCCCAGGTTTAGCCAGGTGTACCAAAGTCCTCCTGCCTTTGAACTCCATCAAAACCAGTCATAACACAAAAGCGCCCAGCTACAGACCCAGATCCACCCGCTCCAGCAACAAGTCCGGATATTGCTTTTCTAAGAATCTAGTGGATCTCCTTCCATAAATTCCAGCCCAATCCTTTCTCCCAGGTCAGGCTGTGGACATAGCTTCCTCTTGACTGTAGCTACCCAGTGCCTCAACTTCCCCCTCTCCTCACCTTCCCCTTCAAATAGGAACAGCCTGACTATATATATATATTTGCTGTTGTTGCTTTAAAAAACCCAGAAATATCTCCCCAGTGAACAGATTGAGGGAAGGCTTTCCCTGCTTCTCTAACCTTCTTCTTGGGGTTCCTTGGGGAGCCTCATGTGGTGCCTTTATTTCTCCACGTGGAAGTGTTTGCATGTTTGCTTGCTCTGCATGAAATCTGCTGTTTTTATCCCTCTCAAGAGGAACAACAGCATGGACTCACAGATTACCTCCTCTTGCAGACAGACTTGGGGGTGTCAGGCAGGCAGGTTGGGAGGACTTGGGGGACATATGGAAAAGGAATGGTGGGTTCCAGCTGCCTCAAAGTGCACTTTGAGAAGGGTCCCTCAGCACCATTAGGGAATATTCTGCAGGCAAATCGCTTGAACTGTGTGAAGTGGGGTCAGGGAGTCCTGCACCTTTCTAACTCTCTAGGTTCCCTCCATTGAGATTCCCTCTTGGTAACCTGCCCTTCTGGGGTGATACTTGTGATGGGGAAGGAGAGGGGTCATTTCTCTGACCCTTGGCTCCTGCAGCACCGTCCTTAGCACCCACTAGGTGCTAGGCCCTGGACCAGGCTAGGGCTGAGGAGGTCACAGGTGAGTACCCCTACCTGCCCATGGAGGATCCCACAGTGGGCTGAAGATGTTGAAAACCCCCAGGACATGGCAGAAGCTGATGGGGGTGGTGGTGTCAGGGAGTTACTCCCAGGACTTCAAGGGGCTCAGCGTGATGCCCTGAGTTAGGAAAGGGAATCAAGGAGGACTTCCTAGAGGAAGTGACATTGGACTTAAGCCTTGGAGGCTGACGGAGAAGAATATTCCACATCAGGCAAAGGATGCCTGGGGGTACCTGGGCTGCTTCAAACACATGCATTTCCAGTTTAACCTTGACCAATAGGTCCTGCGGATGGGGGGCAGTTCAGCTACAACATTCCCCCATAACTCTCTCTTGCCCAAAAGTGTGCCAGCTTGGAGGGGAACAATTTTTAATTCTCATTCAGCCTATTGAGCCAGCAGTTGAGCCTTGCTCCATCTAGGACCGAATTTGAGAGCCCATGTGTCTCAGGTCCTGGAATGGAAAGTCGGTCCTGAGACTGGACCGCACAACCTACAGGCAGTAGAAGGTAGTGCAGCTTGCAGGTGGGTTCTGTTTTTTTCCACCCCTTTGTACCTGTAAATCCTTATTGGAACATATAGCCTCATTTCCTCCCCACTACCCCAGCCAAGCTGCTGGTGGGCTTGAACCACTGACTTTGTGATTAGCAGCCCAATTCGTAACTCACGAAACTACCAGAGTTCCCTTGTTTAGTTCATAGGGTGTTCAAATCATTTTGTAAATTAAATCGGAGAGATTTTAAATAAACTTGGAATTTCTAGCTTCTTTTTTTTAAAAAAAAAAATCAGAATTTCTGGTATCTGTGGACCAGCATCCCTGTGGAGACGCAACCGTGAAGCTCTTGGCTATGGATTGAACTCTGAGGCTGTAGGGAAGGAAGCCTGCTGATCTAGTTACACCCACTTGGGTTTGCTATAGTATAAAACCCACCCTACGGTGCCTGACAACAGTAACAACAACAACAACAACAACAACAACAACAACGAGAAGCTGCCTTGTGCATTCCCAGCTCTCTGTAGACCTCTCCACCAACTACCAAGCCACATCCAGCCCACGTCACACCTTTACTTACCTGGGGCATGGAGGAGGTGCACACATCAGTATCTTACCCCAGTCCAAACCCAGGGCCTCAGGATTTGACAGGTACCTACGTGGGGATGGGGCATTGCCTGCCCTCTCCCCACACTGGCCATAGACACTCAGAGCTGAGCCATGAGCAGCACATACAGACATTCCCTGGGTGTGGCAACGTTCCTTGCAAGAATCTCCTTCCTCTGAGCTCCATCCAGGAAGGGCCACAGAGAAGACCCCAGGGAGTCCCGATGAGCCGTTTTTCCTTTTGTTGTTCATGCTTTGGGTCTCACATCTGAGAATCTATGTCCAAATCCAAGGACATATAAATTTGTCCCTATATTTTCTTCTACAAATTGTATGGTTTTAGCTCTTTTTTTTTTTAGGTTGTTGATCTATTTTGAAATAATTTTACATGTAGCTCTCAAGTTACCCCAACACCATTAGTTAAAAATACTTCTTTCCCTTTCAAATGGTCTTGGCACCCTTATAGACTTTGTTTTGTAGACATGAATTAGTTGGTATATCAGTTGGCTATTGCTATCTAACAAATGAGCCCAAAAGTTGTTGGTGGTAAGTGCTATGGGGTCACTTCTAACTCACAGGGACCCTGTATAAGGTTTCTGAGGTGGGACTGGTGGCATTGAACCATTGACCTTGTGGTTAACAGTCTAAAAGTTAATGGCTTAAAAAACAACTTTACTATTAATATTTTAGTCTTTAGGCTTCCTGGGTGGTTCTGCTGATCTCACTGGGCTTGACTGATCTCAGCTGAACTCTGTTGTCTGCAGAGCTGGTGGGCCAGTTGGGTGGGCTAGTTTAGGCCAGCCTGGCAGGAGTAAGGTGGCTCTGCTCCATGTGGTCTCTGACCCCCCAGCAGGCTAGCTCAAGTTTGGCTTCACATTCTCAGAAATGGTACAAACCTGCAAGGCTATTTGAAGTCTTGGCTCAAAACAGGCACACTGTTAAGTCTACCATTTCCAGTGGGTCCAAACAGATGCAAGGGGTGGGGAATTAGACTCTACTAAATTCACACTGCAAGGGTGTGTGTGAAGAAAGAGATGGAAAATCAAGGCAATCTACTAGGTAGTCTACTATGTTGCAACTACTTCCTGCTTCTCTTAGAAAGTTGGGAGATCTGGGTTTCCATGGTTTCCCTTGACTCCTGAGTCCTGGTGAGGTGCCATGGGCTAATGCGTCAGACTGCAAAGTTGTTTGAACTGCAAGGTTGGTGGTTCAAGCTCATCAGCTGCTCCTTGGAAACCCTATACAGGGTCGCTATGGGTCAGAATCGACTGGACGGTACTTAACAACAACAATAACCCTTGACTCAAGCCACGTGACAGCCACCCTTTTAGACAGGATGTTCTCTCTCTGGTTTATGCAAGCTCACCAGGCCTACCTCATTCATGTTTGCTGCCTGCCTGGCCCCTGTAGGCATGTGAGAGGGTGACCTCTTCCCCAAGACCACTAACTAGTGCTTATGAACCATCTATAGCTTCCTATTGTTTAGGAGAAACTCTAAGCCCCAGAGTCTCACAGTAAAGACTCTTCAAGATCAACTATCCCAGTCTTACCCCCTGCCTCTGTCTCATAGCCTCTCTGTGTCCTCCTAGGTCCGTGTTACACATTTGCTAATTCAGAAGACTTTCTGTGCATTTCAGAACCTGTCC
>NW_006408573.1:4524107-4548705 GCF_000296735.1 Chrysochloris asiatica | reverse complement strand
TAACTCATCTTCAGGGCCTGGCTCAATGGGAATGCTACAAAGTCTCATCCAATCCTTTTTCGTCTCCTCAGATGCTCCCTTCCCACCCTGACCTAGAAACACAGTTAATCTCTCCTCCTCTCCTGTGTCCTCCAGAGCAGTGTAAACACCACTCTCTCCTAACAGTCCACGGTCAGCTGTCAACAACTCTTGGCCCCAGCTAGGCTGTGACTCCCACATAGGTAAGGATAGGGAAAACAATGATTCAAGACAGAGGTTTGGGGGCCAAACAGACCAGGGTTCAAGTTCTGGCTCTGCTACCCCTGAGCTTAGTTTTCTTGGGCAAGTTATGCGATGATCTTTCTGAGTCTCAGTTTTCCCATCTATAAAATACGTTTATGCTATGTCTACATTCAGGGGTTGTTCTGAGAGGCTTCATTGAAATAATACATGCAATCTACTTAGCATGGAGACTGGACTATATATAGTTGTTGTTGTTATGTGCCGTGGAGTCGTGCTGACTCATGGTAACCCTGTACAGGGTTTCTGAGGCTGTAAATCTTTACGGGAGCAAAAAGCCTCATCTTTCTCCCATAGAACAGCTGGTAGTTTTGAACTGCTGACCTTGTGGTTCACAGTCTGATTTGAAACCACTATGCACTTAACAACAACAACAACAATGCTACCAGAGCTAGTAGGTACTGAATAAATGTTAGTTGTGGGAATCAGTTCAGCCCAGTCTTAGATCTTTAACAGTCTCTATACCCCACACCCTACCCTTCCCAACATGAACTTCTCTTCATTTTCTTCCTGACGACAATATTCACACTTGTCAATCCCTGTCAACTTCTTAATCACTTAGCAGGGATGGGAATGAGAGTCACAAAGCATGGCCACAAAATATTCTAAATTATTGCTATTTGGGGATCAGAAAACAAAGATTAGTGGTCTCTGACTCAAACAAATTAACAGCCAGCTTTTGGTACAAAATAGGATTTTTGTGGAAAGGATTAGATCTGCTAAATTCAGCTGGAATATACTGTGACTGTGTGTCAGTGTGTAGCTTTTTTTTTTTTTTTTTATGTTTTTAAAGCAAAGCTACAATGATCAGACATTTACAATGAATAAATGGGGCTCTTTAATTCCTCTGCAATAAGGCTTTGAAATATAATCTGTCATTTCAGGCTTACAGAACATGACTTTTCATAATTATAATTCTCCAGCATACAAGACTACATATAATTAAATTCACTTTTAAGAAATCGAAAATATTTTTGTGGATTACTTATTCATACCATGTCATAATAGTAAAATGAATGTATAATCTGCCCTGTAAATTTGGTTACTTCTTGGATTAAAAAAATATATAATAATAATAACACACACACACTTTGCTAGTGATCAAAAGCTGTAAAGACAAATAAGATGGACAAAACATACGTTTTTTTCTCAACAACAGGCTCCAACAAAGGTGAGCTGCCTCTCACAGAAGTCAGCTAGCACCATGAAAAAGGAAGGTTTGTATTAGTTAAAAACACACAAATGTTAATTTATGGTCCAATTATCTGCTGGAGAGGAGCAGAGCTAAGTGTTTTGAAAAGCAGTTGAATAAAGCCCCAGGCTGAAGGATCAGAACACAGGCCTCAGAAGGCCTCATATCAGTGAATGTGTGCAGGGGGTATGTACAAACCTACAGCCTAAAACACAAAGGGAAAGATGCACAGATAAAGCAAATGGAAACCTTAAGCTCAGAGAAATCAGCTGAAAGCAGACATTTAGTCATCTTGAGCATTTAGTCAAATACAGGCGGTGGTGCAGTGAATGGTTTAATGTCTCTTACTAGCCATCGCTTTTGTAACTCCCATCAAACCATGTTTCCTGATGCGTCTGGGAAGAAAAGGTATGGCAAAGTTGCTTGCTGGGATTCAATGATTCACTTGTGAGCTGTTAATCGAGATTGTGAAAATTTAGAACTCTAAGTCAAAACTTGGTCAATTTTGTCATTCTGCTAAGTATTAAATTAAGGCATCTCAGAAGTGAGAATGGGGATCTGGATACTTCCAGAAGGAAGAGCCAGGACTGGAGTGCACTGAAGTCCCTTCATCCAGGAGGAGAGTTCTAACAAAGTGGCAGGGGACTGTGGCAGCACAAGAACCAAGACCCAGAGCAGGGGGCAGGGCGGCGGGCCCCCAGTCCACGGGGCAGGGGGCTGGGCGGCGGGCCCCCCAGTCCACGGGGCAGGGGGCGGGGAGGCGGGGCGGCGGGCCCCCTAGTCCACGGGGCACGGGGCGGGGCGACGGGCCCCCCCCAGTCCACGGGGCACGGGGCACGGGGCGGGGCGGCGGGCCCCCCAGTCTACGGGCCCCCCAGTCTACGGAGCACGGGGCAGGGCAGTCGGCTTCCCAGTCCTCAGAGCTAGTAAAGTTGAGTGCCTTTGGGCAGGAGGCTCACCTGAGAAATGGGGTGCTTGGGGGCACTTATTGGTAGAGCTAGAGCTGATCATCTTAAGGTTTACAGTGGAGTGGAGTGTCCTTTGGGCAGCTGTGAGAGTGCTTTGTAACATAATTCCAGCCAGGTAGTGGCCAGGTTAAGGGACTGAGGGCCAGAGAGAGGCCTGTTGACCAAAGAACCATATCCTGAGTGATTCTGACCCTGCTCCCTCATGAGCCCCATAATCTGAATGTGGCCTTTGAGCTCTCTGTGGCCGTTGCAATGAATTGTTCAACACTCAACTTCCAGCTGGTCTGTCTAGACGTGTGTGTGTGTGTGTGTGTGTGTGTGTGTGTGTGTGTGTGTGTGTATCTGGTGTCTGAGTGGATTTAAGCATGCATGCGCATGTGTTTGTGTCTGTGTGTGTTTGTGTCTGCAGATAGTAAAAGAGCGAATAGTGGAACAGATGTAGACAAGTCTCTTTTCCTCTTTGGTCCTTGATCTCCCATCAGCAAATTAACTTTCCCCAGTAAGGCAGTGCTATTGAGCATCTAGTATGTGCAGTCGCTATGCTAGGGGAATGGGTTAGAGAGGTGAGCAGTGGACATCCTCCCCTTCAGGAACTTTCAGTGGCATCAGGTGGGGGATATTTAGGGCTGGCATCTTCCTCAGGTCTTATTTCAATATCAAACACCACCACCACCTATAAAGCAGGGCCTGCCTCCCTTGTAAGAGGCTCCCAACCTCTACCACCTGCCCTCAAAGGGCAAGAATCCAGAAGAAAGTCCCTCTTCTAGTTATGGTACCCTCTCTATGGTGCCCCAGGGGGAAACTCTGTCTTGAGAATGAGATAGAGAATGAGATAGAGAATGGCTCCCGCTTTCTTGTGTGCTCATGTTGGCTGGAGGCACCAAATGCAGCCATCGCCATTAATGATGGAGGCGTTTCTTATGGTCCTAGTCCAGGGAGAGCGTCAGGCAAAGTCAGACAGATGAGACTATTGAAACCAGTTTACCAAACACATGATGGTAGGGAAGCCAGACCAGAAATGGTCACTGTGGGATTTGAGAATTGAAAGGCTCATAAAAGATTCTCTAGCTTGTGCTACCTGGTAGCATAATGGGTTATGCATTGGGCTGCTAACTGCAAGGTCAATAGTTCAAATTCACCAATTGCTCCGTGGGAGAAAGTTGAGGCTTTCTGCTCCTGCAAAGACTTACAGCCCCAGTAGCCCTATACTACGTCGCTATGAGTTGGAAGTGATTCGATGGCACATAGTAGAAGCAGCAGCAGCAGTTTGGGCAGCAGGAAAAGAGACATCTAGAGAAGAGAGAGAATTAACCCAAGGTCATACGCAACTTAGAAGGCAAAATTAGTCTAGAAACATTGATGTTTTTTTTATTGTTAGTCTGTTGCTTAAACATGAACAAGCATTATTTATAAATTATGTTTGGCTGCCTCCTCTAAAGTTAAGGATAGGATCAGAATGCATTGGCATACAGTTGAACTTGATGTTAGACTCATTCCTCTGTCTATCACATTATTGTGCACCTGAAGACATTGATGAGTATTTAATGAATGGATGAGCACATGCTTGGATGGATAAATGCATAGATGGGTGGATGCTTGGATGGGTGGATGCATGGATGGATGAATGCATGGATGGATAAATGCATGGATAATGGATACATGGATAGATGGATGCATGGATAGATGGATGCTTGGATGGATGGATGGATGGATGCATGGATGGATAGATGTGTGGGTTAATATATGCATGGATAGATGGATGGATGGATGGATAGATGGATGCATGGGTGATGGATGCATGGACGGATGGATGCATGAATAGAGTACAATTAAAGTAAGGGACAAGACTGTGACCTATTAACTCCATTCCAGGAGAAGACCAAAGTTGATCACAGACCTGTTTTATTTTGGTAATAGTGTTGACTAACAGATTGGTTTTAACTATTTTAATATGTAACCAACAGCTTCCCTCAATATGAAGAGATCTTACATGTAAACAATGCATATGTTCAGCTTTTCTTGAAAACATTAGAAGCCATGCTGGCAGCAGGCTAGCCTTTCCACATGGAAACGACCTTCTTGAGAGGTGAATGATTTTGAATTTACCGCAGACTGCACCATTCCCTACGACCCAGCTCTTCTCTCATGTCTTCACTTGACTAGTCCCCTAGCTATTTGCATTGGTGACTCCTGAGTGCCACTTTTGTCCCACTGGCTTCACTGATGCTGCCCACAGCCACCTGATGCTGGATTTTTCTCTTCTTCCACTTCCCTTTCCATTCACCCTTTGCTCTAGAGCTCTGGGCTCCACACCCAGGGGGATACTAACCCACACGTTCTAACTCAGGCAGTTCAAGATACAGAGAAGCCTCAAGCACATCCCTGCAGCCCATCTCCCTCCAGTCCTCCATGGGAATGGTAAAAGTCTGGCTTAAGCATCTCCCATGGTGGAAAAGAAGGATGGATCGGGTGCCTGAGCAGAGTGGGCAAGCAGGCAGTTTGAAGGAAGTGAGCAGCTAGCCATCAGACATTAAAAAGGAATGATTTCGAAAATGTCCCTTATGCACTTTTGTATTTCATTGACATTTTAATTAAGACTGGAGCACTCTTTGGGGAGTTCTGCTCAGAAGTTGAAATCACTTTAATATGCTGCCCTGGCATAAAGCAAGAGATGAATGGAAGCCTGGGTTCTTGTATGTTTCATGGTACTTAGCAATTCTTTTTCACAATGCGTTATAATGTTAAGGAGGTTTACAAGTTTCTATTGGCTAAGTGTAGCCATATCAAATTAGAATTTTCTCAGCAGATTTTGCTCTAAAAAGAGTCAGGGGATCACCATGACTTGGAGACAATTTGTTGGCAACTGGTTTATGCACACACATGCCATTTGAAATTCAGAGATATAGAGATACAACTTAACTGAGTCTAAAAACTCACAAAGTCACAAATACACATGTTGTGTGCTGCCATGTTGATTCTAACTCATAAGGAACCTAGAGGGTAGCAAAACCTCCCTACTGCGGTTCCAAGGTTGTGATCTTTGTAGAAGCAGATCTCTGCAATCTTTCTCCCTGACAGGGGTTGGTGGGTTTGAACCACCAACTGTTTGCTTAGCAGTGGAGCACTTAACTACTGTCGCACCAGGTTTCTTAGGACCTTATGTTACCGATTCCTTGATTCAACTTTGCATAAAAGTATAAAAGCGTCCTTAACACAAGTCTCTAAGTCATAAATGAAATAAGCTCCATTTTCTCCCTACTCCCCAAATTTCCACTCCTTTTTCTTCCTTCCACACTTACTATCCCGCCACCACATGGATCCTGTGTCCTGCCTCAATCTTTATCTCAACTCTGATCAGGAGGGTTCTGTTTTCTTTGCTAACAAACACTGTTGGATTCAATCAACATTTACTAATGTCTTGGTTGTTGTTAAGTGTCATTGAGTCAGTTCTGACTCATAGCGACCCTGCCTAGGGTTTCCGAGAAGCAGCTGGTAGGTTTGAACCACCTATTTTTGGGTTCAAACTGACCCCGTGGTCCAGTGCCTTATCCTGCAGTACCACATCTTTGGGGGTGGTTGCTCTTATTTTTATTTTCTTGACCAGGAAACAGAGACGCAAAGAGTTTAACTTGCCCAGATGTCATTTGATTCTACTCACTTGCCCTCTTTCTGAAGCTGGGAGGACTCTTCAGGTTGTACCCTTAAAATAAGTGGGTGGAGGGAAGTGGTTCACCTCCAGATTATGTTGAGTCCATTCATTCCCTCAGTCATGTTTACTGAGGTGGTGAGGGGCCGGAAAGGCAAAGGAAAAATGAGGAAGCTTGAGTTAAATTTAGCCTTTGTCAATTAAAGTGTTCTTGGACTTCTGGTGTGGTGCTGTGGGTTAATGCACGGGCTGCAAAGTCGGTTTGAACCACAAGGTCAATGGTTGAAACTCACCAGTTGTTCCTTGGAAACTCTATACAGGGTTGCTATGGGTTGGAACCGACTAGACGGCTCTTAACAACAACATTCTCAGACTAGGGTCTGTACTGTGACAAAGTAGAACTATTCCATGGAGGTATTTTGGGGTGTAATCTTTACGGAAAGCGATTCCCAGGTCTTTTTCCTCTAGAGCAGCCAGTGAGTGTAAACCTCCAATCTTTTGGTTAACAACCAAATGTTTAATCACTATCCCGCCAGGCACCTATAGTCTCTATCGGCCACTGTTAGTGGGGAATCAATCCAACCATGCTAGCACAAATGTATGTGTGTATGTACAGCCCATTATAGTGATGGTATAGGCTGGAGAGTGTTAGAATCATTGTGTGTGGGGTCACTGTGAATCAGGGGCCAACTCTGTGGCAGTAACAATAGCAAACAAAGACCTGGACAGTCCTCTTTCAATGGGGTGGTAGAGACTGTGGGACACCTGTGAGGTTTCCTCCTAGGCCCATGAGCGTCTTACAAGGTGACGACATGTTGTTGTCATCCCTAAGCCGTGACATACTGACAGTAGTTGCTAGCTGTGGTGTACCTCCTTCATGCGAAACAATTCACATGCATCACCTACTTTCTTATCACAATAATCATATGGTTATCACATCTCCTTTCATATGAGATGGAGGCTCCAAGACCTGTGTGATGGAACCAGGGCCACCCTTTTAGTAAGTTCAGGGTCCAGACTCAATGACCTGAGAGGTGTCTCTAAAAGCTGCAAGGTCTTGACCATCATGCTATGGGGCTCAGTCAGCAGAGGTGAATGGAGCATGGAACCCTCACCCAGTCTAGTCTGAGAGGAGAGAGGTGGAAAGGGGAGATAGAAGAAAGGAAACAGAGGTCAGAAAAGATGCCATAGTGGTGCAATTGTTAAGTGCTTGACTGTTAGCAGAAAGGAGTTACCCACGAAAGTTGTAACCCACTCATGGGCGAAAGGTGTGGTGATCTGCTTCCGTGAAGATTGTTGTTGTCGTTGTTAAGTGCCGTTGAGTTGGTTCCGACTCACAGCAATGCTGTATAGGTTTTCCAAGGAGCTTATGGTGGATTTGAACTGCCGACCTTGTGGTTCACAGGTCAGTGCTGATCCTACAGTGCTACAACAAGAATTCATAAAGAATACAGGCGTTCTGGTAGCGTAGTGGTTAAGAGTCAAGGTTTGTAATTTGAAACTACCAGCCGTTCCATAGGAGAATGATAAGGCTTTCTACACCCGTAAAGATTTACACTCTTGGAAGCCCTATGCAGGGTGGCTATGAGTCAGAACCAACTCCACGGCACACAACCACTACCACCACAGTCTATGAAATGCCAGGGCGCTGTTTATTTTAAGTCAGAATTGACTTGATGGCACCCAACAAGAAGTCAGAAAAGCCCGAGTTCAAAAGTAGATGGTGTCCGAAAGTGAGGAGTTTACAGATGGTTTGGTTCAACTCTCTTGTGGTTGGGAAAGAGGGGAAGGTGATGGCTTCAGCAACTCACAGCATACTTGGAATAGAGAAAAGGGTCTTTGCAGTGGTGTGGAGACCCTGATGTTTTAACACTGGGCTTTGCCATTCAGCACCTCCCTACACACACCCAGAGCAATTAGCATGAACTTTCTTAGCCCAAGCAGAGAGACCTTCACAGCCTTGTGCCTGGGGGTCTTTGTTCTCTCTCTCCTCCCAACTGGTGGCAGAGCAACATGGCTGTGGGCAATCCATCCATTGCAATTTTCCCCTCTTTCTAAATAAAATCCCAGCCTGCATTGCTAGGAAGTCACCCCTTAAGCCCAGAGGAGTGTGAAAAGTCGGCTCAGAGGGCTTTTAGTCTGGCAAAGCCTAAATAAAGAAACTGGATTTCAGGCAAGTGGCAAAAATAAATAAAGAGCCAAGACTTAAAGTGTCCTGTGCAATAGAGAACATTTGGCCTCCGGCACGCAGGTCCATAGGCAGCGGCCCACCGCCTTCATCAAGAGGTGAGCTGTGTGTGAACACAGATGCATCTTGTTTTCCTAAGAGAAAACAATGATTAAATTATCAGAAACCGAGCTAAAAACCAGGCTGTCTGCATCTCCCTCCACCCATCCCCTGGGTCCCCCTCACAACTCCTGCTCACGAGGTGCCAGCTTTATCTCGGAAGCTTTAGTTTAAATGTCCAACACACTCTTATTAATGAAAGTAATAAGCTGTTGTTTATTATATGTCATAATGGGGAATATGACTATTTAATATTAATCTGACATTTAAATTCCACTTAGTTCTGCGATGTGGACGATATCAAGGTATCCTTCTTCACCCTGGGGTAAAAACTCCCTGAGTTTGCATTTGAAAGCATTGAAGTTTTCAAAGTAATCAGGTTCCTTTTTTTTTTTTCCCCCTTTCTTTTTCCAGAGGAACCAAATTGTGAAGACATCTGTTCTGTTATTAATTTCACATAAATCTTAAGCTCCTCAAGGCCAGAAATGAGGCTTCATTCACGTCGAATTAATGAAACATGATTGTAAGTCTCTTGCATGGAACTGCTGCCACACAGTTCTGAGCTGTTTGTAAGCATTGAGTAATCTCAGAGACCGCCAGGGGACAGCCACTTGAAATTCGCCCTCCCCTTCCTCCCACCGCCCAAAAACAATATCTGAAAAGATCACAACACTAACTACATCCTGAAAGATTAATAGCAGATGAACATTTCTGGGAAATGAATCAGACTTTCTTAGCAAAGGATACAAAGATCCCTGGTAAAATCAGATTGAACAATAAAAGAACGTCTTAGATAGTTTAATAATGGCAGCCCGGGCAGCTTGAAGATAGGTCCACAAGGACGAGGGCCTGGGACGTCTTGCAGAGATCTCTTAGGGTGGCAGTATCAGGGAGCATGCTATATATGACCTAGATCTGAAACTGGACACTTTGCTTGGTCAGAGCACCATGAATGTGTTGGGTATGTGGAAGACCACATGTGTGCTCGTGTGTGTGTGAATTTGTGTGTGTGTGGAGTGTGCATGAATGTCTAAACATGTGGGTATGAATGTGTGTGTTTGTGTGTGAATGTGTTTTGTGAGTGTGTCAGAGTATGTGTGTGAGTGTGTGTGTGTAGGAACATGGGAGACAATATGATTTTCCATGTGTATGAGAGAGTGTGTGTGTATGCCCCGGTTTGGTGCATAGGAATACGCATGAGAGTCTGTGTGTGCAAAACGTGAGTGTCTTTATGAGTTTGTGTGTGAGTGAAATGTGGGAAGTGTGTGAGTTGATATAGGTGTGTATACATAGACACACAGAAGCAAACCTCCCACCATAGGTGTGACCCGTCAGTTGGAGATGGGTCTTAAATAACAGCTTAGCACATCCTTGAAAGGAATTTGCGCCTGGGGCTTGGGGTGTGTGGGCATACATTTTTCTTTTGTCAGATAACTGAAATTGTCAGAAGGGGAGGCTAAGATTTCTTAATCAAACTTCCAAGTGTTATTTTTGGTCTTCTGCTGATCTGGGACCCAAAAAAGAATCTGCATATGATATTTACATCTCAAATCTTCAGAGCCTCGTTAGCTTTGATAGTTATTTATTTATTTATTTGCAAAAGGGAATTTAAATCAGAGACACACACTTGCAAAACCTTTGAATGTAGTGTAAAATTAATTAATACAGGCAGCCGATGTGTAGAGTAGAAAACAATGAAATTCCAAAGATAGACAATGGAACTAATTAGACTCTGATGGAAAAGCCTTCCTTCTGTAGTGGTCAGTCATTAGTAATTAATAAATCACCAGGACTGATATTTGAAGAAAAATGCTAGAAATGTTAACACCTGCTTTCTTAAGGGCTGTCTTCTCCACTTCCTTAGTCTCTGGTATTCTAAATGAAGTCTATCATGTTATTGAAGGTTGTAGTTATTATATTTTGGGGAAAATCATTCAGTCCATGGCAGCGTTTGGTTAGTGCTTACCAATTGTTCTTAAAACATTATAAAATGACTTCAGCTCAAGACACATCCAAATACCAGAGTTGTAGAACTCCAACAGTTAGCCTTAACTCAGATGGTGAAACCAATTTGTGCATATGAAGAGATACAGTCCCAGCTACATTTTTGCCCCGGGATATTTTGAGGCTTTGTTTTACAATCCAGGCTTTGTAGATCAGTGGGAAAAAAAAAAAAATTCTATCCATCTAGTTGAAAAACCTTTGACCAACAATATAAGAAAGACTTTTCACATTACTTAGCATAAGGCAGCATCGAGGGGTCTGGCTCGCTTGTCAGAAGTCCTTTTGAATGAAATGATCAGTTAGTATTTATGCTTTTAGTCCTGCTGTATTATGCAACAGCACAAATGTATAACTGCCCCAGTGGGACAATTTAATGCATAGCCAGCCTGTCGCAAAGTTTTAAACTTGGCCACATGTGTCTTTGGCAATTCCCTGGTCTCCTTTTAGTTTCTTTTAGAATGTCTCTTTTTAAAAACCTAACTCAGTACTTAAGGCTTGCAGGCTAACTCTAGGTCATTTCTAGCTTAAAGAGAGTGGGCTTTGAGAAATACCTTGATAAATCTTAATGCAATTTAAATAGATGCCTAAAATGCTAATGGTGGAATTTCAGGCATTGTAGCAATTGGATGAAAGGGGTATTTTTTGAGAAAAACGTCTTTCCAAGGATCCCTCAAAGCAGTTCTCCATAGGGATGGTCTTGTTTAGCTAGGTTAATAGATAATGTGGAAGGCATAAAACTCCAATGATGGTCTTTAAGGAACCTGAAAGTCTAGAGAGATGGTGGTGCAGTTGATGAAGCATTGGTTGCTAACTGCAAGGTTGGCGATTCAAACCCACCAGTAGCTCTGTGGGAGAAAGATGAGGCTGGCTCTTTTCATAAATATTTACAGTCTCGGGATTCTGTGGAGGAGTTCTTTTCTGTCCTGCAAGCTCCCTATAAGTAGGAATCTACCTGACAGCAGTGGATTTGGGTAAAGTCTATTATTTGTGGTTGTTGTTAAGTGCCGTGGAGTCGGTTCCGACCCATAGCGATCCTGTACAGGGTTTCCGAGGGTGTAAATCCTTACGGGAGTAGAAAGCCTGATCTTTCTCCCGCGGAGCGGCTGGTAGTTTCGAACCGCTGACCTTAAGGTTCGTAGACCGATTCGTAACCACTATGCTACCAGAGCTCCTTAAAGTCGATTATAAATAGCGGTGATTTTCACCTGTGTTCGAGAGGGGAACAGGATAGAGCTTCCTTCTTTCTTTTCTTCCCTCCTTCCTTCTTCCCTTTCTGCCCTCCTCCCTTCTTACACTACTCTCTCTTTCATTTCATCTGTAGATCAGGCTCTGGATCAGATAGTTTGGCCTCATTATTTCATTTAACTCTCATAACCTCAAAAGGTGGGTACTCAGGTAATGATTAATGTTGTGTGGAAATTAGGTCTAGTTGGATATGAAGTAGTAGTTGTTGTTAAGTGCCACTGAGTCGATTCCAACCCATGTGTTCCTGTATAGTATTTCCAAGGAGCATCTGGTGAGCTTGAACTGCTGACCTTGTGGTTTAAACCAACTTTGCAGTCCAGTACATTAACCCACAGTGCCACTTGTCCTCAAGTCAAGCATATTATTTTCCATAGTGTGGCAGTACTCAATCAGCTCAAGTATTTAAGAGCCCAAAGGGAGTTTCCGTAGGGTGTGTTCTGCCTCCAGACTAGAAACTGACATTTTTTCCAGAATAATCAGACTCTTCTAGCCTCCTGACCTATGGATTTCAGACTTGTCAGTGGTTCCACAACATGTGAGCCAATTCCTTGAAATAAATCACTCTGTGTGTGTGTATCATATATATGTTGTTGCTATTGTTAAGTGCTGTTGAAATCTGATTCATAGCAATCCTGTACAGGGTTTTCTGGTGGGTTTGAAACACTGACCTTTTGATTAGCAGTCTAGTGCTTATCCTACAGTGCCACACCAGAAGTCCATATATTGTTGTTGTTGTTAAGTGCCATCGAGTCGGTTCCTACCCATAATGACCCTACATAGAGTTTCTGAGGAGTGGCTGGTGGGTTTGAACCACCGATCTTGTGGTTCAAACTGACTTTGCAGTCCAGCACATTATCCTGAAGCACCATACCAGGAGTCCATATATTGATGTGGTTAAATGCCATTGAACCGATTTTGACTCATAATGATTTTATGTGACAGAGTAGAACTGCCTCATGGGGTTTTCTAGGCTGTAATTTTTATGAGTAGAGATCACCAGGCCATCTTCCTGTGAAGCTACGTGGTTTAGAATCACTAAACTTCCAGTTAGCCGTAAAGTGATTACCCATTCCACCATTGTTGTTGTTGGTAAGTGCTGTTGAGTCAGTTCTGACCCATAGCGACCCTGTATAGGATTTCTGAGGAGCAGCTGGTGAGCTTGACCCACTGACCTTGTGGTTCAAACAGACTTTGCAATCAGTGCGTTAACCCAGATCACCACACCAAGACTCCATTGTCCTTGTTATGTGCGTTGGAGTCAGTTCTGACTCATAGCAACCCTGTACAGGGTTTCCGAGGCTGTAAATCTTTATGGGAGCAGAAAGCCTCATCTTTCTCCTGTGGAACAGCTGGTAGTTTTGAACTGCTGACCTTGCGGTTCACAGCCCGATTTGTAACCACTACACTAATATCACCAGTTCTGTTTCTATAGAGAACCTTGACAATTTCTAACAGAAGTGATAGTCCATGTATAGATATGTGTTGCACAAGACCTCTTTAAAGTGTTCAAGAGCAAAGATAACAGTTTGCAGACTAAGGTGTGCCTGACACAAGCCATGGTATTTTCAATAACCTTATAAGCATGTGAAAATTAGGCAATAAGTAAGCAAGACTGTAGAAGAATTGATGTATTTGGTTATGGTATTGGAGAAGAATATTGAAAGTATCATGGACTACCAGAAAAACAAACCAATCTGAATTGCAAGAAGTACAGCCAAAATATGTTCTTTAGAAGCCAGGATGGTGAGAATTCATCTTTTAGACTTTGAACATCTTATCAGGAGGGACCAGTTCCTGGAGAAGGATGTCATGCTTGCAAAAGTGGAGGGTCAACAAAAAAGTGGAAGATCCCCCAACAAGATGGATTGGCAGAGGGACAGCAGCAAAGCACTCAAGGGTAACAGAAATTGTGAGGATGCTTCAGAACCAGGGATTGTTTTGTTCTGGTGTGCACAGAGTCGCTATGAGTTGGAACTGACTTGATGATACGTAACAAATGCCAAGCACCTATACTTGCCAACCAGAAAGGATCCCAGTTGGCACATAGAAGCACAGTCCCTGATGTCCTTGACTATGCTAAGTATCTGTTGCTAGATGAGGAGAGGTATGGGTAGGGAGCAAACCAGAGTGGCTAGTACAACAGAGGGTGGCACTGGGGGACTACTTACTGACTGGCCTGGGAAGTGTTTCTGCCTTTACACTACTGGTACATCAGCCCTACTGCTCTATCTCCCCGTTGTGCAGAGGACAAAGCTGAGGCCTTGGAACCAAGTAACTCCCTCTGAGTACACGCAGCAGGAAATGACAGGGATGAACTGGAAGCCACTTCGTCTTTAAGACACCAGAGTTCATATTGATAACCATAGCGCTGTCTGTGGAGCTATCTCTAAGCTGACCTGCATGTATGATCTAATGCTTCTTTACAAAGATTTAAAAGAATGGTCCAAGAATCCAACTTGAGAGAGGGTAGGTTGCCAGATCTAGAAAATCAGAGTACAGGACACCCTACTAAACTTGAATTTCATTTGGGCAGTGAATATTTTTTTTGTATGTGTATTTTTAGTAGGTTATACCAGACATAGACTAAAAGTTTGTTCTTTGTTTATCTGAAATTCAAGGTTAAGTGGGCATCTTGTAGTTTACCTGGCAACCCTAAGTGGGGGTCACTAGGATTTGAGATATTTCAATTTGCTGAAACACTTGATTTTCTAAGGAGCCACTGGCGAAATGGTTAAGAGTTCAGCTGCTAATAGGAAGGTTGGTGGTTCAAATCCACAAATGCCTTGTGGAAAAAAAACTTGGTGATTTGTTCCTATAAGGATTTTTGTCATTGTTGAGTCCATTCTGACTCACAGTGAGCTTATATGGCAGAGTGGAACTGCTTCATAGGATTTTTTTGGCTAGAACTTTTACAGGACGGGTACTGGCTGCTTTTACTCCGTTTCTGGCCTGGTGCTTAACCATTGCACCGATAGCCCAGCAAACCCTATGTTCTGGTAACATAGTAGGTTACCGGTTGGGCTGCTAAATGCAAGGTTAGCAGTTGGAGTCTGCTGGTCACTCCACAGGAGAATGGCGAGACTTTCGGCAGCCGTGAAAACGCACAGCTTTGAAACACTACACAGTTTGGAATTGACTCTATGGCACATCACCACCACCACCGTGACTTGAAAGAAGCTCAGCAGTTCCTAGCAACAACAACAGCAACTGTCTTTTCTAGATGTCCACGTGTCCCAAGGCAGTAGGAGTCCTGATTACCCTTAGCACCTTCTTGAGTTTAAGATCACAAAATGCCAAGGCAGTCATCTAAGTCTCTCTCTCTTCTGCCTTTTCTCGTCCTCCCTCTACACCAGACGGCGGAGCCCATGGCACCGTGGTGTAGCTTTGAAGCCAGGGAACATGGGCCATGGGCGTATCCTCATCTCTAAATCACATGGAAACTATTCCGGTTCTGAAGCCTTCATGGTTTGCCTGCTGCAACCATGGTTTTTCAGCGGCACTTATAATTTCTGTGGCACCCCCACCCCAGCTCAGATGGTATTGATTAGAACACACTGCTTTTGAAAAGAAAACTGCCTCTTAATAAAAAGTTGATGATTCGGAGCCTGTTTGCAGATGAGAAAAATTAAGCAACTACTATGAACAGGATGGCACCTAGTAACAACTACACCATTTATACACTGAGGGTCTTCTACATTTCAAGCCATCCACTCCCACCCCACTCTAGTGTGTCATTGCACAACGAATAGAAAGGAGCAAGGACACTAAACTGAACAGCTCTCCCAAGCACAATGGGTTTGTCTTCAGTTTTAATCATTCCTGTTCCCAGGTGGCTGCTCTAACACAATGACGGCGATAGGAGGTTAATGAAGGCTGAAGTGGGATCCAGAAAACCATCCTCCCTCCGTGTCCAAGTGTCAGTGTCTGGGTCCAGGTGGAAGCTGGGAGAATCTGGTCTTTGCCCCGTCCATGAATAAAGAATAAAATAAGCTGATGGAGAACAAAAGCACTCTTTATCTGGCATGGAGTCTCTGGGGGGTGCAAATGGTTGAAACACTCAGCTGCTATCCAAAAGGTGGGAAGTTCAGGTCCCTCCAGAGGTACCTCAGAGGAAAGGCCTGAAGATGTTTCCCCACAACCTCAGCCCTTGAATACCCTGTGGGACACAGCTCTGCTCTCACACACCTAGGGCTGTGTGAGTTGGAGTCTACTCTGTGGTAATTGGTAACTGGTGGTTCTCTGGGAAGAGACTGCTTAAACCTGGTTTATGGAGCACAAGCCCCAAAAGAAGCCAATGGAGAAAACATAGAGAGTCTGTGAGCTCGGATACAAAATTCAGACCACACATTAGGTGTCCATTTGACAATTTCCACACAAACTGTTCAGTGACATTAGTTATACTTACAACAATGTGGCAATATTCTCATTAATTTTAACTTTTTATTATGAACTGAGTTAAAGTTTTTCTGATGGAAAGTTAGCATTTCCTTCTATTCTGCGTGTTGGCCACAAACCACAATTGTATCAGTAACTATCTCTGAGTTTTGTGCCACAGATAGTTTCATGTCATATGATAGAATTATAGAATTCTTGTTACAGATTATCTTGAAATAGACACATCACCTTTATATCGTTTATTTAATGATGAATAAAAGTACATACATTCCTGTATCTTATTTGGGTACTATTATTTAATAGGATTTATATTGTTTATAATCTTATTTAAAAAAAATTATACCCTTGAAAACATATTCATAATTAATGCTATTGGAAGCAGCAGTCAAGAGCTCAAACAATGTATGTACTGGCAAATCAACTGCTAAAGATCTCTTTAAAGTGTTAAAAGACGAAGGTGCCACTCGAGGAGACCAAGACGTGCCTGACCCTAGCTGTGGTGTTTCAGACATCTCAAATGTGAGCAAAAGCTGAACAGTAAACAAGCATGTGCCTGTGAATTCTGGTGTTGGTGAAGAATATTGAAAAATGGACAGCCAGAAAAAATGAACAAATCGGTCTTAGAATATAAGTGCAGCCCGAATAGTCTTTAGAAGCGAGGATGCTGAGATTGCATCCCACATACTTTGAAGGCACCGGTCCCTGGAGAAGGACATCATGCTTGGTAAAGTGGAGAGTCAGCAAGAAAGAGAAAGAGCCCCAGTGAGATGGATTAACACAGTTGCTGTGCAGCAATAGACGCAAGTATAGCAACAACTGTGAAGACAGCACAGACCGGGCAGTGTTTTGTTCTGTTGTACATAAGGTCACTGTGAGATAAAGCTAACTTGACAACACCTGACAACAACAAACACAACAATAATGTTCTTTTGCAAAGAAGTTCTAGACTTCAGCAGTGTGGCCCATAGTGTGAACCAGGCTAAGGCCCTGTCGTTCTAGGGACGTTTCCCTTCCTGATGTCTGGGATACCTTTACAGACCTGTTTTGCCTGAAGGATTATTTCACCCTCTTCAAACCTCAAACACCACTGTCCTGGTGGCCCCTGTCCTATCACTGAGGCTTACCCATCTATAGTCTTTGTAACCACAAGGTTGGTGGTTCAAATCCACTGGTTGCTCCTTGGAAACCCTTTACAGGATGGCTGTGAGTTGGAACTGACTTCATGGCACTTAACAATAACAACAAACAAGTTTCTAATATTTCAGTTGGACCTTGTTGGACATTGTTCTCACCTCAGTTAAATGGTTTCTTGGTGTCAGAGTAGTGGTAGAGCCACATCACTATCAAGCTGGGACTTTCTATTCGGTGCACTGGGAAACTGGGAGTGATTTTCCTATATTTTTGGGGAACATGACAAAATCTTAAAGAATCCTTACAGAACCCTATGAGATTATCCATATTATCATCTTGAATTTGAAGAAACTGAAAACTCAGAAAGGTTAAGTGAACTTATTATCCAAGGACATATAACAAGTGATAAAACTTAGATCTGTTTATTGAAACACATATTTTATCTCTACAATAAATAGAAAACCAGGAACCATAAAACAAGCTCAGTAAGACGAAATTATTTATTAACTTAGCTAGATATTATATGTCTGCGATATACTCAAAGTTTGAGCTTTGTTCTGTCTTTGTTAAAGCATAAAGAACAAAGATAATTAGCAAGTGTTAGGTGTTAAAGACACAGTAGCCCCAAACTGAGTCTTCTTGGTTAATTGGTGGTTGTGGTTGTGTGTTGTGTGTTGTCAAGCCACTTCTGACTCACAGCGACCCTGTGTAGAGTTTCCGAGGCTGTACATCTTTTTTTTTTTTTGAAGTTCTATATTGTTTTTATAGACTAGGTCGTAGCCATAACAAATCATTTACAACTTACAGACTTCTTTTATTTAAAATAAAAAGTAATAGTTTAAAACACTCTTTTAAAACAATATGAATGGATAATCCATTCAGAATTTTATAGATTCTTTTTTTTCCCGATCTTTAAGTTATCTTACCATATTCAACTTGGTAGCTGTTTTTCAATAAATACCTGTTGGAACAAGTAGGAGTCTTGGTGTGGTCCTGGAGAATATGCTAACCACAAGGTTAGCAGTTCAAACCATCACTCGGTCTCAGAGAGAAAGATGAGACTTTCTGCTCCCACAAACAGCCTAAGGAAACCCTATCCGGGGTTGCTATGAGTCTGAATGGGCTCAGTGGCAGTGAGCTTGATTTGAGTGTTGGAGGAAGAAGTACAGCTGAGTGCTCCTTAGAACTGACTTAATCTCACGTACTTTGGACATGTGATCACAACCAAACCCCCACTGCAAATCAAGTCAACTCCAACACATACATAGCATCCCTATTTAGGACGGAGGAGAACGGCTCTGTAGCGTTTCTGAGACTGTAAATGTTTATAGGAGCACATAGCCTCTGCTTTAGTCCGAGCAGCATCTGGTGGATTTAAACTGCCTGCCGGAAGCTGTAAATCTTTACAGGAGCAGAAAGCCTCATCTTTCTCCTGTGGAACGGCTGGTAGATTCGAACTGCTGACCTTGTGGATAGCAGTCCAATTCATAACCCACTATACTATCAGGGCTCCTTTGATGTGATTGCTGTTGTTGTTAAATGGCATTGAGTCAGTTCCGACCCATAGTGACCTTGTATAGGGTTTCCGAGGAGCAGCTGATGAGCTTGAACCACTGACCTTGCAGTTCAAACGGCTTTACAGTCTGGCTCATTAACCCACAGCGTCACACCAGGACTTAGAAGGGTCCAAAGCCTAAATCCACTGACATCAAGTTGATGCCAACTCACAGTGACCCTTTAGCACTTAGTAAAATGGCTCCATTTGATTTCTGAGACTATAAATCTTTATGGGAGCAGACCGTCTCATCTTTCTCCCATGGAGCACCTGGTAGGTTTCAACCACCAATCCAGTGATTAACAGCCCAATGCCTGACCCAGAGCATCAGCAGGACTCCTTCCAGGGCTCCTTAGAAAGATCCAAAGAGAATAAAACCAACAATGTTCTCATTGTGTGAATCGATGCTGTTTGCTGCCTTATCTCTGCATCATCTAAAGTCATCTTAACTCCATCTGTAGTCCCTGTCCCTCGGGAAACACTCTATTAACTCAGGTCATTCTCACAACAGCCATCTGTGGGAGTATTGTTGCTGTTAAGTGTTGCTGAGTCACTTCTGACTCCTAGCCACCCCATATAGGGTTTTCCAAGGAGTGACTGGTGGGTTTGAACTGCTGACCTTGAGGTTAGCAGTTCAGTACTTATCCTACAGTGATCACTGCCCTATTTGGAGGGTGCAGAGAACCAGCTTCACAGCCAGCAGGGCCTTCTGCCCTCTCTCACTGGAGAGCCAGGCTTTCCTCCAGGATGCCAGGCCGTAAGGGTGTTGTCTTCTGTGACAGCGTGCCGCCTGTGCCCAGGAGTAGAGCAGTGTGCAGCTTCCAAGGCTAGATGTCCATCCAGGCCTAAGCCCCCCTGCATGGAAATGGCATAGTGAGACCGACTCCAAAGCCTGCAGCCCCACGTGCATGGAGTAGCAACACTGGCCTGACGCTGCCTTTGACAATGAAGATGGCATTGATGCAGGGAAAGAGGACTGGATAAGAGAGGAAGAAAATGAAGGCAAGGGACCCAGAAGAGAAGAGAAGTCGGAGGGTCTTCATCTGGACAACAGGGACAAGGAAAACTACCTACAAGATGTGTGATTGTTGGGAGGAGTTAAGCGCATAGGAGATGTCTCTCTTTCTCTCCACACACACACAACACACACACACACACACTTTAAAAAATGAAAATAGGGCGTTTATAGCAATGATCTTGAAGCTGGCATAGGACTCATGGTAGTGATGGTGGTGGTGAGCGGTGGAGTTGGTTCCGAATCATAGTGACCCTGCAGAGGGTTTCTGAGGTTGTAAATCTTCATGGGAGCAGAAAGTCTCGTCGTTCTCCCGTGGAATGGTTGGTAGTTTCAAACTGCTGACCTTGAGGTTAGCAACCTGACTCGTAATTACTACGCTACTAGAGTTCTGGACTCATGGGTACCTATTTATGTATAGCGCTGTGTTCTGTTATACATAAGGTAGCCATGAGTCGAACCAATAGCTAACAATTACAACAAACCTAGGTCTATATTGACTGAATATGAAAGGGATGTGGGAAGAGATTGAAAAGTTTCCTTGATCTTCAGGGCATTGTCTGCCATTTACCTGGAGGTTCTTTGTAGACAAACAGTCCCCAGTTCAATCACTAGAACCTTTGTCTTTCACTTACGCTTTGCCTTTTCTTTTGCAGTCTTCAGAAAAATGCAAGCGCTAACACATAGAGAAGGATCCTTGGTGGGAAAATGGTTAAACATTTGACTGCTATCTGAAACATTGGAGGTTTCAACCCATCCTGTGGCCTTGCAGGAGAAAGAACTGACCATCTGCTCTCTTGAAGAGTAAAGTCCAACAAGGGGCAGTTCTGCTCTTCCACAGGGAGTTGTTATAAATGGGAATCAGCTTGATGACACTCAACACCACCACAGAGAGCTTTCTGGAGAGGCTTTAGGAAATCGGGGCCCTCGAGAGACAGAGGGGCCTGAATTGACCAGGACTCACCAAAGGTAGATCCTTCTCCATCACACGTGGGTTAGGGCAAGCAAGAGCCAGCAGATGAAAGAAGGCAAAGGAAGGCCTTCCTGAAGCGTGTGGCTGTGTGTCCATTTCCTCTGAGCTGGCCTCTTACCTCCTGTGGGCGGAAAGGCATAGCTGATGGGAAGGCCAGATTACACCTCAGACTGTGCCCAATTCTCATCACTGGCAAACCACTTCCTCGGGGTCCCTGGAGCTCGGCACATCTGGCAACCTGGTGGGCTTTTGCTTAAGAGCCAGGCAAAGTAGAAACACAGACACATGCATGGCTGACAAATAAAACAGAGATACACAAAGGCAGGGCGGGAAGAGCCTGAGAGGCGCCTTCTAACGGTTCTGTCCCCAAAAGGTCTCAGTTCCATCTGTAAAGTTGCAGGGGAGAAGCTAGCTGAACTGATATCTAAGAACTCTTTCTGGTTCTTAAAGTTTAAAAAAAAAAAAAAAATACAGACACTGGTTTCACGTAAAACTACTGATACATGAGGGACGCACAGAGAAGTATTTGTTAGTGTGGTCAGCAGTTCAGGCTTACCAATCACTCCTCAGAAACCCTATACGTGGTCACTATGAGTTGGAACCAATTCACTTAGCAATGGCTCTTAGCAACAACAACAAATATGTCCTAGTGGAGTCCGTGTGTGGTGCTGTAGGACAAGTACAGAATTGTTAGCTAAAAGGTCTGTGGTTCAAATCCACTAGAAACCCTCTTCAGGGTCACTATGAGTCAGAACTGACTTGATGGCACTTAGTAACAATATGCCCTAGTGTGGTGCTGTAGGATAAGCACTGGGCCTAGTAGCCATAAGGTTAGCAGTTCAAATCCACCAGCCACTCTTGGAAACAGGGTCTGTAGTCAGAACCGACTCTGTGGCACTTAACAAGAACATGTGTCCTGAAGCCCAGACTCTGCAGAGACAAATACGTACATATGAAGATGAATTCCATGAAGTGGCAGATGATCAGTGATCAGCCAGAGATGGATTGATGTGTGCTCCAGGGACGTATGTTTTATGCCAATGAATGAGCTCCGTCTGAGCCCACACACCGCAGCTCACACACTCAGAACCTTGTTCTGTTCACCCACTGTGGTGTTATTCAAAGTGGAGCATGATTTGAATAATGGATTTCCCAAAACATTTTTCGGTTCAATTAACAGACCTGGTGACCATTAGCTAGACTGAGTAGAGACACCAGCTTGTTCTGACAGAGCTTGTTCACCTCAGGACCCATCAAAATTTTAAAAAATTAAAAAAAAACAAATAACCCACTGAGATCAAGTTCATTATGACTCACAGCTACCCTGTAGTGTCAGAATGTCATTGTTTCCAAGGCTATAAATCTTTATGGAAGCAGACTGCCACATTTTCCCCTGAAGCAGCTGGTGGGTTCAAACCACCAGCCTTCTGGTTAGTAGCAGAACACTTTAACCATGGTGCCATCAGGGTTCTGATTCCCACCAGGCAGGATTATCATCTCTTGTCATCTGCCCAGCCCAGGCCAGGTGTCTGAGTCTAGACTTGGTTAAAACAGAAAATGTCTGGGTGCTTAAGGCAGTCTCCCCAGTGTCTTATACAGAAACCCTTGAGCCTGCTCTGCCTTAAGGCTGTTTGCCTACTGCCACTGCCACTGCCTGAAGCCCACCTGGGACCCCTGCACCCTCCCGTCGGCTGTGGACAGGGCCGTCTGTGGCTGTTTGGGCCCTTTGGAGAGCTGGCTGTTCTGGTCCACAGAAGGGAGTGTCAGTGGACACAGGGCTGGAGCCCATATGCTTCCCAGGAACCCTCCCAGACTCCCGTTGGATCCAGGCTCCCTGCTGAACCTCCCTAGCACCTGCTGCCACCTAGCGGCGTTTCATTGTCTTTTGCCCTGGGTCTTGTTTAAATGTCTGAACTTGTACAACCTCTTCTTTTTGGGGGTGAGTCTCCTCCAGGCTTGATAAAAGGGTTGAGGCTTTTGTAGAAATGTCCTTAAGGAAAGGCTTTTCCCTTCCTGACTTTCAAGACTCCACTTACCTCTCCAGTCTTGACTCTCCAGCTTGCTGGGCCAGTGGGCACAGCAAGAGTCAGAGGAGGGGTCTCCACCGAAAAATGGCAGGGCAGTCAGGCACAGAAGAAAGAGGGACCTGTGGCAGTCCACAGAGGTGGGGGAGCACCAGGTGTGTTTGGGGGGCCCAGAATGCAATCCTTGTGACCGTTGTGTGTCTCAGTTACCTAGTGCTGTTGAACACAGAAGTCCACCCTTCAGAAGTCCCCTTCAGGGTCTCAGATGTGTTGATTCCTTCCTTGTCAGTAGCTCCAGGACGCATTAGTTTCCTGGGTTGCATTAGTTACATGGTGTGCATCCTCCTCAGTGTGTGGGTTACTAATCTGTGTTTATTTAGGACTCCTAAGTGATTAGATTTAGAACCCCCTACTTGGTTGTGATCTGATTAACATAACAATAAAACTCTATTTCCAAACAGAATCACATCCACAGGGCTAGGGGTTAGGATTCCAACACATACACTTTTTATTGGGAGTGGGGTGGGGGTGGGGTGGGGACAGGGTACAATTTAATCCAAACACTGTACTACAGTTTGAGCTTTGTCCTGAAGTTAGTAGAAACAATATGAGGTTTAAGGTCAGAAAACAATGTGGTCCAATCTGAATTTTAATAATAGCAATGGCTCAAAAATTGCTATAATAATAGCAATGGAACTGGGGCAAGAGATAGGAGGAGCAGATAGAAGACAGTAGCAAGGGTCCACACAGGAGACGGAAGGCTGAGCTGAGTGGCATGGTGAGATTGGTGAGATTGGTGGGGTGGGGGTGGGGCTGGAGGAGAGACTGATTGAATGGCAGGTGAAGAGTGAGGAAGAGAGAAGAGTTAGAATAGGCACCTCTGGGCACCTGAATGTTGGGGTCCCCTATAATACAGAGAAGGAAAAAAGCTCATGGGAAAGACCAGACTCTGGTTTTAAACTTCTTGTTAGTTGCCATCAAGTTGGTACCAACTCATGGTGACCTCGGGTACAACTGAACTTGATGTTGTCCAGTCCCACTCCATCTCCCTGCCCTTTGATATGCTTGTGTGACCACTGTGTTCCTTCAACCTAGGGGCCTCACTTTCCAGCACTGATTGGGCAATGGTCTGTTGTGATTCATAGGGTGTTCATGGGGTAATATTTGGAAGCAGGTTGTTAAATCTTTGTTCCTAGTCTGTCTTAGCCTGGAAGCTCTGCTGAAACCTGTCTACCCTGGGTGACTCTTCTGGTATTTGAAATACCAATGGTATAGATTACAGTGTCCCAGCAACACACAAGCCACCACAGGATAATCACCTGACAGACAGGTGGTAAGTGATCAGTACATAAAACAGACATGTAGTTTTGGATTGATAGTATCAGTTTGTACACATCACCAACAAGTTATAGCTGTTGTATATGCATATTTTTCAGTCAAAAAAATCACATTGGTGCCTAGGAGAATCATATTCAGCCTTCAAGGTCGGCTGAAATGTCATCTCTTCCAGGCAGAACTCCACGTTTTCCTCCTCTGCCTCTATGTTCTTATTTCATAACAACCCTTGTCCAGTGAACCTGGACTTGACTGTTCCTGTCTCTCAGAGTAGATGATAAGCATACTGACTTCATCTTTAATTTCCCCATCTGGCACAGTGTTTAATATAGAGAAGTTATCACCAAAAGTTGAAGAAGGAATAAATAATATTTTAATAACGATCTTACAGCTTTAGATTCCAGGCATAGAAAAACTCATTATTCAGGAACACATAATGTATCCCAGATCACATACTACTCTTAACTCACACAAAAACGTGCACACAATTGTTTCTAGTTGCTTTATTCATACTTACCCCAAGTTGCTTTCTTCATGTATGATGTTCTT
>NW_006408573.1:4514028-4523232 GCF_000296735.1 Chrysochloris asiatica | reverse complement strand
AGCAGTCAAGAAATCAATCGACATATTGCATTGGGCAAATCTGCTGCACAAGAACTTTTTAAAGTGTTGAAGAGCAAAGATGTCAGCTTGAGGACTAATATGTGCCTGACCCAAGCCATGGCATTTTCAATAACCTCAAATAACCAGTGAAAGCTGGACAGTGAATAAGGAAGACCGTAGAAGAATTGATGCATTTCAGTTATGGTGTTGGAGGAGAATATTGAAAGTGCCATGGGCTGCCAAAAGAACCAATAGATCCGTTTTGTAAGAAGTGTAGCCAGAGTGTTCCTTGGAGGCCAAGATGGCCAAACTTCGTCTCTCATACTTCGGACATATAGTCAAGAGAGACCAGTCGCTGGAGAAGGACATCATGTTTGGTTGGTGGAGGGTCAGAGAAAAAGAGGAAGACCCCCAATGAAATGGATTGGCTAAGTGGCAGCATCAATGGACTCAGGTGTGGCAATAGCAGTGAGGTTGGCCCAGGATTGGGCAGTGTTTTGTTCTGCTTTGCATAGGGTCACTATGGGTTAGTACCAACTCGATGGCAACTCGATGGAAGCAACCAAGATGTGCTTCAATAGGTGAATGGTTAAACTATGATACATTCATACAATGGAGTATTTATTGTTCAGTAATAAAAAAAAGATTTGAGCTATCAAAGTATGGAAAAATATATAGGAACTTTAATTGCATCTTTCTAAATGAAAGAAGCCAGTCTGAAAAAGTTGTATCTTTCATGAGTCCAACTATACGATATTCTAGAAAAGGTAAAGTTAGGGAAACAGTGAAAAGATCAGTGGTTGTCAGGGGTTTGGTGGGGGCGGGCGGTGGATAGGTGGAGCGCAGGACATTTTACAGGTAGTGAAACCATTCTCTGAGACACTGTAATAATGGATAACATGACATTATCCATTCGTCAAAACCCAAAGAATGGTACAACACAGAGAGCGAACTCTAATGTAAACTACCCACATTGCTTGGCAATATTACGTCAATATTGGTCCATCAATTGTAAGCAACATAACTCATGAATGTAAGATAGAAGAAGTTACAAGGAGAGATGTTATATGGGAACTCTGTGTGCTTCCTCTGAAATGTTTGTCCACACTTTAATCTGTTCTGAAAAAATAAAGTATGTTAAGAAAGTGATGCTTGCCTTTGGGAGTCAGTATTAGTGAATGTCATATCCATGATATCACCTCAACTGGTGCTTATACTACAGGTGGTAGCTGTCTCACTCCAGAAATCTTCAATCCTGTCATTTTACAAGATTTAGGCACAAAAAGAGGGTTCGCTGAGGTCATAGTCATTCATTTGATATATATTCACTGAACATATATGGGCTGCTTGGCACTAAACCAGAGATACCACACCCCTGCTATCCCAGGTCTATACCCACTGTTTGTGGTGGTCATGTGCTGTGGAGTTGGTGCTGACTCAGTGACCCTGTATAGGGTTTCGGAGACTATAAATCTTTACAGGAGCAGACAGCCTCATTTTCCTCCTGTGAATCACTGGTAGTTTTGAACTGCTGATCATGAGATTAGTAGCCCAACTTGTTGCTATCAGAGGTCCTTATACCCACTGCTAGGTTACCCAATAAGCAAGGCAAGCATGGGATTACTTGTGTTTACTAAGTAATCTGTAGTGAACAATTTTACATTTTTAAACTACATTAAAAATTCTGTTTCTAGATATGGCATGTATGTATCTCTTTCCCAACCCACAGCACCTTCCTAGAGAATACAAGTGTCTTTTCAAAATGAGTATCCAGTCAGCACAGTAAGCACAGGCTTACTTGTGTTTACTAATCTGTAGTGAACAGTTTCTCATTTTTTTTTTAAAAACCACATTCAAGAACCCATGTGAAGTTGTTCACTATAGGTTAGTAAGTAAGCACAAGCAAACCTGTGCTAACCCCGCTTCCTGGGTAGTCTGTCCCTGTGTCCCCTGACTCCTAGTTCAGTGTTCCTTCCTCGCCTCTTCCCACTCCTGTCTCCAGGGGTGACTATATTAGCATCTTTTGGTTCTAATAAAGCAGCTATGTTTTTATCCATCCTGGACTCCTTGTCCCCACAGCACACACTTTGAGAACGCTGCTAATTTCAGTGTCTGGCTTCCAGACCCAGACGTCAAAACAACTACCTTTCATCTCAAGTTTGTTACACAGAAAACCTTCAATATTGGGAACAGATAGCCTCAAAGGTGGGTTCATATCTCTCAGCAAGATTGCTGTAACTTAACTCTCTGGCTCCCCATCCAGGCTTTCTCTCTGCCTCGTAGGTATTTTAATACAAATGTTCCTTTCATTTGACTGATTGAAGGTCTCCAACCTGCAATAAATGAAACATCTGATCCCCTTGAATCCAAATAACTTTTTCTTTGATTTTCTTTTACTTCTATTTCTTCATCCTTTGTTCTACAACTCGAGTCAGATTTCCCTTTAGAAATTAAAAGAATGTGTGTGGGTTTTTCCTGCCTTTTTTTTTTTTTTTTAAATCAGGCTCTACTGCAACTGTTGGTTTATGGGCTAGAATATTAAGACCAAATTCTATGGCAGAACGTCTCCTATGATGTGCTTTGCATACCATTGTCCCCCACCCTCACCCCCAGTTGTAAGTAACGGCTGTACAAATTAGTCTCTGTGTACTTGTCCCAGAAGTTGGCCTCTTGAGTATTCCCTAGGCTTGGGAGAAAGTAAGAACTGAGGTTCTTTTCCTGCTGAAAATGCTAAGTTATCCAAACACAAAGGCCTGTAATTGTTGGCAACTTAAGAATGACAGACCACCATGATGGGACTGGGTCCCCAGTTTCAGGTCAGAATCCAGTGGAGTGTCCCGGTGTCTGGAATGACCAACTGGTGTGTGTCAGTCACTTCAAAAGGCCAGCGGTGTGATCCGCAAGGACTGGTGAAGTCTCTGGGTGTTCACTTCTCTGCTTGTGCCCTGTGTGGGTACTTAGCCAGGGCATTTATCCATGCAGTGGCCTTGAGCTTGCCCTTGGGGAAGGCTTGAACAAATAATAGTGCCAATTCTTTCATGTGAGTGAAACTCTCTCTCCTTAAATTGCTGTGGTATCCATCCACAGCAATTTAAGGAGAGAGGAACATTCTGTTGGACTCCTTAACCTTTGGCCCAGTATTGCGCAGAACCAACCAGCCTTTTGGAGTCTCTGCACAGCCATCCTGGCTTTGAGGAACTCCCTCTATTGATGAACTATATCCTGACCCCAGCTCCCATTTGCTGATGATAATAGTTTCTTAAAAGTCCAGGTAAAGCAGATGTCAAAGTACTAAGTTGATAAACAAAACGTAGTTTGAACACACTAGTCACTTCTTGGGAGAAAAATATGATAGTTTCTTTCCATAAAGATTGTTGTGGTTGTTAAGTGCTGTCTAGTCGGTTCCGACCTGTAGTGACCCTGTATAGGGTTTCTGAGGAGGGCCTGGTGGGTCCCTATGAGTTGAAATGGACTCAACAGCAACAGGCTTGGTTTTGACTCTTAATCAATTTTCTAGTCGGCTGTTCAAGCTCACCAGTCGCTCCTTGGAAACCCTATATAGGGTCGCTATGGGTTGGAACCAACTCAACAGCACTTAACAACAACAATAACAACAAGAACATCATAATAAGGAATCCTGGTGTGGCACGCAGGATAATGAGCTGGACCACTAGGTCAATTTGAATATCAAGGTTAGCAGTTCAAAGCCATCAGTTGTTCCTCAGAAACCCTAGGCAGGGTCATTATGAGTCGGAACCAATTTGACAGCTCTTAACAACAACGGCATCATACTAAATTATCACAAGGTGGATGACTTAAAGCAATAGAAATGTACTGTCTCATAGTTCTGGATATTAGAGGGCCAACTCAATGTATTGGTCAAGCCAGGTTCCTTTCAATGTCTCTAGGGAGAGACCCTGTCTGTCTCTCCCAGCTTCTGGGCTAGAGGATGCATCTTCTTATGACTGCCCTTGCTTTCCGTCTCTGTCTCTTTTCCTCTTTTCTTAAGAGTACCACCCAGGTTAGAGGAGGGTCTACCTTACTCCATTGTGATCTCGTGCTACTGGATAACATCTTCAAAGACTTGTATTTCCAAACAATGTCATGTTCACATGTTCCAGGGATCAGGACTTCAATATATCTTTTAGAAGAGCACAATTCAGTCCATAAAAGCTAGCAGGCCACAAGATGGCCTGCAGTGATCCCTGCTCCTCCTCCTCACGCTGACTTCCTTTTGTGTACTCTTCCATATGGTACAGAGCTGGTTTGTGTGACCAAAAGAAAATGACGGAATCGTTTGTGTGTTTCTTTTGAGAAAAGATTATGAAAGAACATATTTTACATTTTGGGCTTTTGCTCGTTCCTTCTTTTCCTCCCTTGTTTGTGTTCTACACTTTCTCCTGGAGGACCCCAGCAGGAGCAAACTCCAGTTGTCCACAGTAGTAACTCACTTGTCAACACGCCCTTTATTGACTCCATAGTGTCTCAACAACTCCCCTTTCCCTCCCCCCACTTATCCAGGCTTCCAGAAATGGCCTTTCAGATTGACAATTCACACCCAAAGCCTTGTCCCAGGGTCTGCCTCTGGGGGGAATAAAGACTCAGATAGATACCACCATAGCTTTTGGCTGGATCCACCAGATAATTTGTTGTTGTTGTTAAGTGCCATCGAGTTGGTTCTGACCCATAGCAACCCTGTATAGGGCTTCCATGGAGTGGCTGATGAGTTTGAACCATTGACCTTGAAGTTCAAACAGACCTTGCAGTCCAGGGCATTAACCCACAGCACCATACCAGAATCCTACAGGATCAGTAAAGGGATGTCATTTACTGGGACAAGTAAGCCCTGAGGTTGGAGAGGAAGGCTTGGAGGGGAAACATCAAGATTGTAGTTTTGGACATGCTGAGTTTGTGATGTCTATAGGACATTTAAGGGGTCCTGGTTTGGTTCTGTAGAATAAAGCACTGACCACAAGGTCAGTTTGAACCACAATGTCTGCAGCTCAAACTCACCAGCTGTTCCTTGGAAACCCTAGAGTCGCTATGAGTTGGAACCGACTCTATGGCACTTAACGACACCAAAAATAGGCCATTGAAGCCAGATGTTTAGTAGACAGTTGGAAACACCAGTTTAGGGAGTTGAGGGAAGAGGTCAGGACAGGGAAATCAATGTGAACATAGAGCATGCTCATATATATGCATGTCAACAGAAAGAGGTCTTCCCCTCTGACTTTGCCTCTATTGCCACAGAGTGGACAGTGATAAAAGTACAAGTCCACATAGGTGCCAAGTTCAAATTACTCTGATATAAACTTTAAATCACTCCAGGTTTGTCAGGACCCTGCTTTCACAAATGCACAGGCTTACGATTTGTTGTTGTTATGTGCCGTGGAGTCGGTTCTGACTCATAGCCACCCTGTATAGGGTTTCCGAGGCTGTAAATCTTTACGGGAGCAGAAAGCCTCATCTTTCTCCTGTGGAATCGCTGGTAGTTTTGAACTGCTAACCTTGAGGTTCGCAGCCCGATTCGTAACCACTACGCTACCAGAGCTCATTATGATATAACCATTTTGAGATGAGTTACAAGTGGCGCATCTGAAAAGCTGTCTGAAAGTCAAACATCCCTGGGCTAGAAATCTGACTCCATCACTTCTTGGTATGTCTTCCTTGGACACATCAATTAGCTTCTCTGAACCTGGGTTCCTCACCTATAAAATAACAACCATAGAACTGCTGGAATATGACGATTTCATTTTTAACAATCATGCTGCAAAATGTTCCACTGAGAGGAGGAATTAATAGTGCATCTTAATTCTCCTTGCTCCAGAAGGGAAAAGCTGCAACTGCTTCTTGTCTGTCTGTCTGTCTTCCATGGTTCCTACATTGGTAAATGTGGTAAGTGAAGACAAGAAGGGGTTGTAATAATACAAAGGTGCTGATCTTCACTTGACAGCTTTGAATGTTTCAGAACCACCACAGAACAAGCCCGGGGTAAGCTTACAGGAGCTCACTAACCCACCACCTCACTATAATATAAGCTTTGAAAGAATAAGAGGTAGAAAGAAAGAGAGAGAGAGAGAATTGAATGGGGAAAAATATCTGAAAGCTAGATATCTGATAAGAGCTTAATATCTAGAGTATATAAAAAACAGCAACAACTCAACAACAAAAAGACAACCCAATTAAAAGATAGGAAAAGCACTTGAATAGACATTTTACCACAGAAGATAATACAAACGTTCGATAAGCACATGAAAATCTACTCAACATCATTGGTCACTCAGGAAACCAAACTGAAATGCCGTTATTTCATATCCATTGGTGTGGCGCTGTGGGTTCATGCGCTGGACTGCAAAGCTGGTTTGAACCACAAGGTCAGTGGTTCAAGCTCACCAGCTGCTCCTTGAAAACCCTATGCATGGTCCCTGTGTTGGAACCAACTCAACGGCGCATAACAACAGCAACAGCAAGGTAGTTATTGGAGTCCTGGTGTGGTGCTGCTGGTTAATTCGTTGGACTACAAGGTCAGTTTGAACCGCAAGGTCAGTGGTTTGAGTTCACCAGTTGCTCCTTGGAAACTCTATACAGGGTCACTATGAGTCAGTACCTACTCGAAGGCACTTAACAACAACAACAACAACAACAAGATAGCTATTATTGAAATAAAACACAACCGAAAATACAACTAGAAAATAACTAGTGTTTGTAAAGATGTGAGAATTTTGGAACCCTTGTTCATTGCTGGTGCAAATGCAAAATATAAAAATGTAAAATTTTACATTTAACTTCCTCAAAAAGTTAAATATAGAATTATTATCATGTTGTTGTTGTTGTTAAGTGCTACTGATTCTGTTCTGACATATAGTGACCCTGTATAGGGTTTTTGAGGCTGTAAATTGTTGAGGGAGCAGAAAACTTGATCTTTTTCCCCGAGGAGTGACTAGTGGGTTTGAACTGCTGACATTATGGTTCACAGTCCAGTGCTTATTGTATGGAGCCACCATATGACCCAGCAATTTCATTTCTAGACGTATACCCCAAAGAACTGAAAACAGGGACACAAACAGATATTTTTGCTCCAATGTTTTTTGTAACACAATTCATAAGGAACTCTGGTAGTGTAGTGGTTATGAGTTGGGCTGTGAACCCCAAGGTCAGCAGTTCAAATCTTCTCGCTGTTCCTCGGGAGAAAGATGAGGTTTTATGCTCCCATAAAGATTTACTGCCTCAGAAACCCTATTCAGGGTTGCTATGAGTTGGAACCGACTCCATGGCACATAACGAAGCAACCAACCATTCACAGTAGGGCTACTGTGGAAACAACCCAAATGTCCATCAACAGGTGAAAAGACCAATAAAATGTGGTATAGCCAATAATGGATATTAGTTAGCCATAAAGAAAACTGAACTTCTGGTATCTGCTACAACATGGATGAACCTTGAAAAGATTATTCTGAGTGAAATAAATCAGACACAAACAGAAAGTATTGTGTGTTGTTGTTGTTAAGTGCCGTTGAGTCGGTTCCAGCTCATAGCGATGCGGTATTGGGTTTCTAAGGAGTGGCTGGTGAGTTTGAACCACCAACCTTGTAGTTCAAATTGACCTTGCAGTCCAGTGCTTATCCTACAGTACCAAACCAGGACTCCCAAGTATTGTATGGTCCCATTCATATGAAGCATCTAGAACAGACAAATGCATAGTGACAAAAGTGGATTAGCCACTGTTAGTGAATAATTAGTAATGGGGATGGGGAGAGGTGGGTATGGAGTGTTATTAATTGATGGGTGCTGAGTCTTTGGGATAATGAAAAACTTGGAAATAGATAGCGATGTTTCCACAATATGGTGAAGGTAACCAAGTGAATTACACACTTTAAAATGGTTAAAATGAACAGCGACACCAGAGATGGGGGCAGAGATTGGGACATGGAGACAGGGAGACTCTAGATTCATGGGAAGAGAGGGACTAAGAGCTGGCGGCCAGGAGGCAGACTTGCAGCATGCCCTTTGGCGGTGTAAATTATTATATATGCCTGAGTGTTTGAAAAAAAAAAAAGAGCTAAAGTGGATAGAGAGAAATACTGTTAACTGATGGTACATGGAGGGGATTATAATCATTGTAATGAAACAAAGTGTATGATTTGTTGAATGTAAAACTGATGATCTGCTCTGAAAGCATTCACTCAATTCATGATAAAACCTGAAAAAAAAAGTTAAAATGGAGCCCTTTTTGGTTAAATGCCTTTTAAAAACCCAAACCCAAACCTACTACCATTGAATTGAGTCTGACTTACTGCGACTATATACAGGGTTTCTGAGACAGTAAAGCTTTTAGGAAGCCAACTGCCTCATCTTTTTCCCTCGGAGTGCAAACCTTATGGTTAGAAGTCCAATGTCTAACCACATCACCACCAGGGCTCGAAGATAAAAACTTTAAAATAAAAATAAAAAAGCGAAGAGAGAGATAGTGAGATGGATTGTCTGGTTCTTCCCTTAGGAGCTCATTGCTAGGCTGTTATGCATGGTTGATAAGAACTACAAAGTTGATTGTGAGGGTCTCAGGTGGGTGTTTCTAGGCTTCGTGGGAGCAGCTCTGCCTCTCTGGCCTCTCTTGTCTGAGGCGACTTGGTGTTTCCATCTGGACCACGGCCATACTTGCCCCAGAGCTCTCTGGCTCACGCTCTGCCGGGTCACGCTTTGCCTTCCTTGTTAATAGACTCTTTCAGAGCTCAGCCCAGGGCTGCATTGGGGCTGTTTGTAGGCTCTTTAACATGTCCTGTAGTTAGTTTTAAAGGGCCTCGTTGTCCTTAAAGCTCTCTAAACAACAATCATCTCTCTTTCCTTCTTTGGCTCCTTTTTTTTTTGGTTTTCATCTTTGGGTCTGAAGCTGTTTCAAGCGTGATTGGAAACCTGCTATTGTGAGTTTACACGGGGGAGGCGAAGCTCCTCCTGTCCTCCTGCTAGTTCCTTGCAGAAAGGCAAACATCAAAAGACTCTGCACTGGCTCCCCAAGTGGCCCAGATACTCCCGTATAATCTAGAAGGGAAATTGGGCCTTTGTGCTCATCTTGCTCAGATCCTATCGATTCGGTTTCACCTTCACTTAATTTGTAGTTTGTGTTGTCTTCACAGGCATCACAGCGTTGGGTGAGGAGAAAGGCCAGAGGGGGAAGGAAAACAGTCTGGAGGCTAGGCCAAAAATGCT
>NW_006408573.1:4509127-4512562 GCF_000296735.1 Chrysochloris asiatica | reverse complement strand
ACTTGACGGCACCTGACAACAACAACAATATGTAGGGGACTCCTGATGTGATGCTGTAGGATATGCACTGTACTGCTAACTGAAAAGTCAGCTGTCCAAACCCACCAGCTGCTCCTTGGAAAGCCTATACAGGGTTATATATATATAATATGTATATAATATGTATATATATATAACCCTATACATGGGATATATAAGCCAGAACTGACATGATGGCACTTAACAACAACAACAGCAGTATTTATAGGTACTGTGGGCCATATATGGTGTTGGTTGCATATATTTCTTTACTGATCTTTTTCTTTGAACTATTTAAAATGTAAAGACCATTTTAACTCAAACAACCAAACCCCAAATCCTCTGCCATTGAACTGGTTCTGACTCATAACTGTACGACAGAGTGAAACTGCTCTTTTAAGGTTTCTGACTCTGTAAGTCATGATCAGAGCAGCAAGCCTTTCCATAGTGCCGGCCTTGTGATTAGTAGACTGACTTTAACCCCCTTTACCACCACGCTCCTTTAACTCACAGGTTATACCAAAGCATATGGTAGGCTGGATTTGGCCTGTGGGTGGTAACAGTTTGTCAACCCCTCCTCTAGAAATGGAGTCCCTGCTTAATGTGATTGGCTGCTAACTAAAAGGTTGAGGGTTCAAATCTACCCGGAAGCACTTCAGAAGAAAGGTCTGACAATCAACTTCTGAACAATCGGCCACTGAAACCCTCTGGAGCACAGTTCTACTCTACCACACAAGGGTTCACCATGAGTGGGAATCAACTCAATGGCAACTGGGTTTTGGCTGTAGAGATATATGTTTTTTGTTTTTAAGTGCCATCAAGTCAGTTCTGAATCATAGTGACACTGTATAGGGTTTCTCAGGAGCAGCTGATAAGTTTGAACTGCAGATCTTGTGGTTCAAACCAACCTTGTGGTCCAGTGTTTATCCTATAGTGCCACACCATGAGGAGGCTTCAAAAGCTGTGTGGAAAAATTCCATGATCTTTTCATTTTATTTGTCCAGGAACTTTCTGAAGTTCTTTCATAGATTGTTTAGGTTCAAATCATAGTTCAGCTACTTGGGCTATGCATTTAAGTTCTCTGATTATCATTGTTTTCAACTACAAAATGGAGATTATAATTCTTCTCATCGGGCCACTGTAAGTATTAGATAGACAGATCCATCAGCCAGCAGGATACCTGGCACGTAGTTAGCATGGGATAGTGGTTATTATTAATTTGCCTGAATGAGAGCTTTGTTGGAGAAGGAGCTTCATTTTATTTGCCTCAGGGTTCAGTGGAAAGAGTCTCTGAGCACGAAGTCCAGGACAACTCTAGACCTGAGAGTCATTCATTCTTTCCTTTGTTCACAAACATTTATTGATGTGTTGCTATATGCAGGTTTCGTGTAGTAATTGGGGGTGTAAACAGAGTGCAAACCAGACCAAAATCCCTGACAGAAGTTAGGAAGATGATCAGGAAAAAGTAAAACAGATTAAAGTGTTAACAAGGGCTGCAGGCGGATGAATAGTTTATGTGGGAGTTCAGGGAAGACCTCACTCAGAGGGATGGTGTTCTCTGAGTAGAGACCCAAAGGAGCAAAGGAAGTCAGCCCTGTGGATATTTGGGAAAGATAATTCCAGGCAGAGGGAACAGCGAGTGCCAACATCCTGAAGCTGGAAGGTGCTTGGCCTGGTGCAAGAACTCCAAGGAAGTCGGGGGTCCAGAGCTCTGTGTGTTAGAGAGAGATGGTAGCACACACGTCAGAAAGGGGACCACTGGGGAAGCGTGCAGACCATGTTGGTCTTGTCGACCATTGTAAGATCTTTTGTGTGCAAGAACTCTGGGAAGGGGGCCAGATTCTTGGCTCAATCCCATTGCAGACATCCAACTCAAATCCCTACCGTGACCACTCTGTGCCAGGCATTTTCATCACTGTATTATAGACGTGTGCTCAAGGGGTTCACAATCAAGGTGATAGTCATTAATTCAAATAAGCACATAAAAACAAAATCCCTCTCCCGAAGGGTGGTGGTGGTTATGTGCTGTGGAGACAATCCCGACTCACAGAGAACCTGCATGGGGTTTCCGAGGTTGCAAATCTTTACGGGAGCAGAAAGTCTCATCTTTCTCCTACGGAACAGCTGGTAGTTTAGAACTGTTGATCTTGAGGTTAGCAGCCTGAGTCGTAAGCACTATACTACCAGAGCTCCTTTTATCCTGAGAGGTGATAGGAGTAAAAGGACAGATAGGGGAAGTGACCTAGACTGACACCAGAGAAGGGACAGTCAAATGGAAGCCAGGTGGGAGCAGAGAAGTCAGTGCGGTGAGGAGGTGGACAATGAGGGGAGGTATCGTGGCAGCCTGAGACTGGACACCGCCGAAGCCAATGATGGGCTGTTTACAGACCCTTTTCCTGGGAGCAAAAAAGCCTCTGAAATGAGTAAGTCAAGGAGTGGCATGATCAACTATGTTGTTGAAAAGATCACACAGACTGCCCCATGGAGAAGGGGTTGGAAGGGGAACCACAATAGTTTGGGCAACAGTTTGGGAATTATTGAGCTGGGAAATGACAGTGGTTCTGAAATTTGTGGAGGCAGAGAGACTGGAGAGAGCTAGAAGGTCTCTAGAAATAATCTGGAAACAGAACGAAGAGAAGTTGGTGTTGGGGGAGCCATGTGGGGTGATGGGGGAGGAGGCATTAAGATGCCTCTGAAGTTTGGTGCTGGTGTCCCAGAGAGTGACCAGGAGCAGCAGGAGTGCTAAAGCCTTAGCAGTTTCTGGTATCTGCCTTCCAGGCAAGGGCCAGGCCCATTTCCCTCCCCAGAACCTAGTCCCTGACCTAGCCCACAACAGGTGCTCAATCAAGGTGGAATGTAGGGCCCAGTCAATTAAATTCATTTCCAGAAAGTCATGAGAAAACCTGGAAAGCAAAGAGAATGGACCAGAGTGGAATAAAATAGAAATACCATTTGGAAGTGACAAAAATGGGGCTTAAAAATCAGTGGGGTTTCTATAAAGAACTATGGCTTAACCTGTTAACTTTTCAAGGTAACTTTTGATGTCATAGTTTCCCTCTTTCTTTCATCTCTTTCCCTCCATGACCCTCCTTCTATCCTCTTTTAAAGACTATTCCCACAGGTCCCTCCAAGTTCCTCCTGTCTCAAGATACTATTTCCTTTCCTGTGGATGTCTCCTCTCTTGAAACTCATCCATCCCATACTTCCTCTCTTGGTTCACTCTTTATCTGAATGTTCCATTTCTCACTTGCTCAGGTAGACTTAGCTGACCCCCTTGTTTAAGTTATACATTCCCCAAACACCCCAAACTTTACTTCTGTGGCACTTTTCATTGTTGTGATCAATTACTTAGTAGCATACTTTTCTCTCATTCTCAGTAGCTTATCAGTTCCAGTGCATAGTACTATATTCAGTGAA
>NW_006408573.1:4507328-4509027 GCF_000296735.1 Chrysochloris asiatica | reverse complement strand
TACAGATGGGTGGATGGATGGATGGTTGGGTGGATGGGTGGATGGGTGGGTGGATGGACAGATGGGTGGATGGATGGATGGTTGGGTGGATGGTTGGGTGGATGGGTGGGTGGGTGGATGGGTGGATGGGTGGATGGATGGACAGATGGGTGGATTGATGGATGGGTGAGTGATGGAGGGATGGGTAAATTTGAGTGGATGAATGGCTGTCTGGCTGGATGAGTAGAATGATGGATGGATGGATGGATAGATGGATAAATGAATGGATGGAAGGTTGGATTAGGATCATATAGTCTTAGGGGTAGATGAATCACCAACAGACTCAGTCATCCAATGGTGTTATGTTGTTGTTAACTGCCGTCAAGTTGATTTCGACTCACAGTGACCCTGTATAAGGTTTCCAAGGAGCAGTAGGTGGGTTTGAACTGTTGACTTTGTGGTTCACAGTCCAGATCTGATTTTACAGCATCAAACCAGGTGTCCTTATAGTGTTATAGAAAAAAAAAAAAAAAGAAAAGAGTTTGCTTCACATATTTTAACCATAGCTGCCATTTTATGAGACAAAAGAAATCCTAGGCTAAAAGAATGCACCTCTCGTAATGGAGAAAATATTTTTAAACCATTAAATGCTTGTAGTTTTCATATAAATTCAATTCCTCTGTAAATCACATTCCCTCCAGCCACTCCACCATTATGTCCCAGTGGGTGTGAATGTCACCTTGGGAAGGAATATGATGTGATATGGAAGCAGCCCAGACCAGAATAGGAGAGGAAATGGAAATCCCCTCCTGGATCAGATGCAGGTAAGAGACAGGGTGACTATTGTGTCAGATGGACATGTAGGGGAAGCAGGGGCAGTGTCACCAGATTTCTGACCCAAGCCAGGGTATCGTCAATAGCCTTATACGTATGTGAAGTCTGGGCAACTGTCCCTGCCACAGGACTCTGTGGGTTTAGTAATCTGTTTCAATGGTTCAGAGACAATACTCACGATGATGGGGTTTCTTAAGGAAGTGAGCAGGATACAAATCAGAAGCAGAAACAACTCAGGATGCAGCAGTTCTCCCATCAGGAATGACTCTTCTCTGTCGTACTGCAACCAGACCTTCCTCTTGTCTTGGTCTCTTGGCATCTGCCCTGCTTGGGTTGTTGTTGTTGTTGTTAAGTGCCATCGAGTTGGTTCCGACCCATCGCGACCCTGTACAGGGTTTCCGAGGGTGTAAATCCTTACGGGAGTAGAAACCTCATCTTTCTCCCGCGGAGTGGCTGGTAGTTTGTGTAAGTGTTACAAATCTCCTTTAGCCCATCTATAAATGCCCAAGGGCACATTCTGAAAGTCAGCCTCCTGCCCGTAGGCACTCGGTCCATGGACCGGGAAACTGAAACTGCTCTATGTCTCCATGCCTCTGCTTCTGATGCTTTTCCTGGTAGGAACTTCACACTCTGCTCATGGCTCTTCTTTCTTAATGGTCCTGGCATCATCTATTCCTGCTTCTGAAATGACTCCGTTTAAAACTAGCAGGATGGCAAAACTAACCAATCCCATAGCAGGAATCCTGTACACCCTATTTGTAAGGTCCAACCCAATCATCTCAATGTAAAGAAAACAAAAATCTTCACCACTGGACCAATAAACAACATTCTTATCAATGGAGAAAAGATTGAAGTTGTCAAGGACTTCATTCTTCTTGGATCAACT
>NW_006408573.1:4480962-4506218 GCF_000296735.1 Chrysochloris asiatica | reverse complement strand
GATGCAGCAGGACCGGGCAGGGTTTCATTCTGTTGTTGCTATGAGTGAGAACTGACTTGATGATACTTAACAACAACCCAGTAATCCGCTGGCAGTTAAGAAGACTTTGGAAAGAAAAGCCATATCAGGTACATTCAGGGGGTCTTTGAGATGGACTCAAACACAGCAATGATTGTGAAGATGGTGCACAGCTATGTGGTATCTCATTTTATGCCTGGGGTCGCTCGCTGTAAGTCAGGACAGACTCGATGGCATCTAACAACAATACTTTAATCAGAGGAGATGCTTCACTCTTTCTGGGCTCGATGGAGGAGTTTGGTGTACAGATTAAAGTCTACATATTCCAAACTGAAACGATTGAGATGTCTTTTATTGGTAAGTTTAAGATATCCATTCCTGAACTTCACATCCAACACACAGCCCCTTTGCAAGAGGCTTGTGTTGACAATGAGATCAATTATATATATATATAAAGCAGCTATATTTTCTTTGTACATCATTGTACATAATAGCATGCTTGAAATTGCAACACCCTCCTCCCCTATCCTATAATGATTGAATTTTAGGCCTGACTATTGGTGCTGTGGGCTAATGCACTGCCCTGCAAGATCAGTTTGAACCGCAATTCCCTGGCAAAGGGGAAGAGAAAGCGTACAGATTCCCTGCTCATTGGCTTTGGAGTTTCCATCTGCTCACACTTCATTGGCCAATGCAAATTGCATGTCCACACCTCTCGTGAGCCTGGAGCTTGTAACAGCCTTTTAAGTCTTTCTCTTGTATCTGACCACCTTTTCTCTTTTTCAGTTCCTTCTAGTAGCATCTCCTTTTCTTACCTAAGATTCTGCAGAAGCCTTCTGGTTCCCTCAAGTTCACTCTTAGTTTTTCCTCCCATCTGCTCTCTATACTCAAAGTGAATTTTTCTGTAGGCAGATGTTATTTCATTGTCTCACTTTGATTGAAAACCCTTCATTGGCTTTCTGCTACTCTTAAAGCATGGACCACAACTCCTTAGCGTGACCTGCAGGCTCAATGGGGAGGAGGGAGTGATTCTAGCACTTCTGCCAGCCTCTTCTCAGGGACATGCCTCCCATCACTCTTCTAGAACTAGACAAGAGGACCTCTGCATCTTGCTGGAAAGCTCCTCATCCCTACTGCCTTGTTCCAGGTAACATCTCATCAGACTCAGCCTCTAGGTAATAATACCTTCTTCAGCAATGCCTCTCTGCTTACACTTGGCAAACCCACTGTGAGAATCTCTCATATGATGCTCACTGCTGTAAGAACTGTATTTATCAGAACTCCTCATGTACTGTGGAGTCCTGGTGTGGCGCTGTGGGTTAATGCCCTGGACTGCATGGTCCATTTGAACAGCAAAGTCAGTGGTTCAAACTCACCAACCACTCCTTAGAAATGCTATACAGGATTACTATGAGTCTGAATTGACTTGATGGCACTTAACAAGAAAAACAAATTCACGTACTGTGAGCTTCATGGGGTGGAGGTCTTTTGCTTTTATTTCTGAGCATAGTGCATATATGAATGAATGAATGGATTGATTTCTCTCAGACTCTTCTCCACTTCTTTTTGTCCAAATATACAGTTTATTTCAAGGTTCAGGTCAAATGTTTACTCTTCCATGCAGGCCTCCAGTATACCCCACAACTACTAGAGAATTTTCATGCATTTGTTGTGATATTTTCACATGTTTCCTTATCCTGCTTTATGGTTACCTGAAATACCTAGTACCTTAGATTCTTGTTTGTGATAGACACTTAGCAAATCATTGTTAAATTAGCCTCAGTAGTGGTACTTACTATCCCTGTGCTTGATACAGAGGATTAATGTACAGATTGAGGTCCACATGGCATGCTGTAGGGTGTGGCTCCACCTCAGCCTCATCTCCTCCTCTTCTCCAAATCATTTAGCCCTCTCTAGCTACACCAGCTTTTACCGCAAGCTTGTTCTAATTCAACCTCAGGTCCTTTGCATGTACTGTTTCCTCTGCCTGGGACACCCTTCCTCAATCCTTTGCATGGCTGATTTCCTCACTTAATTCAGGTAACTGCTCAAATGTTACCTCTCCAGGGAAGACTTTCTTACCTAAAGTGGCATGTCTCTCTTTCTATTTTTCCACCCTGCTTTAAAAAAATAGTTTATTATAGATTTTCTAAGGTCATGTCATGTGTGTTTATTTTCTGACTCTTCGTTGGAATGTCCCATGAGGGTTGGAGCTGTCAGTCTAGTTTATCCCAGAATCTTCCGTTTCTGGAATGGTGCCAGGCACAGAGGAGACTAAATGAACACCTGTGAGTGAATCATTATTGATTATGATGTCAATAAACTGGGAATAATCCAGAAAATTATCAAGAGATTGACCTTGTCTGATGTTTTCGTTGTATTGTAATGGAGAGTTTCTCATTGTTCTCATTAGAATAAGAAGAATTGCCTTCCACATTTGAATGTATTCTTATATTCTTTCTCTGTCTTTATATCTCTTTCTAAGTAAACCAGTCATATACATATATACTCACACGTCTACTCACAATGACTTTATTAGATCGTTAGCTGAGGTGATGGAAAGTTGACGCTCTTTGTTTTTGTTCTTCATGTGTTGTAGATTTCAAATAAATTAAGTTAGTCCCAAGAAAACAAAGTATGAATTCTGCAATTTTCTAAGAATTATTAGAAACAGGTCTTTGACACGAGATATGAGCCTATAAATATTTTCAGTGCTTAAAGCAGTAATTACATTTTGGTGCTGATTCACACGTAAGTGTTTTCATATTTCCAACACATGCATGTTGGAGTGTACATATTTTCCCTTTTTTCTTTTTTGCAGAAAAGCACATAAAATACAAATCTCTGTACTTCAAAGAGGCAGCAAAGGAGTTAGAGTTCTAAATCTTCTCTGATTCAGAATGGTGTTCCATGAGCATGAAACCAACATTTCATCAAAGTGGTTTGCTTCAATCACGGTTGTACCGGTGAGACATAAATTATAAATCATATATTCTGTTTTACATGGGAAATGGGAGCTCTGAGTGGATCGTGCTTGAACAGATGGACTCGAGGTAGTTTCATGTCTTCTGCTGCTTATGTTTTGCTTCTAATGTCATTTTCAAAGATTCCATCATTAACTTCAGAGGCACCCAGGCAAGGAACTTTCAACAACTAAATATGGGCTTTGGCAAAGGTTCCAGCAGCCAAACAAGGCAGGGTGGTCTGGGGTGGCTGGAGAAGCACAGATGGACAGAGGGGTGGGTGGGAGTGAAGGGAACTGGGACAGGAGGGGCCACAGGGAAGGGCTGTTCCCCACTGTGTTCTTGGTTCCTTCCCCTTGAACAGACAGTGTCGGGGAAGGACTGTAACATTGAGTAACAGAAATCCTGGCTCTTAAGTTCAACTTCAGCTGTAACCCATGGGTAGCTGTGCGCTCGTTTCCCATGGGGACCACGAAGAGCTTGGATGGGATCTAGGTTGTCATTCACTTAGCTGCTAACCAAAAGGTCAGTGGTTTAAATGCACCGAGCAGCTCCATGGGAGAAAGATTTGGCGATCTGCTTGCTTTCATAAAAATGAAAAATTAACTGTTGTTGAAGCTATTCTAACTCATCGGACAAACTATCAGACAAAGTTTCTGAGGCTGTAAATCTTTAAAGAAGTCATCTGCCACATCTTTCTCACATGGAGTGGCTGGTAGGTTTGAACCACTGACCTTTCTGGTTAACAGCCAAGTGTGCTTTAACCACAGTGCCACCAGGCCCCAGAAAACCTTATGGGCAGTTCTACTCTGTCATATGGGTTCTTTATGAGTCGACTAAAGTGTTAAAGCCTGGCATAGTAGGGTGTCTTGGGACCCTGCTCCTGCCCTGGAGGGAAGTCAGTGATAGGGAACTACCGTATAGCAAGACTGGGACCCAGGGCTGTAGTGTGTGTAGCTGGGGAAGGAGAGGGATGTGCTGAGAATAGCTTCTGCTTGGCTAACATAACTCTGCTATGGGACTGGACAAAGAATGTTTTCCCACACCTAAACTTTTGCTCAAGGAACGCTGGGGGGTGCAGTGATTAAGCGGTTGGCTTCTAATGGAAAGACTGATGATTTGAACCCATCTTGCCGTTCAAACCCACTCAGCATCTCTGCGGGAGAAAGACCTGGTGATTTGCTCCCCATTCTTCTTGGATCAACCGTCAACACTTATGGAAGCAGCAGTCAAGAAATCAAATGATGTACTGCATTGGGCAAATCTGCTGCACAAGACCTTTTTAAAGTGTTGAAGAACAAAGATGTTAGCTTGAGGACTAAGGTGCACCTGACCCAAGTCATGGTATTTTCAATAACCTCATATGCATGTGAGAACTGGACAGTGAATAAGGAAGACCGTAGAAGAATTGATGCATTTGAGTTACGGTGTTGGAGGAGAATATTGGAAGTGCCATGGGCTGCCAAAAGAACCAACAGATCTGTTTTGGAAGATGTGCAGCCAGAGTGCTCCTTGGAGGCCAGGATGGCCAGACTTTGTCTCGCATACTTTGGACATATTGTCAGGCGGGACCAGGCGCTGGAGAAGGATATCATGTTCGTAAGGTGGGGAGTTAGAGAAAAAGAGGAAGACCCCGAATGAGACGGATTGACAAAGTGGCAGCATCAATGGGCTCAAGCATGGCAACAATAGTGAGGTTGGCCCAGGATCGGACAGTGTTTTGTTCTGTTGTGCATAGGGTCACTATGAGTCAGTACCGACTCGATGGCCCCTAACGACAACAAGAAGATTGTTATTCCTCCAAGACAGATTTGTTCTGTCTTCTGGCAGTCCATGATGCATCCAGTATTCTTTGCCAGCATCATAATTCAAATGCATCAATAATTCTTTGATTATCCTTTTCAATGATCCAGCTTTTGCATGTATATGAGGCAACCAAAAATAAACAAAATCCAGTCCCTGTGAGTCTGTCTGTCAGAGCCACTGTTAAGCAGACTCATTGTGTTGGAGACTTATACCCCCGAGTCTTTCACTAGCCTGTTGGGTAGTCGTTAATGCTGCTGTGCAGTGTTCCATTCTTGACTCCCTCCAGTACATGGAAAGACTGAGTTTTCTAGATCCCACGCATGATGCATGTCACTTCCAGGAGGCAGTTTAGAGAGCAAGTGTGCATTGTAGTGAGCAAGTCCCATCCTCACTGTGGCTGGGGTGTGGAAACATCTGTTGAGATGGAACCTCTGTCAGCCTGGGGCTCTGATCACTGTGTTGAGTAGTGCCCCCTGCTGACCAGAAGCTGAAGTAAGAAGTAAACATTCCAGAGACTGAACTTGTTTGTTAATGCAGCATGATTTAACTTTTCCTGACTGATGTTGTTAAGTGCTGTCGAGTTGGTTCCAACTTATAGTGTATGGGGTTTCAGAGGAGCAATTTGTGGGTTAGAACTGCTGACCTTGTGATTAACAGTCCAGTGCTGATTCCACAGTGCCCCACCAGGAGCCCTCCTGACTAATATATGTGTCTTATTCACTCTTTCTAGCTCCCAAACAAAAAATAATTCAGACCAGTTACCATCCAGTTGAATCTCATTCATGGCAATCCCATAGGTTTCTGAGTACAACTCTGCTCCAAAAGGGTTTTCAATGGCTATTTTTTTCGAAAGTAGATAACCAGGCCTTTCTTCCAAGGTACACTGGGTAGACTTGAACAGTCAACCTTTTGGTTATAGTCTAGTGCTTAATTGTTTGTACCATTTATGGATGCTGGATCCAGAATTGTGCCTGATATACTCATATAGTGGACCCTCAATAATTACTTGCTGAATTAAAGAGTGAATGCAGATAGAATCCTGATATTCAAGAAGAATTGTTGTTATGTGAAGGGGGTGAGTGTGGGAATAAAGATAATGCGAAGGGTAGGTTATGTATAGAAGTGGACAATCTAGACAACATTCCAAACTAGAATGCTGTGCCTCCTTCAAGCCTGTCTCCTTGCCAGAGTTAAAATTTAAGATATGGATCTTAAGTGTTGATTTTAGAAGTTCCTTAGTAGTAAAATAACACACACAAAAAAGTATGTAAGCAGAAAAGTAATGAACATTTTTTGAGATAAAATGAGACAGAGGAACACGTGGGTGGTAGATGGAATCTTTTTTTCCTGTCCCTCCTTTCTCATGGTTTGATTTTAACGTGCTACTTGATCAGCTGCCCTTTGTGTTTATCTATTCACACAGGCTTCCAGTCACTTATTTCCACAAATATTTGTTGCTGAATTATTGGGTACCAGCTCCTCAGTGGGTACTCAGATGGGATCTGTGTGATCTGTTCTCTTCAGAAACTCTCAACTACGTGGGGAAGAACAACCCAGTGATACGTACAATCCCTTCTGCCCCTAAGATGCTTGGAAGGAGTCTAATATGATACCTGCATAAAGTAACTACTCATTTAAAGTAACTGTTCATTTCATTCAATAGTCCTTTGTCCTTTTATTTGTCAGCCTTTAAAGCTCTTTCCTATCCTTGACTCATTTGACCAGCCCAGTAGCTCTTTGAGGGAAGGAAAAACCAAACCAAAACACCGGTTGTGGTTAAATCCATTCTGATTCATGGTGATTCCAACTCGTGTCAATCCCATGAGTGACAGAGGAGACTGTGTCTATAGGGTTCCTTGCTGTTGTTGCTAAGGGCTGTCAGGTCAGTTCCAACCCATAGCGACTCTGTGTAGGGCTTCAAAGGAGCAGCTGGTGAGCTTGAACCGCCGACCTTGTGGTTCAAACTGACTTTGACTTTGCAATCCAGCACATTTGCTCACAGCACTACACCAGGGTCCCTAGGGGCTGATTTTTCCAGAGTGGCTCATCAGGTGTTTCTTCCAAGGTGCCTCTGGATAGACTTGAACCTCCAACCTTTTGGATAGTAGCTGTCTTAGTTTCTTAGTGATGCTATAGCAGAAATATTGCAAGTGCCTTGCCTTCAAGAACAGACATTTTCTCACAGTTTTAGAGCTAGAAGTGCAAACTCAGGGCACTGGTTTCAGAAGAAGGATGTCTCTCTGTTGGCTCTGGGAGAAGACTCTTGTCTCAGCTTTTTTAAGCCCCAATGTTCCTGGGTTCTTTGGTGATCCCCATGGGTGCTCTGACTGCCAGTTTGTGTTCACTCACTTCTGTGTCTAATCTGTTCTGTTTATATCTCAAAAATACTTAAGATTCATACAAACCCTCCTGAATATCGCCTCTTTAAACATAACAAAGAAAACCCTGTTGCCAAATGGGATCACCTCCATAGGTCCGTCACATGCCCCCAGGGGACACAAATCAAGCATAAGAGCAGCCAGGAAGTTCTTGAGGGAAGAGAGGGAGAGGAGGAAACAAAAGCATTGAAGGAGCAAGGTCCTCAGTCACTGCCAGTGTCAGACCCAGGATGAGAACTTGTGGGTTAGATTGCTTCAGATGAAACCAATCCTCCCAGTTCAAGGCAAGGAAGCCAGTCTGGGCAGACCTATCACCTCCTCAAGGCCATTTGTTGAATTCATGTCACAATCAAAACTAACATCCAACTCCCTAGGTCAGCAAAGTGGTAAGGCACATTCTAGAAATGTTTTTTTTTTTTTCTTCTTCTTATTGACAGAGTGTATCTCGATATCACAACTTTTACACAGACAATTCTACGACACTGATTACATTGTGAATTACACAGCTACCCTCACCCTCCTTTTCCGATTGTTCCTCCCCCACTACAAGCAGCTCACTGCCCCTAATGTTGCCTCTACCCCATCTGCTGAGCTGCTGTTGTCAGTTGCTTCTGTACAGATTCCTCTTGAAGACAGCACAATGCTCCAGGCAGACTTCTTTGCTAATTAAATTAAGCTGTTGTTTGGTTTAAAGAAGGCTTTGGGGGAATATTTTTGGTCCACTGTTCAAAACAATCTCAGGGCAATGGTTTTGGGGTTTCATCCCGCCTCAGTGGCTCCAGAAAGTAGATTTTTTGCAAAACTGGGTTTGAGCTCACTAGCAAAAATCTTCACATTGATTCATTTTGCTTCCAATCAAAGTCTATGAAATACAAGCGTCAGAAACACCAGGCAGACAACTGTTCTCTCTAGACTCCAGCTCCCTTGCTGTGACGTGCATGAATGGAACAGACTGTCATCCTGGTCTGTAAGCCATGCTGACGTCTTCACAGCCCTGCATACTACATGGACACAACTCATATTGTCTGAGGATGTGCCAGCATCTCTTCATGCCAGAAGTCCAGCAGACAGGTGGGTACGTTTGCAGCGGGGAGGAGAAAAACAGGCCTACCAGGTATCTGTCACTCATGAGATGAAAGGGAAGTCACAGGTCCAGTTCAGAGCTGAAAGCAGCCTGCATGGCTGATCATGAGTGTCAGGAATGTCTTCCATTGCAACTGACCAGACCAGGAAAACTTCTCTGGGCTGCTTGTGTTAATAGGTTGTTAATGATTGATGCTGGGGGTTAGGGGGCTTTTATGTCACCAAAAGAAATGCACTAACAGGGCTTGGTTTGTGCTGTGCAAAGGCAGAATTTTAAAACATTTATGTTGGCTGAGTTTGAGCTGGGTTGCACAACAGCTCGCGCAAGAATGAAACAATCTTGTCTGGTGTTGGCCTTCCTTTGTTCTTTCACTGAGACATGAAAAATACAGCAGGCTAAAAGGAGAAAGTCAATTTCAAAGATCCTCCTAGATGGCAGGCACAAAGAGGAGGTGAGGTGTGGGGTGAGCAGGTAAGTAGGAGATGTGGAGTAGGTTCTTTGGAGACTGGGCTTCACTTTGGACCGTTTGTCTCCTCACTGCCTCCTTGGAGAATTTCTCTGACGACTGGTGCATCTGATGCCTGGTTGCCTGGTAGGGACTGGTACCGAGCTTGCAGAGAAATGCTAGACTTTTTAGGACACTCCAGGAAAATAACATCTCTGTGCTCTCGGCTTAGTAAAGCCGATCATTTCCAAAAGTGATGTGACTCGCATGCTTACAAACAATAGACTTGCTTATAGATGGATAACAGAAATACAGAGACCCTCAGTGGTGTAAACAGTAAACATGCTTGACTTCTAACCAAAAGTTAGGGGTTTAAGTCCATGCAGAGGCACTTCAGAAAAAAGGTTTCACAATTTACTTCCCAAAACCCAGCCACTGAAAACCTTAAGGAACAGAGTTCTTCTCTGACGTACATGGGTACCATGGTCCATGGTCCAAGCCCAGCTGGCTGGTAAGCACAGGCAGTACACAAATCCTAAATGAGCACTTTTCTTTATGCATGTTATATATGAGGGAGCCTCAAAAAGTTTTGGAAAAATTCCATTATCTTTTAATTCCATTTTCCCACAAATGTTTTGAAGCCCTCTCTTATGTTAATGTTTCCCAATTGAATACATCTATGTAATCCCAACTTGCATCAAAAACCGGGACTTTAGTTTGGAATCTTTGCATCCAAAAAGACCAAAATTATTTCTTTGGAACGCTCTTCCCATTGCAGATCAAATTTTTTCATGCATTGATAATGTCTAATAATGAGGATGATCATATAGTTTATTTTCCAAACTAGGATACCTTAGAAAGTGAAAATGTTCTGTAAAAGAAAGAAAGAAACAAACCAACCCTGTTGCTGTTGAGTCAATTACAACACATGGTGACCCCATTTGTTATACAGTAGAACTCTTCTAGAGGGCTTTTTCTTGGCTGTAATGTAATGCTCTGGTAGCATAGTGGTTATGAATTGGGCTGCGAACCACAAGGTCAGCAGTTTGAAATTACCAGTTGTTCTGTGGGAGAAAGATGAGGCTTTCTGCTCCCATAAAGATTTACAGCCTCGGAAACCCTGTACAGGATCGCTATGAGTTGGAACCGACTCCACAGCACATAACAACAGCAATGTGGATGAGTCCAAATTGCCAACCTTTAGGTTAGCTTTCTTTTTTAAAAAACTTCATTGCCATTACATCAATTGTGACTCCTACTGATCCTATCTAGGGTTACCAAGACTGTAAATCTTTATGGGCGCAGACAGCTTCATTTTTCTCCTTAGTAGCAGCTGGTGGGTTTGAACCAACAACCTTGTAGCTAGCAGCACGATGCACAAACTCTTTGCACTGGCAAGAGATCCATGTTCTACAAAGTTCCTGAATTGGCCTTGTTCTCCCTCTGCTGGGACTTTTCACGCACTATGCATGCACATGTCTTTAAATTATCTGCTAAAACATGGTGAATATTTTTAGTGACAGGATATTCATAAATAAGAAGTCTAGTTCCTTCATTGAAGCCTCTCTGTACTCTCTGAGATGAACTTTGTTTCCTGCTGGAGATGATCTACTTTATACAAATCATCTCATTTATCACACTGTAGGATAAGCACTGGACTGCGAACCATAGGTCGGCAGTTCACATCCACCAGCTGCTCCTAGGAAACCCTATATAGAGTCGCTATGAGTCAGAACTGGCTCGATGGCACTTAGCAACAACAACAACAATAGTTAGGGAAATAGCTGCTATGATGCTATTTTGCAGACAGAGAACCTGAGGTGCAGAGACATTAAATCATTTTCCAAGACACACAACTGGAAAGGAATGGATTCAGGTCCTACAGGGGTGGCTGGAATCTGGGAAAAGCAGGATGGATCTGCTCAAAATTGTTCTCAAAATGTTGACTTGGGGCTTCTGACCATATCCCCAAACATCAGGCAGCTCCTGCATACCCTTCACTTCCAAGAAGAGACGCAGATGAACGCAGCCTCAATAAAGCAGCCGGTCCACATTGTTTCTCTTTTCAAGTGGTTGTCTTATAATGCAGGTAAGTATGGTCCCAGGGCCAGTACCGGCAGTAGCAGCACTTGGGAACTTGTTAAAATGCAAAAGTGTTAACAGGCGTCCACCCCAGACCTACTGGTGGGGCACTCAATCTGTGTTTTATGGAAGCAGCAGTGAAGAAATCAAACATTATGTTGCACTGGGAAAATCTGCCGCACAAGACCTCTTTAAAGTGCTGAGGAGCAAAGATGTCACATTGAAGGTTAAGGTGAGCCTGCCCTAAGCCATGGCATTTTCAATCGCTTCCCTTGTTTGAGAAAGTTGGTCACTGAGTAAGATAAACCATAGAAAAATCAATGCATTTGAATTAGGGTCTTGGCAGAAAATGTTGAAAGTACCATGGACTGTCAGAAGAACAAACAAATCTTAGCAGAATCAGAATGCTCCTTTATCTTACGTACGTTGGAGATACCAACCAGAAGGACCAGTTGTTGGAAAAGGACATCATGCTTGGAAAGAGGAAGACCCTCAAGGAGATGGATTAACACAGTACCAACAGCAATGGGCTCAAGCTCAAACCTCATGATGATTGTGACGGTGGTCCAGGACTGGGCAGTGTTCTGTTCTGTTGTGCAAAGAGCGCTATGACGTGCCAGCGCCTAACAACAAGCCCCTGATGTTTGGGTTTCTGCAGGTTCCTGGCTACAGCCTGGCACTGTCTGGCTGCCAGAGCCCCTTGGGAATTCCCCAAATCCTTCTTTGTCTAATGGAATTGAGAACAAGTGAGAAGATGACGTGAAAATCCCAGCTCCTCTGCCTCCTCTGTTGGCCTTGTCTATTTGTGCAGCTGTTGTGGTCATTGAAGCAGTTGCTCAAGACTATTTTGGGGCTGCTGACAAATCCTGAGTCTGATCAGCCAGGTACAGAGGCGGGAACCCCAGAACCTGACCTTTCCGTGAGTTTCTAATTGAAACAATTACTTTAGTCATCTATCCATAATGGAGCCCTCCAACTTGGAAGGAGGAGGCCGTGGTGAGGACGGACCTCAAGCTGCTGTTACTTGTCGTTGAGTTGAATCTGACTCATGGTGATCTGCTGCGTGTAGAGTACAGCTGCTCCACAGTGTTTTCAAATGGTGATCATTTGGAAGGAGATCACCACATCTGTCTTATGAGGCACTTATGGGTGGGTTTGAACTGTCAAATTTCTGCCTCGTAGTTGAGAGCTTAATCATTTGTACCACCAGGACCTTCTCCTTGTTGAGAAGCTCCTATAGGAAAAATGGCAGGGACATTCCAGCATTGTAGTTTAAGTAGGGTTAAGTTCTTTGGCGATGAGTGACAGACATTAGTTAAATTAAGAGGGAAACAAAATAAGTGTATCAGTCAGGGTTCAATCATAAAAACAGAACCAATGGAAGATGTATACGAATGAGTCAAAAATTACCTGCGTTATGTAAAAACACCTGTCCACATCCACTGCCGATGACAACATCGAACATGCCCGTGAAATGACTCCATTGAATGGACGAGTGACAGTGGATTATGTGGCAAATCATTTGCAAATCAGCCATGGCTCTGCCTATGAAATAATCCATGACAGCCTTGGGTTTCAAAAAGTTTGTGCAAGATGGGTACTGAAACAACTCATGGGAGAAAATGAACAGAAGCGTTTGGACATCTGTAAATAAAATTTGGACCAATAAAAGTTTATTTTGAAAAAATCATTACTAATGAGACATGGATTCATTTCTACGAGCCTGAGAGTAAACAACAGAGTATAGAATGGAATATTCTCAATAGCCAACCAAGAAACAGTTTAAAGGTCAACCATTAACTGAAAAATTGATGCTAACAGTTTTCTGGGACTCTCGAGGGCCAATATTGGAACACTACCAGGAAAAGGGTTTAACAATCAAAAGTGATCATTACATCGAGATGCTCCCTGAAGACCTGAAGCCTAAGCTTTGGACTAAACAAAGAGGACTGCTACCCAAGGGTGTTGTGATCTTGCATGACTGTTGACAGTCTGCAAAAATTTTGTTTTGAGGTGTTAAAGCATCCTCCCTTTAGTCCTGATCTTGCTTTATCAGATTGCCACCTTTTTGGTCCCCTGAAAGCAGCCCTTTGAGGATGAAGATTCATCTCTGATGAATAAGTGAAGACGGCGGTGCGTTTGTGGATCACAGCTCAGCCAAAAACATTTTTTAATAAGGGAATAATATGAAAGTTTGTTGACAGATGGACAAACTGTATTGAAAAGCAAGGAGAGTATGTTGAAAAATGATATATTTGCCTTTTCTTGAAGTTGATTAAAATAAATTCTACAGCCAGAGTGCAGATGATTTTTGATGCACCCTCGTATATTAAGAGATTTACAGCACGGAATTGTAGGAATTGTCTGGGTAAGTGAGACCCACAGGGCCAGCCATCAGGAAGGGCCAGCTGGAACTCTTAGACAAGAGCTGAAGCCGCAGTTCATAGGTAAAATGTCTTTTTCTGGGATTGCCGAGTCCTGTACTCAAGGGTTTTCAACTGACTGATTCAGGTCTATCCAGATTATTTAGGATAATCTCCTTTATTTATAGTCAGTTGATTATGAACACTAACCGCATGGACAAAATACCTTCATAACAACACCTAGATCAGTGTTTGGTTGAATACTGTAGGATAAGCACCAGATGCTAACCACAAGGTCAGTGGCTCAAACCCACCAGCATAGAGCCACTCTACTAAGTCGGAACCAAATCAATGGCACTTAAAAATAGCAACAACATAGCCTAGCCAAGTAGCCATGGTGGTGCAATGGTTAAGCACCTGACTGATAAGCGAGAGGTCAGTGGTTCAAACATACCAACTGCTCCATGGGAGAAAAGACCTGGTGATTCGCTCCGATAAGGTAACAGCCTAGGAATCCCTACAGAGTTGCTATGAGCTGGAATTGACACAACAGTGCATAGCAACAAGATAACTTGGCCATGTTGCCACAGAGAACTAACTATCACGAAAGGGTATGGAGTGACTCCAAGAGGACAGGAAAAACTGTGTAAAAGAGAAAGAAACTAGAGAGGGTAGTAGAGAAAGAGCAAGAGGGGAAAACGAAAGTGGAAACAGAAAAGATAAAAAGCAAGGGGAGAGAACGTGAAGAAGAAGGAAAAGAAAGAATAAACAAAACAAACCCCCAAACTGGTGCAGAGGCCGAACCCACAAACAAAAGGAATTCAGTGCAGAAATAACATGAAACAAAGACACCGCCAGCAGCACCACACCCCGCTAAAAACCACAGCAAAGTGATTAAAAGTAATTAAGTCATACCTCTCAATAGTTACAAAGTACTGGTGTGGCACTGTGGGTTAATGCATTGGACTGCGAGGTTGGCTGATCAAGCTCACCAGCTACTCCTCGCAAACCCAACACAGGGTCACCATGAGATGGAAGTGATTGGATGGCACTTAACAGCATCAATAATTATTCTGAATGTAAATGGAATAAACACACCAGTCAAAAAAGAGCAGCAGGATGGATAACAAAGCAGGGTCCTTCAATGTGCTGTCTGTAAGAGACACACTTCGCACAGAAAGACAAAAAATAAACTCAAAATCCAAAGATGAAAAAATATATATCAAGGTAACAACGATAAAAAATGATCAGGAATGGCAATATTAATCCCAAATAAAATAGACTTTAAGACAAAAACCAGGATAAGAGACAGATGATAGTATTTGTAACAGGATCCCTCCAGATCCCGAGTGTGAAACAGACTGCACAGGTGAGGAGGTGGGGAAATAGTGGACAAGGTGACAATAACCACCGACATTATAGGACTTCAAGGAGTTCAGGTAATGTAGTGGTTAAGAGTCGGGCTGCTAACCTCAGGGTCAGCAGTTCAAAACCAACAGCCATTCGGTGGGAGAAAAATGAGGCTTCCTGCTCCCGTAAAGGTTTACAGCCTTGGAAACTCTATACAGGATCACTATGAGTTGGAACTGACTCCACGACACACCACTGCCACCACCACCATAGGACTTTGGACCAGGGTAGAAATAATGCATAGACATAATAAAATGATATTTTAAAAGCTTCTCTGCATCCCACCTAATGTCGTCTTATAAACCTCCCGTGATCTGTGGGTTTTATTCTTTAAAGATTTCATAACGATTTAAATATCACATCACAGACTGGAAGTGCTGATGAGTTCCAAGGACATTCCTTCAGTGTCTCAATTGTCTTTACAGCAGCAGGCAAATACTATTATTATAATGATGTAGATGAGGAGCAGAGACTTAAAACTCCAGAGGGGAAATCAAACAAACCAAGTAAATAAATGGGATAAAATGAGACTGAAAGGGAAATCGCGGTGGGGGGAGGATCTAAAAAGTTCTCTAGTCTAAAGGAAGAGAGTTAGCTAAAAGAAGAATGGATAGAGGGATGCATATCAGGTGGCAGGGACAGCATGTGCAAAGGCCCTGGGGCAGGAATGTGTGGGCTATGCTAAAGGAACTGAGGGAAGAAGTTTGGATTTTTCTCTAACTAGCTCCCTCTGTTTCACTCCTATTTCACATGCATATGCATGTGTTGTATTAGCTTCAGTTCAGCTGTTTTGTTCTTTGGGGTAGAACATGGAGCCATTTCTTAATTGCTCTATATTTAGCTTTGTTTAAAAATCTATAATTTAGAAACCACCAAGGGCTGGGCTGGTGATTCAGCTTCCATGGTCCATTTAATCTTTGGCCTTCGCTGCTGAACCAGCCTACCAATGTGACAGCATGTGCCAGGCATGATGGAAGTGTTTGTTACCAGAACATCTGCTCCCCCAGAGCTGGCCTCGGTCCAGTTGCTGAACCCCAGAGCTAATCCCAGGGCCCCTAAATTTAGTTTCCTACAAAGGAGGGTGGACAACAGAACAGTTTAGCCACAGTGAAAGGGGGTGGCGGACAGCATCAGGGGTCCTAAATCAATTCAAGTCTGAGCTGTGCTACTTACAAGTCACATCACTCAGGCCTTAGTTTCCCTCCAGTAAAATGGACAGGGTTACATCGGGGCCCTAAATCTAGGAAGGATTCTTCTATGGAGTGTTGGACGAATTGTTCCATCTCCAGAAATTTTTCTTGTTCACACAGTTGTAGAGATATTCAAAAGGAGAGTCATATTGGAAGTATTGATGATAATAAAGAATTGGGAACAACCTAAATGTCCACCAATAGAAAATTGGCTATATAAATGCTTGTTGCTGTTAAGTGCCTTCGAGTTGGGTCTGACTCGTAACAACCCTGTCTAGGGTTTCTGAGGAGCGGCTGGTGAGCTTGAACCACGGTGCTTCCATAAAAGAGAATTACGTACTCTGAAAAGAATGGGACATATCTGTGTATATGCATTAGGTATTGTTGTTGTAAGTCATCAGATTGATTCTCCTTCATCGTGGCCCTATAGAACACAGTAGATATGCCCCCATAGGGGTTCCAAGGCTATAAGCTTTATGGGAGCAGATTACTCAGCCTTTTCTCCCATGGAGCCACTGGTGGATTTAAACTTTCCACCTTTCATTAAGCCCTTGAGGGCTTAGCCATTGCACCGCCAGGTCTCCTTACGGAAAAGGTCTAATACAGTGATGGCAAACAGTAAGGTGTTGTGTGTGTGTGCACATGTGCTTCTGAGAAAGATGATGATGGAATATGCGGCATGTTGTTACTGTTGCTGGGTGTCATCGAGGCGGTTCTGACTTTTAGTGACTCCATGCACGCATCGAGGCGGTTGCGATTCCATGCACAACAGAGCGAAACCTCACCAATGTTATGCTTGAGTGCATTGCAGCTGCCACTGGCAATCTCGTTGTCACTGATCCTCCACTTTACCAAGCATAATGTCCTTTTCCAAGGACGGGTCCCTCCTGATTTCATGTCCAAAGAATGAGAGATGAAGTCTCACCATCCTGCCTTTTAAGCAGCATTCTGACTGGTCTTCTACTGGCAGTCCATGAAGTCCATAGTACTTTCAATATTCTCCTCCAACACCATAACACAAATGCATCAATTCTTCTACGGTCTTCCTTATTCATTGTCCAACTTGCACATGCATATGAGGCATTTGAAAATACTCTGCCTTGGGTCAAGGGCACCTTAAGTCCTCAAACTCATATCTGCTGTTGAACATATTGAAGAAGCCTTGTGCAGCAGATTTGCTGAGTGCAACAAATCGTTTGATTTCTTAACTGCTTCCATGAGCATGACTGTGAATCCAGGCAAAATGAAGTCTTTGACAACGTCAATCTTTCATCATGGTATTATTTATAATGACATGATACTAATTATTGGTCCATTTGTGAGCGTTTTTGTTTTCTTTACATTGAGGTGCAATCCATTATGAAGCTGTGGTCTTTGATCTTCATCAGTAAGAATTTTAAGTTCTCTTTGCTTTCAGCAAGCAAAGTTGTATCATCTGCATATGGCAGGTTGTTAATGAGTCTTCCTCCAATCCTGATGCCACATTCTTCTTCATATGATCCAGCTTTTTAGATTATTTCCCCAGCATATAGATTGAATAAATATGGAGAAAGAATACAGCCCTTTCCTGAATTTAAAACCATTCAGTATCCACTTGTTCTGTTCAAACAGCTGCCTCTTGGTCTGCATACAGATTCCTCATAAGCACAATTGTTTTGGAATACCCATTCTTTGCAATGTTATTCATAGCTTGTCATGATCCACAGAGTAGAAAGTTTTTGCATAGTCAGTAAAGCACAAGTAAACATCTTTCTGGTATTCCCTGCTTTCAGCCCAAATCCTTCTGATGTCAGAGTGACATCCTTACTTCTACATCCTCTTCTGAATCTGACTTGAGTTTCTAGCAGTTCCCTGTCAGTGTCCTGTTGCACCTGCTTTTGAGTGATCTTAAGCAAAATTTTAGTTGCATATGATATTAATGCTGTTGCCCAGTGATTTCCGTATTCCATTGGATCACCACTCTTTGGAATGGTTGCCAATGTGGATCTCTCCCAATTAGTTGGTCTTCCAGATATCTTGGCATAGATGAATGAGTGCCTCCAGTGCTGCATCAGTTTGCTGAAAGATTTTAATCTGTGTTCTGTTGATTCCTGGGTTCCCCCCCCACCTTTTATGCCAATGCCTTCAGTGCAGCTTAGACTTCCTCCTTCAGTACCATGGGTCTTGATCATATGCTACCCCTTGAAACAGTTGAACATCAGCCATTTCTTTTTGGTACAGTGACTCTGTGTATGACTTCCATCTTCTTTTGATGCTTTCTGCATCATTCAATAGTTTGATCAGAAAATCCTTTAATATTTCAAATCAAGGCTTGAATTTGTTTTTCAGTGCTTTAATCTTGAGAAATTCTGAGTGTGTTCTTCCCTTTTGGTTTTCTAACTCAGGTTTTTGCATACATTTCATTACAATACTTGATTTTTGGCTTGTTGAGCTGCCCTTTGAAAACTTCTTTTCGGTTATTTTACTTCCTCATTTTTTCATTTGCTTTAGCATCTTTACTCTGGAGAGCAAGTTTCATAGTCTTTTCTGATATCCATTTTGGTCTTTTATTTCTTTCCTGTCTTTTTAATGACCTTTTGCTTTCTTCCTGCATGATCTTGATGTCACCCTACAACTCATCTGGTCTTCAGTCATTAGTGTCAAAAGAATCAAATCTGTCCTTGAGATGATCTCTAAATTCAGTAGGGATATGTGTAAAGTCTTAATTTGACTCTGGTGAACTTGTTTTAATTTTCTTCAGTTTAGCCTGTACTTGCATATGAACAATTGATGGTCTGTTCAACAGTCTGTCCTTGGTCTTGTTTTGGCTAAGGCAGTGGAGTTTTTCCACTCGCTCTTCCCACAGATGTAGTCAATTTGATTTCTGTGTATTTCATCTGGTAAGGTCCATGTCAAAGGCTTTTGATTCTGTCGATCATGACAAACCATGAATAACATTGTGGAGAATGAGTAATTGTGCTCATGGGAACCTGTACATAGACCAAGAGGCAATCATTCGAATGGAACATGGGGACACTGAATATTTGACAATTATGAAAGATGTGTTCCAGGGTTGTATTCTTTTACTATTCTTATTCAATTTGTATGCTGCCCAAAATGGCCATGTCATTTTATACGCATTCACTTTCAGTCGCTTATGTTCATGTTTTTATGTATGCTGAGCAAATAACCTGAGAAACTGGATTATACAAAGAAGAGCATGACATCAGCGTTGGAGGAAGACTCATTAACATCCTGCAGTATGCAGATGATGCAACCTTGCTTGCTGAAAGCAAAGAGGACTTAAAATACTTACTGATAAAAATCAAAGACCACAGCTTTCAATATGGGTTACACCTCAATGAAAAGAAAACAAAAATTCTCAAAACTGGACCAATAACTAATGTCATGATAAATGGAGAAAACATTGACGTTGTCAAAGACTTCACTTTGCTTGTATCCATTATCAGCACTCATGGAAACAGCAGTCAAGAAATCAATGATGCATTGCATTAAGCATATCTGCTGTACAAGACCTCTTTAAAGTGTTCAAGAGCAAAGGTGCACCTGGCTCAAGCCATGGTGTTTTCAATAACTTCATATGCATTTGAAAGCTGAATGGTGAATAAGGAAGGCTGTAGAATTGATGTATTTGGAGGAGAATATTAGATGTAACACTGACTGTTAGGAGAACAGACAAATCTGTGTTGGAAGAAGTACAATCAGAATACTCCTTTGAAGTCAGGATGGTGAGACTTTATCTTTCATAATTCACGCATATTATCAGGAGTGACCAATCCCTGGAGAAGGACATCATGTTAGGTGAAGTGGAAGGTCAGCAAAAAAGAGGCAGACCCTCAATGAGCTGGACTGGCACAGCAGTAGTAACAGGCTCAAGGTCAACAACGATTGTGAGCATGGTACAGGACCCGGAAGTGTTTCGTCTGTTGTGCATAAGTTCACTATGAGTCAGAGGTGACTCACGGGCACTTAACAAAGCAATTAAAACTGATGTCACAACACCAAACAAACACTCCATGGGGCAGCCTAAAAAGTGTGGGCTGGAGTTTACTCCTGGTATCCAGTTTGAGATTGCTATATCAGTTTAAAGTTTCCTTTTAGCGCTCAAGCTCTTAGCCTGGGACACATGTGGCCATTGCAGGCACATTTGCATACACATAATGGCTCTTTTTCAGATTGGTTCAGGCTGCTTTGGATGACTCTGTAAATAGTAACCTGGCTAATGGGGTGCAGTGATGACTCCATGCTAACCACCGTGGCAAATGACAAAACTGTGACCTTCGTAAACATGGGATGCTTGGCTAGAGCTAGCCTTGGTCTCCTCATCGATGAAATGGATTCCATCATTGTTTTGCCCTGATTTAAGGTTGTGAGGCTCAAATGAGGAGCTTTGTAAACAGATTGTGGGTAGTCACAGCATTGTTCTGAGGCAGCCATCCCTTGACTTGACTATGCTACTAGTAACACCATACCTCCCAGGCATCTTCCTTCCTTCCTCATCTTCACTGTATCCACCTACCCTCAGTGGAAAGTTAAACATTCATCTTCGAACACATATTCTCCAACCTGTCTTAGAGTCCCATGGGTGTCAGGGTAGAATTGTGGTCTGTGGGGCTTTCAGTGGCTGATTTTTCAGAAGTAGATAACCAGCTCTTTCTTCTGAGTTGCCTCTGGGTGAACTTGAACTGCTAGGACCATAACTGCTTGTTCCACCTAGCAACATTCCCTCCAAATGTACTCGAATGGAAATGTTGTTTGTTAAGAACTATGTTTTAGCCCAGAAAGAGGAAAGAGGTTCTTTTGCTACAGAAATGACTTGACACAGACTGAAAATAAAAATGTTTGGAACAGTATGGTAAGGAAAACTTCTATGACAGAAGAAAAAATTCTTAAGTAATCCCTGTCTTTGACACGCATATCAATGCAATCTTATTGTCTACATTTATACAAGAGTGAGTAAATCAGAGCTTCCTTTAGTCTTGCCGACGTTCTGAGCTCCACAAGAAAGGTGTTAGACTTGAACAGGTGATAAATAATGTATCACAAAGCAATTATTTATTTCCTTTTCTCTAATGACTAGTAGCTGCCTGTTTCTTGGACTATAGATCTCAGAAAAATAATAACAACAAAGCCCGTCTTTCTACATAAGAAGGCTGTTCATGGAGGAAGCTCTGCTAGTTCACAGATGTAGTGGAGAGTGGGGAGGAGCTACACTGGTCAGTTAGGTGAGGAGAAGGTGGTTATACATTCATTTAACCTCCTTTGAATAATCTGGGAAGAGAGACCTCAAAGACACACTTGAAAGGTGACATGAAGGGGGAACACACTAACAGTGTGAGGAGAGGACATGGTAACGTTTCCCCAGTTAGGGGTCTGGCACAAGTCTGAAGAGAGAGAGCTCTTTGTATGAAACAGTGGAGCACAAATCAACACTCAGTAGAACACATACCTGGTTCAGATGCCTGTGCGCTTGAGCAACACATTGAGGGGGACGTGAGGCTACATTTCATGGTGGTGGTGGTGGTTATGTGTCGTGGAGCCAGTTCCCACTCATAGCGACCCTGTATAGGGTTTCCGAGGCTGTAAATCTTTACGGGAGCAGAACGCCTCATCTTTTTCCCGCGGAACAGCTGGTAGTTTTGAACTGCTGACCTTGCAGTTCGCAGCCCCCAGAGCTGTGATGCTGTAGGTTAATGCGTCGGATTGCAAAAACCGTTTGAGCTGCAAGGTCGGCAGTTCAAGCTCACCACTGCTCCTCGGAAACCCTATACAGGGTCGCTATGGGTCAGAACTGACTCAACGGCACTTAACAACAATACATTTCATACCACTAATGAATTCGCAGTTGGGCAGCTCAGAGCTTCTGTGGCCGCTGCTTGCCTCCTTCCTCCCCGCCCATCCCGACCTGGGAGTATTTGAACAGCAGCTGGGAGATGGGGTATGCCAGGCTGGGAGCGAGGCCCTGTGCACAGTGTCTGCGTGCCGGGCTCGGAGCGAAGCTCTGCGTGATGTTCAGAGTGTAGACTGCATGTGCCAGGCTATATGTGTCGGCTGTGTATGCGGGTTGTAGATTCTTGTGCCTGATTCTGTGTGCCTGGTTCTGTGATGTCAACTGTCAGGCACTGGAAAAAAAAAAAAAAAAGAAAGGTTTGGTGACATCCAGCAGACCTCCTCAGGTAACTTCACAAGAGGGAGGAAGGAGAATCAAGATCAACACCACCAGCTCAAGGCTGATTCGAATGAGGTGGTGGTCAGACTTACTTCCTTTCTGTACCCGTTTTACCAACTCTGACACCAACAGTTTCTCACACAACACTTTCTATTTCTCTGCTGGGTTTGATAATTTGTTGCAGTGGCCACACAGGACTCAGAGATAACACTCATGATTGTGGGATTTATTAAGGCAGTAAAAGGTCACAACTCAGGGTCTGCGTCAACAGGCTACAATTGGAAGTCAGGATGAGGACGCATGCGGCTAAGTCTCCTTCAGTGAGGGCTGTTCTCTCAGCACCCTCTCTCGGCCCTTGGCTCCTGCTCAGGCCTGACCTCTGCTCTGTTCAGTCAAGTGTCACAAAGAGCTTTGCTCCACCAAGAAGTGGGGGCAGAGGAAGCATTCCAGTCTGCCAGCAAACCTCCTGCCTAAAGTCTCAGTTCTCTTGTTGTATGGGCCAGCATACCCACCACTGGGCCATCTCATGCCAGTCTCCTGGTTTACCTATTACTGTTTCTCTGCCACACTTGCCACTACTTCTTTTTTTTTTTTTTATTGTGAACTAGGTTGTAGTTTACATGGGAGAACACTGGCTTTACACCATCGTTTCATTGCCATGATTACAATCTCTTCCTGTATCATCATTCAACAGTATTTGCTTCCATTCCCTCTGTTTCTCTTTCTTTTTTGGGGAGTGGGGTGGGGTGGGAAGATGTACACAAAAACACTCAGGAATATATAATAATTTAAACAACTAAAGTGCACATTCTGAAAGCCTGCCTCCTGGCTGCCAGCACTCAGTCCCTCTCTTTCCATGAGTCTAGAGTCCTCAGCTGCTCCCTCTCTCCATGTCCTCATTTCTGCCTCCATCTCTAGTGGTCACTATTTCTTGGTGTCTTATGCTTTCTGCCATCTTGCACCTTCTCCAGTGTTACAATCCTTTCTGCCTTTTGGGTCTAGGAAGTTCTCAGCACAGGGATGCCAGGTCCAAAGGATGCACTCCATTCCTGGTTTTTCTCTCACCTCTGGGATGAGCTCATTGTAAGCCATGCGGGATGGTAAAACTGACCAATCCTCTTGTTAGTGTTCCATATGCATTATTTATACAACGTGGTTACAAATCTGGCTGCGAACTGCAAGGTCAGCAGTTTGAAACTACCAGCAGCTCCGCGGGAGAAAGATGAGGCTTTCTGCTCCCGTAAAGATTTACAGCCTCAGAAACCCTGTAAAGGGTCGCTATGAGTCGGAACCGACTCGACAACAGCACTTAACAACAACAACAGTTCTGCAAGGATTATTTGCACATTATTTGCATTATAGCAGGCTGTCCAATCCCACTGGTGGACCACAAACACATAATTTGCATAGTCTTACCCAATCATTTTGTAGGAGTCAAAACACTATGCATGGCTGGATGGTGATGGTGGTGGTGGTGGTGGTAATCTGCTGTGGGGTCGGTTCCAACTCCTAGAGACCCTGTATAAGGTTTCTGAGGCTGTAAATCTTTGTGGGAGCAGAAAGCCTCATCTTTCTTCTGCGGAACAGCTGGTAGTTTCAAACTTTTGACTTTGAGATTCACTGCACCATAGACATTATTTCTTTGTAATATCAAATCAGCCAAACCTGTGAAGGAATTGTTGTTGTTATTAAGTGTTGTTGAGTTGGTACCGACCCATGATGGCACTATGTAGGGTTTCTGAGGAGTGACTGGTGAGCTTGAACAGCCCACCTTTCAGTTCAAATCAACTTTTCAGTCCAGTGCATTAAGCCACAGGGCCACACCAGAACTCCATAGAGGACTGGAAACAGAAAGAGTATCAGGATTTGAACCCAGGACTCTCTACCTCCAACACCCAAGTTCTTTGCACCAAGACAAACTCTAGGGTTTCCAATTACTCAGAGGAAAAAAAGAAAAGATCTAAGTTCAAACTCTCCTCCCTTTCTCCTTATCTCTGCCATTACCATCTGCCCCTTTCAAATGAAAGGCACACATTTCACAGACCCTATCCACTCAATGGAAGGAGCTCTGGTAGTATAGTGGTTACAAGTCGGGCTGCCAACCTCAAGGTCAGCGGTTCGAAACTACCAGCAGTTCCATGGGAGAAAGATGAGGCGTTCTGCTCCTGTAAAGATTTACAGCTTCGGAAACCCTGTACAGGGTCACTATGAGTGAGAACCATCTCCACAGTACTTAACAACAACAACAACAACAACATCCACTCACTGGAGTCCTGGTGTGGCTCTGTGAGTTAATGCGCCAGACTGCAAAGCTGTTTGAGTTGGAAGGTCGGCGGTTCAAGCTCACCAGCTGCTCCTTAGAAACCCTATACAGGGTCACTATGGATCAGAACTGACTCAACGGATAACAACAACAACAACAACATCCACACACTATTTCTGAAACAGTCCTTGGAGCACCTTAAAACTAAACCAGCTGTCATCGAGTTGCTTCTGAGGCATGGGGATCCCACGTGTTTCAGAGTAGAACTGCGATACACAGGGTTCTCATGGATACGACTTCTTAGAAGCAGATCACCAGCTCTTTCTTCCACGGCTCCTCTGGGTGGGTTTGAACTGCCAATGTTGTGGTTAGTAGCCATGTGTAAACCATTTGCATCACCAGAGACTCCCAGGGAACTGCGCCTACTCCCTTTCTCTGCATTCTTCTCCCCTCATCCTTCTTCTCCAATTCTGCTCATCTCTTACTATTAGCTCTGGGAAGGCTCTTGGGGATCCTGCCTGGTCATTTGGTTTACTGTGTGAAGGTCTGGTCTGTTTTCTTTCCCCTCACACTTCACAGGGCACATCTGCAGCAATACCCCATCAGTTTCCCTGTTGTTGCTGGTGTGGTTGTTAAGTGCTGTTGAGTTGGTATTGACTCATAGTGACCCTGTATTATAAATCTTTACAGGAGCAGAAAGTCTCATCTTTCTCCTTAGAAGCAGCTGGTAGGCTTGAACCACTGACCTTGTAGTTAGCAGTCCAGTGCTTATCCGGAAGATCCACCATGCTCTTGTTTTCTCTATGTTGTTGTTGAGAGCTGTCGAGTCAGTTCCCATTCATAGTGACTCAAAATGGGTTTCCAAGGAACAAGCTAGTTAGTTTGAACCGCCAACCTTGTGGTTCTAACCGACCTTTTTGGTTCAGTGCTTGTCTTATAGCACCACACCAGGACTCCTATTTCCTTTACATTGTTGTTGTTGTTTAGTGTTGTTGAATCAGTTCCAACCCATAGTGACCCTGTATAGTGTTTCCAAGGAGCGGCTGGTGGATTTGAATCACTGACCTTTTGGTTCAAACTATTTG
>NW_006408573.1:4461001-4480862 GCF_000296735.1 Chrysochloris asiatica | reverse complement strand
CCACAGGGCCACACCAGAACTCCATAGAGGACTGGAAACAGAAAGAGTATCAGGATTTGAACCCAGGACTCTCTACCTCCAACACCCAAGTTCTTTGCACCAAGACAAACTCTAGGGTTTCCAATTACTCAGAAGAAAAAAAGAAAAGATCTAAGTTCAAACTCTCCTCCCTTTCTCCTTATCGCTGCCATTACCATCTGCCCCTTTCAAATGAAAGGCACACATTTCACAGACCCTATCCACTCAATGGAAGGAGCTCTGGTAGTGTAGTGGTTATAAGTCGGGCTGCCAACCTCAAGGTCAGCGGTTCGAAACTACCAGCAGTTCCATGGGAGAAAGATGAAGCGTTCTGCTCCTGTAAAGATTTACAGCTTCGGAAACCCTGTACAGGGTCACTATGAGTCAGAACTGTCTCCACAGTACTTAACAACAACAACAACAACAACAACATCCACTCACTGGAGTCCTGGTGTGGCACTGTGGGTTAATGCGTTGGACTGTAATGTAGGTTTGAACCACAAGGTTGGTGGTTCAAGCTCACCAGCCACTCCTCCAAAACCCTATACAGGGTCACTATGGGTTGGACCTGACTCAACAGCACTTAACAGGAGCAACATAGGATCCCTGGAGTCCTGGTGTGGTACTGTAGGATAAGCACTGAACTGCAACTGCTGGTTGGTTCAAACCTACCAGCCACTCCTCAGAAACCCTATACAGGGTCAATATGAGTTGGAACTGACTCAACGGCACTTAACAACAATACCAACATAGGAGCCGTGGTGGCACAGTGGTCAAGCACTCAGCTGCTAACTCAGAAGTTGATGGTTTGACTCCACTAACTGCTCCATAGGAGAATGAAGTGGCAATTGGCTTCCATAAAGATTACAGCCTTGAAAACCCAGTGGCTCTGTTCTACTCTGTCCTAGGGAGTTATTGAGTCAGAGTCAACAGAAATGGGTATTGGGGTGTAATTGGTGGCTCAGTGCAGATTTCTCACCTTCTGTGTGGAGACCTGGATTGATGGAATTCTAATCAATGCACCCACCCTTCAGTCAACATACGCTTGTGCATGGGGTCGCCACGAGTCGGGGACCGTGTGATGGCAGTTAGCATTAACCTAGTCAGTTGATGACTCAATTTGATGTGCTCAGTATCATCGAGAGCCTCTGAAATCTAAATATTCTGAAAGCATTTAGAACAATGCCTAGCTTGAGTAAAGGCTCAATAAATTCTACTGTTTGCTCCTCACATAAATATGTGGTAAGTGACTATGTACGCTAGGCACTGAGCATACGGAAGTGACCAAAACAAAGCCCCTGCCTTCATAGACTGCATGTTCATTTAGGAAGGCAGACAATAAATACCAAATGCAGTGCTTACTAGCAGGGTGCAGGGGGTGCAGACCACGCCGGGTAACGCTCTTAGAGGGGGTGGCACCATAAAACTTTTGTGTAGCATTTCATTAGAAATGTATTATTTTAAATAAAACTATCCCTGTGTCTAGTTATAACAACAAGTACATTTGTCATGAGTCCAGCTTACGTGTATGACTAGGCTGAAAGCTAAAATTCGTGCTAATTTTCACTCTGAGTTTCTAATGTGCTCCATTCAAAGCTGCCATTGTACCAAATTACTGTGACATTTTGAATCACGTGGTTCCCTCTGCAGGTGTTATTGTGACTTAAATAAGTAGCCACTTTCATTTTGCTAGTTGTTTACGTCACTACTTTTGCCATCACCTTCAGTGATCTGGGCATTATGATTCATGAGTAACATTGAAACAAAAAGCAGTATGGTCTGCTATGGGAGGAGGTTCGTGGGGCTGGGGGGCATGGGGAGGACACCATGGGCCACCTCAAGGGGCAGTGACAACCTTAGTGATGCCGCTTCAAAAATAGATAACTTTTTTATTTTTTTAAAAAATATCTTGGCTATTGTTGTTAAAGGCCTTCAAGTCAGTTCCAATTCATAGTGAGCCTGTGTAAGATTTTCAAGGCTGTAAGTCTTTGCAGGAGCAGAAAGCCTCATCTTTTGCCCTCGGAGCAGCTAGTGGGCGTAAACCGCTAACCTTGTAGTTTGCAGTTTGGTGCTTATTCTACCAAGCCGCTACACTCCATCTTAGTTATTAGCCTTCCTTTAATAAGTGTAATTTTATAGATTATTACATTTTTCATTCCATTTAATTGACAGAGAATATGAACATGTCCTGCGTCACAGAGTTTAGACCTACGCATACCTTGTCTGTTTAAGACCCCAGTTTTTGATGAATGTTTCATTGCTGCTTGCTGACTGGAAAGCAACTCTCCAAGAGAAGATCATTGTGCTTCAGTCAAGAACGAAACGGCGCTCGAGCGCTAAGTCCTAACTATTACAGACTGAGCATCGCTTAAAGAAGGCTGCAAACTCCAGTGGCCAGCAGAGGCCAGGTGGGTAACGTAAGTGACGACAGCTACTGGGATGGAGACCAAGAGACACCACTGCCTCACGGGGACCTGGGCCCAATGTGGCTAAATTTCCTTTCTTTTACTTTTTTAAGAGAATGGTGACTCCGAATTTTTGTACAGATTGTCCTGACTTTTGTTACTAAAACCCAAACCCAACCTACTGCCATCAAGTTAAGTCTGATTCACAGTAATTTCACAGGACACAGCAGAACGGCTCCAGAGGGCTTCTAAGGCTAAATCCTTCCTGGGGCTGTGGCAGCTTCATCTTTCTCTCAAGAGGCGGCAGGTGGGTTTGAACCGCTGAGCTTGGTGTTAGCAGCCCAGTGCTTATCCACAGCCTCACCAGGGCTCCTTACTTTTGTTACTTGTTGTGAAGTGCCGTCGTCGAATCAGTTCTGGCTCATAGCAACCCTGCATAGGGTTTCTAAGGAGCAGCTGATGGCTTAAACCTCCAGTCCAGTGCTTAAGCAATCCAGTGCTTATCCTACAGTCCAACACCAGGAGTCCACTTTTGTTACTAGTGGCAAAAAATTCACCTTTAAAATTTAAAATAGGCTAAATATGGATTAAACAAAAGTTTTCTGTAGGCCACGTCCAGCCTTAAAGCCACCAGTTTGCAAAAATCATTGATTTATATCATTGCATTAATGGTTTTGTAGGCTTTATTTTGTGCAGTGATTTAAGATTTAGAGAAGAAATGCTCAGGAAATACAGAGAGTGCCCATATAATCCTTCTCTCCCCTTAAACTGTTTTCTTCTTATTTACATCTTGTACTAGAGGCACAAGAGTATGTTTGTTACAATGGATAAATCAATATTGCTGCCTTGTGATGCTTCAAGTCCATTGTTGTTCACTCCTTGTGTTGTATAGTCTTATGGGTTTCGACAAATGCATAATGTCACGTGTCCTCCTTAAAAGGCCCTGTGCTCCATCGGTTCATCCCTCCTCCTGAATGCCTGGTAACCACTGCTCTGTTTGCTGTCTCTGGAGTTTTGCTTTGTCCTGACTGTCATAGATATATGATTGGAATCATTCAGACTGGTGTCTTTCATTTAGCAGTATTCATTTAAGGTTCCACCGTGTCCTTTTGTAGCTGGAGGGATCGTTTCATTGCATACATGAAGGTAAGTCAAAAGTATATATAGCTGGTAGGGTTCCAATTCATACATGCACAGACTCATTTACAAACAAAATGCACATAAACATGTCTCTGTGGTCAGTGGATGTTTGCAGACCAGTTCTCTCAGTAATACGATTGTCTTAGTCTCGTTGTTGTTAAATGCTGTCGAGTCGGTTCTGACCCATAGCAACTCTCTGGAGGGTTTCCAAGGAGCGACTGGTGAGCTTGAGCCACCAACTTTGTAGTTCAAACTGACTTTGCAGTCTAGTGCATTAACCCACAGCGCCACACCATCAGGAGCTCTGGTAGTGAAGTGGTTAGTCTCATTAGGATGCCTTTAAAAAAAAAAAGGTCCAATCAAAACCATGACTTGAGAAGGGTTCTGCTGGGTTAGTTAAATTCAGGGTAGAGACGTGAACTTAGAAGGTCAGAAGGGAATGGAGTAGCAAGGCTCCCTGTGAGAATTCCACTGAGAAACTTTACCCCATTCACCCAAGATCAGGGGATCTTGCCCCTTCAGAGTTCCCCAAACTCAAAGAATATTTCAAAGGAACACACTTTTAGTTCCTCGAGGATGCCCAAACTGTCATTTTGATGTGGTATAAATTAAAGAGGGCAGAATTATGGGAGAAAAGGGTTGTTGTTAAGTGCTGCCAAGTCAGTTCCCATTCATAGCGATCCTATATAGGTTACCAATGAATGACTGGTGTGTTTGAACCACCTACCTTGTTGTTAGCTTACCCTACACCACCACACCAAGACTAATATTGCCTTCAGATGTATGGAGGACATGTGGAAAAACAATAGCTCCACATTTTGATATTTTTATTTAATAACAGTGCCTCTGATTTTGTAGCAATACCTTTGGCCTTGCTGTAGTGATTTTCAACTTTGTCCTAAACTCTCTTGCCTTTTGAAGCGATTCTAGTTTTCTTCCTCTTGTGTGTCTCTCCCCAGCACCACCTTCGGCCGCAGTCCTTCTGAGTGGGATGTCTGTGCAGTGCCGTGCATCGGTGGGAAGCCTGGTGGATTTGCCAGCAGGTCTTCTATGAGGCGGCCATCTCCTGCTTCTGCTGGCCCTAGAGTCCATTCACAGGTGGGGAATATAATCATCTCTACTCCCCCAACCTCAATAATCACTGACTCTTTGTACTCTCCATCTTCCTGGTGAAGTTTGTTTTCTTTGCGTATTAATATGTCCCTCAGCAGGTGGCTTCAATCTGAAAGGGAACAAGCAAGGAGAGTGGAAAGAACATCCACACACAGTTCACAGTCTGTCTGGCATGATACAGATGAAACCAGACCCCCGAGGGCCTCCTCTGCTTACCCTCAGCGCCCAGGGTCCAGGAGACTTTGGCTCTTTGTTTTCTAAGGATTACAGGATTAGAACAACTGGACACCTTGTCTCAGAATAGAATCAGCCACATGGCTGAGCTGGGTTCAGTTCTGCATTCACGATGAGTGACCGGCAGAGAATTTGGGGGCCAGGCCTGTGTGTGAATGACGAGTATGATTGAATCTTTATTCATATGTTCTCTTAGCCAAACCAAGGCAGCTTTGAATTCTAGTGAGCTTTCAGGGCTTTGGATGCTGGCTGTACTAAATGGAATTCAGAGGTGGTAAATTTCAGGGCTCGTGTTTTTGAATGATCTTTCAAGCAAACTCAGAAAATAACCATGTCTTCCAGGGCGGTGATTCTCAAAGCTGAGTATGGATCAGTGTCACCTGGAAACTATTGAAACGCAACTCCACGACCCCACCCTTCACTTCTGATTCTGAAGGTTTAGGGACAGAGTCCACAATTTGCATTTCTAATAAGTTTAATGTTGTTACCGCTATTGGTCCTGGGACTACATTTGGGGAACTATTGTTCTAAGGAACTGGTAAACAAGTATCTAGAAATCATGAAATCTATGCCCTTAAAGTACTTGTTAAGGAGTCCTGGTAGGGTAGTGGGTTAACAAGATGGGCTGCTAACCAAAAGGTCAGCAGTTTGAATCTACCAGCTGCACCGTGGGAGAAAGATGAGGTCTTCAGCTCTCGTAAAGATTTTTGGCCTTGAAAACCCTATACAGGGTCGCTATGAGTTGGAACTGACTCCAAGGCACACAACCACCACCACCAAAGTACTTGTTGCTTCTAATGACATTCAGAGGCAGTCTGTCCTACTAGAATGGCGCCCTTGGGTGGTACAAATGATTAAGTGCCGAGCTACTAACAGCAAGATTGTCATGGGAATCTACTCAGGGGTGCCTTGGAAGAAAGACCTGGTGATCTATTTATGAAAGATCACAGCCATTAAAAACCACGTGGTGTGCAGTTCTACTCTAGAACACATGGGGTCACCATGTAGGAATGCACGTGTTGTTGTTTGTTTGTTTGTCCTGCTGGAAATCTCCTGGATATTGTGTTAGAAAAACCGGGTTCTGCCAACTCTGTGGGCATGAAACTTCTTTGAACCTCAATCTTTCTACCAGGAAACAGAAAATGCTCATTCCAGCTCTACGTCCCTCACAGGGTTGTAGGAAGAGTTACGTAATCTGTTCATGGTGGCCTTGTGACATACACCAGAACGTGTGAACGAGCGAAGCACATTTATGACAGTGCACACAGACCTGAGGGATGCTTACTGAAAAGGCGGGACCTGGAGAGTTCGGTTCCTTGTCTGTTGTTTTTTTATTCTGTTGAGTTCTCTGCTGGAAGGCAGAGGTGGAAGACTCTCAGAATTTGAGATCAAAAGATTCATTTTCATGAAAGTTGATCCTTTCCAAAAGAAAACATGGAACTTCCTTGGTCTCCACGAACTCTCCTGCCTGTGAAACCCTGGTGGTAGCTACTGTGGAGAAGACCACTCATGGCCCCTTTATTCCAACACGAGACTGCTGCGTCACACTCACAATCTCCAGCATGTTCACTGGAGTGGCTCAGTGTGCCAGTCCCTCACCAAACACTATGTCCTCTGCCAATGACTGATCTCTCCAGATGATGTGCTGTTGTGACCCATGTGGTTTTCACTGGCTGATTTATATAAGTAGATTGCCAGACCTTTCTACCTAGTCTGTCTTAGTCTGGAATCTCCACTGAAACCTCCACCATGGGAGACCCTGCTGGTATTTGGAATACTGACCAACATCATAGTAGCCTGTGTTACCATAGTATGACAAACTGGTAGACAGGTGGTGGACTATAGTAGGTAAGGCTCTGAAAATTCCTTCAACTTTCTATGTTCTTAATGGAATGCTTTCTTGGTTTAAAAGATTTTATGTGTTTTTTTTAATTATTAAAAAAAAAGATTGTTAAAATACAAAACACCCACAATACCAAATGCTGAACTCTCATTCACTGCTGAATACAAAATGGCCCAGCCACTCAGGAAGACAGCCTGGCAGTTCTTACAAAGCCAAAGTGGGTTTACTATTTAATCCAGCTAGCACCCTCTGAACTCACGGTGACTGCCCCACAGAGTAGAACTGCCCAAGAGTATTTCTAAGACTGAGGCAGACTGCCACAGCTTTCTCATGTGGAGCGACTGGTAGGTACGAACTCTGACCTTTTGGCTAGCAGCCAAGCACTCGAACCACTGTGCCACCAACACTTCTTCTACATAAAACCCTATATGAATGTTTATAGCAGTTTGTTCATAATAGCTAACAGTTAAAAGCAACTAAGAGATCTTTCAATAGGTGAATGGATAAACACATTTTTAGTATCCATACAAAGAAAACAAGCTATCAAGCTCAGAAAAAACATGGGCAACCTTAAATGTATATTGTCCAGTGAAAGAAACCAGTCTGAAAAAATTAGTTATATGATTCAAACTATATGGTAGATCGAACATTGTTTCGTTCTGCTGTGCATGGAGTCGCTATGAGTCGGTTCCGACTCGATGGCACCTGACAACAACAACAATATGGTATTCAGGAAAACTTTTGTTAGTTGCCATCGATTTGGTTGTGACTCATAGTGACCTCAAGCACAACAGAATAAAACCCTGCCTGGTCCTGAGCCAACCTCACACTTGTCATGTTTGAGCCATTGCTGCTGCCACTATGTCAATCCATCTCCTTGGGGGTCTTCCTCTTTTTTACTGACCCTCCACTTTGCCATGCATGATGTCTTTCTTCAAGGACTGGTCCTTTCTTATGACATGTCTGATAGAATGTTGTTGTTAAGTTTCATCAAGTTGGTTCCTACTCATAGTGCCCCTGTAAAGGATTTTCCTAGGAGCAGCTTGTGGGTTTGAACCACCAACTTTGTAGTTAGCTTATGGGTAGCAGTCCTGTGGTATCTTACAGTGCCACACTAGGAACCCTCTGATAGTATGTTGTTGTTACTAAGTACCGTCAAGTTGTTTCCTACTCTGTATAGGGTTTCTGAGGAGCAGCTGGTGAGTTCAAACCACCCACCTTGTGGTTCAAATAGACCTTGTGGTCTAGTACTTATCCTACAGAGCCACACCTGGACTCCTCTGATAGCATGGGGGTGGTTATGTGCTGTGGAGTCGGTTCCGACTCATAGCGACCCTGTACAGGGTTTCCGAGCTGTAAATCTTTATGGGAGTAGAAAGCCTCATCTTTCTCCCATGGAACGGCTGGTAGTTTTGAACTGCTGACCTTGAGGTTAGCAGCCTGACTCATAACCACTACGCTACCAGAGCTCCTTGAGTTTAGTGAAAAGATAAGTGGTTGTCAGAGTTAGGAGGGTTGGGGAAGAAGGGATGAGGAAGTGGAGCACAGAGCATTTTTGAGTCAGTGAAACTATTCTGTATGATATTATAATTGTGGAAACATAAGATAATGCAGTTTTCAAAACTCATGGGAATCCTAGTTTAAGCTCAGGACATTAGTTAGCAATAATGTATCAATATCTGTTCAAGGGTGGGAATTATAACCAACTTCCCACTCTAACACAAGATGCTAATAATAGGAAAAACTGTGTATGACGTATGGGGTATATAAGAAAGAACTCTATACTTTCAGCACAAATTTTCTTTAAACCTAATACTGCTCTAAAATAAAAAAAAGACTATTAAAAGCAACACCAACAACAAGATTGTTGACTTGAAACATAATTTAGCATCACTTAATTTTAGAAGAACTTAATTAGAGCAAGGCAACAAGCAAGTGCTGGAGTGATAGCAATGTGAGGCATCTTCAAAATGGGTTGAATTCTCACTTGCTGATGCACCCTCCGGTTTTTCTCCCAGCACAGTGGATGGACACTGTTTTCTGTCCTGATTAGAAACAGAAATTCCCTTTTCCCATTGGCTTAGCTTGCATCTACACTGGGCAGAAGCTGGAATGGATACAGGGCAGCTTCCACACAAGGAAAACCAAGGATGCTAGCAGGGGGAGCGGAGGCTCTGCACCCTTCCTATGGGAGACCCGGGTTCACTTGTCGACCCCTGAACCTCCAACCCCTCCATGTTGCTGTGATGCTGAACAGGTTTCAGAATCACTTCTAGACTAAGACAAACTAGGAAGAAAAGTCTGGCAATTTACTTAAGTCTGACAATCTACTTGAACCCGTATGGATCACTGTGGCCTGATGTGTAACCAATCATGGGGGTTGGTGTGGAACCTGGCTGTGTTTTGTCTCCATGTGCATGGGGGTCTCCTTCCATGTGTCAAGGGAAGCTCCATGGCAGCTTATAACAAGAGAAGCAGCCGAGACACCAAAAGTAAGAGCTGAAAGGAAGGCCTTAACTTTACTCCATAGAATGAAAGTTCTCGTGGGTTGTAATGAATCTAAAAGGAGAGTTGAGCTGCCAAACTGTTTTTGGTGCCCACAAAGCATCGCAGAAGCTGCTTGGGCTCCTGGTAGCTTTGCGTTTTTCATTCCTTTCTTTTCATATTGGAAGATTAAAACAATAGCTTCTGGTTATCATCCTACATATTATTGATTAAAATCCTTGCCCGAAGACCTTCCATCTCACTTTTCAGTGTGGCGTGATTTACTTTTCTTTTTACTCCCTGTAACATATGATTAATGCTGATCTCGGGAGGCCCGGTGAGATGAAGCTGGGTGTCAGGTACGATTTGTCAGCTTGGAAGTATAGATTATTTTATGTTTCTCGAACTTTGTGGCCAAGGGAACACAGCTCTTGATTGTTAAATCCATCTACACTTTCCCTTGGGCTATGAAATGCCAGAAACATTAAATAGCCCACTTAATACATAACCTCATTCTGTATGCCTGACTATTTTGTTTTTAATTTTTCTTCCCTTTCCCGGCTGCTCACATGAAATGGGATCAAAGAAAAAAATTATCCTCCCTGGATTTTGTTAAAATATTAATAGGTTAGGGTTGACTGGCTAAATTGAATATCTTTGCTGATCTCACTTGCATGTTTAACTTGTGCTTAGGAAAATATGTTTCCTAGGTGATAACCTTTTATGTACCAGCCTGACTTCATTGAAATGCATAGAGATAAAAATATGTCACACTCAGAGGCTAGGCTATTCTTGTGTGGCACTGTGATTATTCAGATGGTAATTGACCCCCACCTGTAGTCAATCATTTCATTTGATGTTAAAATATGTGAAAGTACAATTATATAATTTACATTACAAATCATGCTGAATGCCAGGGGTCTCTGAACCGATGACAAATGCAAAAGAATCAAGGGTGCCGGGAGAGGAGCCTGGCCAGTAGATGAAGTGAATTACGTGGGACTAGGGGTTCAACGGCTCTTATTTGCCTCTATAACAAGAGCTTTTGTGTATGTGTCATTGAAGAGCGGCCATGCCACGGCCTTCTCTCTGCACCATAAATGGCAGCGTTTTAGACGCATTCTCTAAGGACTACTCCCCCTTTCCTGGGGAAGAGTCCCTCACTCCTCCTGACCTTTGATTAGGTAAAGAAGTGAAGGCTTGTAGACACCAGAAAGGGGAAGTGGATGTATTGGTGGGGGACGGAATGAGGGCAGGAAGGTTTTGATGGCTGCTTGATGCCCAGCCCAACAACAGGCACAAACCCACTGCTATGGAGTTGGTCCTGGCTCATAGCCACCATGTAGGGCAGTAGAACTGCTGCTTTGGGTTTCCGAGACTAGAACTCTTCATGGGAGCAGACAGCCTCATCTTCATCCTGCAAAGCAGCATGGATAGTGGCTGTTAAAATTAGGCTTGCAAGCTTCCAAACATCAAATTAGAAACTTGTATTAATATTATTGGAGTCCTGGTGTGAGAAACATTCTCCATACCACAAATGCTCAAGTAATCCAATCTATACTCATTTTAGCAAGAGAGAGGTTGTCTTTATTCGATTTTGCAAAAGCAGGTGCCCAACCCAGTAGACACTGGTAGACATGCCACATGACCTGGCCGACAAACCGTTTTGTTCCCCTGTCCCTAAAAAGTCCCTCCTCCAGTTCTCTTTCCACTGGGTATTACAAGGTCACATTCTCTTCCTAAGGCTATCTACCAGTTCTTACTGGGAGCATTCTCATTTAAAGTTAGTTTCCCCCTTTCTCCATAAACTTCCCCTATTCCCTTGATGGCTATATTCTTATTTTAAAGTTCCTATCTGGGTCAAACTAATTCTTCACCTCCTTTTGTTATTCTAGCCTGCTACCCCCAAGACTTCCCTTAGTCCTGAAGATGGACCACACCAACAAGAGTTATTTCTCACATTGGTGTGGCACTGCAGGATAAGCACTGGACTTAACCAGAAAGGTTGGTGGACTGAACCCGCTCAGCAGTTCTGTAAAGATTAAAAACCCTTGCCCTTGAGTCAGTTCTGATTCACAGAGACCCTATAGGACAGAGGAGAACTCCATAGGGTTTCTAAGACTGAAGTTCTGGTGTGGCATTATAGGGTAAACACTATACTACTCATAGTGGTTATGAATCGGGCTGCGAACCTTAAGGTCAAAGGTTCGAAACTACCAGCCGCTCCGCGGGAGAAAGATCAGGCTTTCTACTCCCGTAAAGATTTACACCCTCGGAAACCCTGTACAGGGTCACTATGGGTCGGAACCGACTTGACGGCACTTAACAACAACAACTAACCACAAGGCCAGTGATTCAAGCCCACCAGGCACGCCTCAAAAACCCCTACATAGGGTCGCTATGAGTCAGAACCAACTCTATGGCACTTAACAACAACAATAACAACAACAACAGTATTTATGGAAGCTGAGTACCATAGTTTGCTCCATGGAACTGCTTGTGGGTTTGAACAGTTGACACTTAATCACTGCATCACCAGGGCTCCTTCTATGAAGATTAAAGACAAGAAACTGGATGGCACCAAACAACAGCAACATAGTTTTTTGGGTTTTAAATGTTTTATTGTGAATTATGTGATAGTTTACATGGGAGAACATTAGTTTTACATTCATTCTGTCGTATATTGTTTCATTGTCATGGTTACAATCCCCTCCATGCATCATCAACCAACCAAAGGGTATACCATGCAAGCCTGCCCCCTCCGGTCATCAGCACACAGCCCCTCTCCCTCTCTGGGTCTAAAGTCTCCAGCTGCTCCATCTCTTCACGTCATCGTCTCTGCCTCCGTCTCTGGAGTCTCTGCTTCTCTGGGGAGGGTCCCGCTCTCTGCTCTTCTCCATTGATGGTCCCAGGGGCCTCCACTCCTAGACTGAAAAGTTAATCACTCCCCTCCTTGCTATAAAACGTCTACCTTTATATTTCCAATCCTCACAATCAGTTCTGATAACAATTATTCACTATTGTATCACAAAAGACCTATTTGCATTTTATTTCATGAGCCTGGCCCAGACAGATTGGATACTACTCAGTGGAGATTCTACCTTCCCCCACGCCCTCTGGATCTAGGTTCCCTCTTGAAAGTTTGTAAGCCAGTCACTTCTTGCCTTTGTAGCACCCTCCATTTTGGGTAGCCAATGTCCAAGTTGCCTATCCCTGTCTACTCTGTGTATGGAGGGGGCAACATAGTTTTTATTGGTGATGTTGCTGTTAGGTACCATGTAATGGACTTTGACTCACAGAAACCTTGTGTGTAACAGGATGAGATCATGCCTGGTCCTTTGCTGTCTTCAGATTTGAGTTAATTGCTTCAGCCACTGTGACAGTCCATCCCATTGAGGGTCTTCCTCCATTTTGCTGACTCTACTTTACCAAGCATGATGTCCTTCTCCAAAGACTGGTCCCTCCTGATAACATGTCCAAAGTAAACAAGACAAAGTCTCCCCATCCTTGCATCTAAGGAATATTCTGGTTTGTACTTCCTCTAACTAAGCCTGATTTGTTCATTCTTTTGGCAGTCTGTGATATATTCAATAGTCTTCACCACCACAATTCAAGTATATCGGTTCTTCTTTGGCCTTCCTCTTTTATTGTCAACATATTATTTATAGAGTTTTTAATATATATCTAAGAACCCTCGTGGCATAGTGGATTAAACATTGGGCTGATAACTGAAAGGTCAGTTGTTTGAACCCGTGCTCTGCAGGAGAAAGATGAAGTCATATGTTCCCTTAAAGATCAAGCTCAGAAACCCAAGGGGATAGTTCTACTGTGTCCTATCGGGGTGCTACGAGTTGGAATTCACTCAAAGGCCGTGGGCTGCATTTGGTTTACTCTGTGCCTAGCTTTATTTGCATACATTCTCCAGATGTGGTGGGTCTCTGATGAATCCCCTTTTCAGATGAAAAGTCACGTCTGGGCTTGCCCAAGACCATTTACTTAGAAGCTGGAATGGCAGAGATTGGAACCAAGTCTTTTGGTGGCAGAGGCTGGGCTGATACCCACTCTGCTCTTCTGGGTCAGGCATCAGATGGTTATGGTGCCCACACAAGACCAGAGAAGAGACACAATCTCTACTTTCACTAGGGCTTACAGGTCAGAGGATGGGGAGTGGGGGGCAGTAGACCAAATAGAAAACTCACCAACCTGAAGTTCCAAAGGAGATGGAATAATCATATACAAGAGAGGGTCGACTTGAACCCAGGTCCAGGGGCAGCTGATGTGAGAGCTGTCAGGAGCTCTTGTAGACCAGAGGGAAGGAAGCCTGGTGGTAGAGCAGTGGGTTAAGCACTATGCTGCTAACCAAAAGGTTGGCAGTTTGATTATACCAGTCACTCTGCAGGAGCAGCCCCCATAGATGCCAGCTTTGAAAACCCTATAGGCAGAGGCATATCTAAGGTCAGCTGGTATGGCCTAGGACCCACTAGAATCGAGGGGGGAGGCACAGGGTGCCAATGAGTAGTTTCTATTGGCCATCACAGTTTCCATAGCCAGCTATGAGAGATCATTCAGCAATTTAAAACGAATTGCCTTCGATGTTGGAGCCCAGGTAGTGTAGTGTGTTAATGTTAGGCTACTAACTGAATGGTCAGCAGTTTGAATCCACCAGCCGCTCCACAGAAGGAAGATTTACAGCCTCAGAAACCCTGTACAGGTTTGCTATGAGTTGGAACCCACTGAACGGCACTTAACAACAACAACAAGCCTTAGATTATATATTTTCCGTATATAATCCTCTGACATTGAAGCAGTTCTGCTCTGTCATATACGGTCACTAAGAGTTGGAGCATAAAGGACGCTTACCTCTCCTGTGGATATCCTAGTGCCTCACTGTCTTCAAGTCCGTTCTGATTCATTCTGTTGTTGTTAGGTGCTGTCAGTTGTGACTCAGAGTGACCCTATGCACAGCACAATGATGTTCTGTCCAGTCCTGTTTCAGCTTCACAATTGGCACGTTTGAGCTCACTGTTGCTGTCACTGTGACGATCCATCTCCTTGAGGTGCTTCCTTCCTTCTCCAAGGATTGCTTCTTCCTGACAACATGTCCAAAGTCTGAGAGACCAATTCTACGGCGCCTGCTACATTAGAAGCCACCCAAAGACACACTTAGGTTTTTGTCCTCCTCTCACATTCTATAGCAACTGGACTGGGTGGTCCATGGGCTTCCAGAGTCAACGAATTACCAGTCCAGGCATCTGGAAGAAAATGACAGCCCTCCTAAATTGATTTTGGGTTAGCTTCTGCTGTGGACCCCTGACCCTGAGAAAGTTCTGGGAATCCTGCCCCGTTGGTTATAAGGTGCCCGTTGGTGCTGGTACCTTTACGTGGGAGTGTGAGCTGACTTCTGAGTGATGCCTCTCGGTCAGCTCCCATGAAGAGCATATTCCAGACCAGGTCATCTGCAGGCAGTGGCCAACTTTAGGAAACCCCTAGGGAGCCCAGTTCTACTGTGACGCACATGGGTTGGAATCAACTCCATGGAGACTTTTTCCCCCTTACTAGTGCAGTTATAAGGAGCTCTGGTACCGTAGTAGTTACGAATTGGGCTGTGAACCACAAGGTCAGCAGTTCAAAACTACCAGCTATTCCGCAGGAGAAAAATGAGGCGTTCTGCTCCTGAAAAGATTTACAGCCTCAGAAACCCTATACAGGGTCACTATGAGTTGGAACCGACTCCACGGCACACAGCCAGCCAGCCAGTACAGTTATGCATAAATAGATATTAAATAAAATGTCCTTTTTATTAAGTAAGCAGTTTTTTTTACTGATTGTGTGTACAAGCTAAATCTATTTATTTATTTATATTGTTAAGTTCTGTCAAGTTGGTCCTAACTCATAGTGACCCTGTATAGGGTTTCTGAGGAGCAGCTGGTGATGTTTGAACCACTGATCTTGTGATTGCAGTCCAGTGCATTATCCTACAGCGCCACACCAGGACTCCAAATTTATTTATAATAAGCATTAAAATAAATATTTGACTACTAAATATTGTTTGTAGTTCTGTGTCTATACTCCCAGTGGACTGAGAACCACTACATGGTCAAGTGCAAACCCCTCAAATTGCCCTCTACTCAGCAATGCAGTATCGCCTTCCACTAAACAACTTACCACATAAAATTTAATGTTCTGTTGATTTATGTACTTAAAAAGAATCATTTTGTTATTTTATCAGGAAGCATTATAGTAATTACCATGGATTGGAAACCTAGCTCGATTTCATTTTAACCAGTTGTCAGTGAACTGACTCTGACTCCTGGTAACATCACAGAGCAGAACTGTGATCTTTCAGACGAGGATGGCCAGGACTTTCTTCCAAGGGATATCTGGGTGAACTCCAATCGTTAACCTTTCGGTTAGCAGTCATAGGTGTAACTGCCTATGCCACTCAGGAACGCCGATGCATATTAGTTATCATCTCTGCATTTCTGCTTTCTCATCTGTAAAATGAGGATAATAATAGAACCTAAAAGGAGCTCCGGTAGCATAGTGGTTATGAGTCAGGCTGCTAATTTCACGGGCAGAAGTTCAAAACTACCGGTAGTCCTGTGGGAGAAAGATGAGGCTTTCTGCTCCTATGAAGAGTTATAGCCTTGGAAGCCCTCTACAGGGTCACTATGAGTCAGAGCCAACTCCACAGCACACCATCACCACCACCAATAAAACCTAAAGGAGCTCTGGTAGCATAGTGGTTATGAGTTGGGTTGCTAATATCACCGTCAGCATTTTGAAACTATTAGCTGTTCTGCAGGAGAAAGATGAGACCTTCTGCTCCCGTAAAGATTTATAGCCTCAGAAACCCTATACAGGGTTGCTATGAGTCAGAACCGACTCCACAGCACATAATCACCAATAACACCTACCTCACTAGGACGATTAGGAGAATTAAACTAGTTAATCTATAAAATGACTTAAAATAGAGCCTTACCAAAGTCAGTCTTTCACAATGTCATCTAGTCATTGGTATGATGCTCACATTTACAAGTTAAATCAAAATCACTAAGCTATTGGTGTGGCAGTTTGTACTTGAGCACTAACCTAAAGGTTGGTGGTTTGAACTCAGCCGGTGCACCACAGAAGAAAGACCTGGTCATCTGGTTCCCTTCAGGAAAACTCTATGGAGCAGTTCTATTCTGTAACACGTGGGTTCCCCATGAGTTGGGACAGACTTAACGGTGACAGGTTAACAGCTCAAAGAATATAGCAGGGATTTTCATGTCCAGACTGAAATGGGACAACTGTTTTAGGGACAACCAGGCTTGTTCCCCATTGGAGACTGCTCAGCAGAGTGGACCATTCCTCCACACAGTCAGAAACTGCTGGCAACAAAAATGTCCCTCGTAGACCATCCAGATACCCTGAGCAGGCATTTTCTGGATGCCCATCTTGAAAGTGAATTGAGACATTATCTCTAATTAAAGCTGCAATCTGCCCCCAATGAATTTCCTCATCTGACGATGTTTAAATGGTGGTCTCTGTCTTATCTCCCTCCTTGCTTTCTCTTCCTGCTTTTAATTTCAAACCCATCAGATGGCCAGTTTACTAAATTAGTTTTAATGGAAATGTAGCCAACATGAATAGTAATGAAATGTAAATGATTCCTTAACTAATGAACAGCCAGCGGCTTTGGGGTTAATAGTTTGCTCCTAATATCAGCGTATTTATAGTGAAATAGAGTTGTAATAGGACTCTAAGCTACAACTGTTTCAGCTACTTGATCATCACTTACCCTTGGGTTTATGCTTTATTATTAATCATTGTTTGGTCATCAGCTCCCACCTTGAACCCACTTATGAATTAATCAATTACTTAGTTAAGATGAGGGGTTTTGTTTTTTTCTTTTTCTTTAAGAAACAGAAAACTTGTTATTTGCACTGTATTGTGTTAACACTGTAGTGCTAATGATGATATTTTATTCTGGTTTTGTTTTTTTATTCAAACCTCTCTGTAGATACAGAAATACCTTTTCCTCTGTTCTTTCATTTGTTGTTGTTAACTACCGTGGAGTCGGGTTCCAACTCAGAGTGACCCTGCACAGGGTTTCCAAGGCTGCAAAATCTTTATGGGAGCAGAAAGCCTCATCTTTCTGCTGTGAGACAGCTGGTAGTTGCTAACTGCAGAGCTTGAGGTTAGCAGCCCAATTCATTCATTTGTATAAGGGCATTAAAACAGCTGGGTGCTTGGTATGACTAAAATGACTTACAGGTCCAACTCTAACTCCACTTTATCCAGGGCTCTGCTTCTGTTTCTGAGAAGGTGATCCTTATCTATTGCTGGGTAAACAATGGGAGGGACAGCTTGTCCTCAGGAAGGACATGGTTGAAAGTAGACGAACTAGTTTCCAGAAAGGTGTTTACACAAGAAACTTGCCTAAGCATGTCCTTAATTATTTACTGAAACTAACCAACACCAGAGCTTACTTTAGCTAAACAATCAGGAGAGATTTTACTGTTCGTTCTGAAATGTTACTGGTTAAGCCCTGTGCAGCGTCTGACTGGTACAGCATTTTGTAACTGCCCAGTTGCTCTGCGCTACCTTGATTCATGGATCACTGTATTATTCAATAAACCTCTTTTGCTTTTAGTTTAAGCAAACTTCGTGAGTTTGCTGTAAGCTAACTGGCCATCTTGGGAACCAAGGGAGCTCTCACCTCATCAACCATGGTGGTCTCTGGCTGTCTTGGCAGACCCCTCAGCTGCCTCTAGACCGAGGCCTGAGGGGCAGACAGCAGAAGGGCAGTCCATCACCCGAAACTTCTGTCCTTCCCTAGGACTCAGTGTCCCCATGTAATCAAGAGAGTTAAATCACTAAGTCAATGCTTTTAAAACCTCCAGAGGGAGCTATTGCTGAGGGATATTGGTAGGCTGAATAAATGGGGTGAGGAGAGTGACACAGAACTGTTTACTTGAGCACTTCCCCTGTCTTTTACAGGTAGATTTTCCTGAGCAAATTTTTGTTTAGGGGTGCAGGGGAGCTGTGCAGGAGCTAAACTTAAAAAAAAAAAAAAATGTTTTTATTGTGAATTCAGAGACAGTTTACAGGGTAGACTATCAGTTTTACATTCAGCAAATCATATTTTGTTTCATTGCTATGATTACAATTCGCACCATGTACCATAAGTTAACAGTTGCTGTTATGTGCCATCGAATTGGTTCCTACAATATTTACCTCTATCCCCCCCTTTTTTTCCCTTTGATGTACGCATATAAAACAGAAAATATATATTTGTTTAAACGTCCAAAGGGCACACTTTGCAAGCCAGCCTCCTGTCCGCAGGCACACAGTCTTTCTCAGTCCCTGGGCCTTGAGTCCTCAGCTGCTCTCTCTCTCTCACTCTCTCTCTCTCTCTCTCCTTTTTTCTCTCTCCTTTCTCTCTCTCTCTAAGCCATTGTCTCTGCCACTGTCTCTGCTTTTCTGGTTAGGACCCAATTCTCCACTCATTCTCTTTCCTCTTGATGGGCCTAGGGTCCTCTGTTCCTGAAATGAAAGATTAACTACTCCCCACTTTTAGTTCTACATCTTCTACATTTACAGTTGTGGCAATTACAATTAGTCCTGATAACAATTAATCACCATTGAATCATCAAATGCTATCCCCATCCCCTTTCACCAGACCCTGCAAAAGAGGAAACTATTCAGTGGAGACTCTACCTTGTCTAAGCACACTCATGAAAGATTATAAGCCAGCCACTTTGTGCCTCTATGTTATTGTTGTTAAGTGTTGTCGAGTCAGTTTCAACTCAAAACAACATTGTATAGGGTTTCTGAGGAGTGGCTGGTGAGTTTGAACTGCTTACCTTGTGGTTCAAACTGACCTTGTAGTCTAGTGCATCAATCCTCAGTGCCACACCAGGACTTTAGCCCCCCATTATTGATAGCCAATGTCTATATTGCCTGACCCTATCAACCCAGTGTACTGCGGAGGCAAGCTTGATTCTTTCAGTTGGAATTTTGAGCAACTACATCCATAAATAAAGGTTCAGTTAATCAAATTTGTAGCAATTTATGTTTGCTCCCTGTATCAAACTTCTTTATCTTCATCTGGTTGAGTTCTGGTCAGCTAGCCATCCAAACTAGGTCAAATGGGTACTATCTGCAAATTTGGGAGTTCTTGTATGCCTTCCCCCACTTCAGACCAGCTGGCTGTTTCACTCTCAGCTCTAACCCTCAGTGTCTAGGTCAGTGTCCATGGGTTCAGGACTTTACATTCCTCCTTAAACTTCAGACCAGCCAGCCCTTCCTCTTCTCTCTCTCATCTCAAGATCATCTGGTATCAATGGAAGATGAGCAAACTCAGCCCATGTCTTCATTGCAGCGTTTCTCCTACTTCCACTCACAAGTAGACCAGGGTGATCACTAGCAAGCATACAAGACTGCTCGTGTATTCCCTTTGAGCTTCAGTGTTAGAATGGGGTTTAACCTGATGGGCTGATTTTTCTTGCCTTTATGGTTACACTTAAAAAAAAAAAGAAGTGTTTAAATTGCAGACCAGATTCACAGACTATAAATTGAGCTTATTACTAAAAATACTAAAAACTCAGCAAAATAAACGTCGGGGATGACATAAAAC
>NW_006408573.1:4439711-4459246 GCF_000296735.1 Chrysochloris asiatica | reverse complement strand
ACAACAACAACAACGTGATGAGTTCTGTTGTGGATAGGATAAACACTCAACCAAAAAGTTGGTTTTTACTGCCAGGCTGATAGTTCAAACTCACCAGCAACTCCTCAGAAACCCTATGCAGGGTTGCTATGAGTCAGAATGGACTCAATGGTATTTAAGAAGAGCAACAAAACATGATGGCTAGAACTGCAGTTGCCCTGGCAGGGCCAGCCCAAATGATTTCACAGGCCTTGTATGGCCCGTGGGCCAGATGTTCACCACCTCTGTTCTAGAGCCCCTGGGCTCCTCATTTGCATATAGGAAGACCATTTTGATTCCAGAAAAACCCAAATGGCTCAAAGAAGCTAGTTACGATGAGGTTTTCAAAGAGAAGAGATGCAGAACACTCACTGGCTAGTTTTAACGTGATTGACTGAACCCTGCCTTCCTCTTTCACACAGTTGAGGTCAGGTCTCAAGATGGATGGTCTCTACCCTGCCACTCAGCCCTATCTTTTGAAATTCAAATTTAGTAAGCCTGGCTTGGAACCAGAAAGAAAGGATCTGCAGCTTTGGGTGAAAGAAGAGCTATTGGAGGGTTCATTTGGGGGAGGAATTTCTTTCAAGTGAATGATTGGGCTTTTCAGGTAAGAAAACATGAACATCAAAGCAAGATATCTGTTATCATTTTTTTTTCTCTTTGACAGGGTCAAAGTCATAGTCACTCAAGGAAGAGTTTATTTTGTTTTGCTGACTCTTCAGTCCAGCACATCAACCCACAGTGCTTCACCAAGACTCCTTAAAGACTATATCAAATACCAGGAAGTGAACTTAGTACTGGTCACTCAGGAGGAGCCCTGGTGGTAGAATGGGTTATGAGTTAGGCTGCGAATCACAAGACAGCAGTTTGAATCCACCAGGTGTTCAGTGGATCTAAGATGAGGCTTTCTGCTCTCTTAAAGATTAACAGCCTTGGAAACCCTATAAAGTCGCTATGAGTGGGAACCCACTCCACAGCATACCACCACCACCACTACCATCCTAGAAGAGGACTGATCTGATCTTGCCTGCCCTGAAATTCACTAGAAGGCCTAAGAAAGGCCCTTTACTCAGGCCTTGATTCCACGGCAGCTTCTGGCTGGACGGCCAACTTGGAACCAATGTCATGGCAACTAATTTACTGGTTTAGCCAAAGTAGAAGTTAGGACAAGCCCTCAGCAAACCATCAAGCATATGAGCTGTAATCAAAAGGCCCTTAGTATCTCATTTAAGCATTTCATCCTATAATTGGGTAAACTGAATCCCAGAAAGGAAAAGGACTTCAGTATCATTCAGAGGCTTACAGCATAGAAGGACCTATACCCTTGACCTTTTAAATTATCACGTCATCTGTCTTTGGACCAGACCCTGCTATTCCTAAATAACTACAGCTCATGTGACCACCTCTCTCTCTATGGGGTCTTTGCCTTTCCTGTCCTTAGCTGACCAGCCCTTGTCAAAATTTACCTTTCCTTGTCCCTGTTCCTCATAGCCTTGGCTCATTCTGAGTCACACTGAGGGATATATCGTGGACTTGGTGGTGACATCCAAGACTGTGGTAGACTGGCTAGGAGAGAGTTCTAATTCTGGGAGTTTGTGACTTCCTCAAGCAGCCCCATGAAGGCAATAGCTGTCACCTTCCACAGTACTCTCCTTCCATGGACAGCTGGCCCTGAGGGCTGTTTACCATTGCGGAACTGAAGGGCACAGAGATCCCTTGAGTAAGTATTTACCAGAGTTGCTAGATCCTTTAAATTATCTAGCATGCGATGGGCAGAATTCCTACATCCTTTCCTTGGAAATTTCGATGTAGTAGATCTGAGGTGGACATCGGAAATCTGAATGTCTGACAGCCCTTTAGGGTTTGTCTAGTTAAGCCAGGATTTCATTCCTTCAGCTCCTTGGGTATTGGAAGTTGTTTGTACTTGATGCACTGGGCCACAAGGTCAGTTTGAGCCACAAGGTCGGTGGCTCAAACCCACCAGTCATTCCTTGGAAACCCTATACAGGGTCACTATGAATCAGAATTGACTTGACAGCACTTAACAACAATAGTGAATCTAGGGCCCAGAATTAGTTACATAGCCACAGAGGACTAGAGTGGAGAGTGAAGCTTCCAGCTGATAAGAAGAGAGGGCGTATGCACAAGAACACCCACACTTGCAGATAATACGCACTTGACCTGGCTTCAATGACTGGATGATCAGAGCTCAACCAGAAGAAGAACTAAGAGGAAAAAAGAGTAATCTGATACAATTTGATGAACTTGACCTACACCTATCGATGCAGTAGCTCAAAAGAGGGAACGAATCCTTACAGCAATGATCATTCCCACCCCTCCACACACAGAGTAGACAGGGATGGGCAACTTGGACATTATCTACCCAAAATGTGGAGGTGGGAGGGTGGGGATGGGGTTACAAAGGCAAGAAGTGACTGGCTTACAAGCTTTCAAGAGGGAACCTAGATTCAGAGGGTGTGAAGGAAGGTAGAATCTCCACTGAGTAGTATCCAATCTGTCTAGGCGGGGCTGATGAAATGAAATGCTGATGGGTCTCTTGTGATACAATAGTGAATAATTATCAGGACTGATTGTGAGGGTTGGAAATGTAAAGGTAGATGTTTGTAGCAGGGAGGGGAGTGATTAACTTTCCAGTCTACGAGTGGAGGTCCCTGGGACTATCAAGGGAGAAGAGTAGAGAGTGGGACCCTACCCAGAGAAGCAGTGATGCCTGAGATGGAGGAAGAGATGATGACGTGGAGAGATGGAGCAGTGGGGCTGTGTGCTGATGACCGGGGTGGGGGGGGTGGGGAGGCTTGTAGTGTATACCCTTTAGTTGGTTGATGATGCATGGAGGGGATTGTAACCATGGCAATGAAACGATATACGATAGGATGAATGTAAAACTAATGTTCTCCCATGTAAACTATCACATAATTCACAATAAACATTAAAAACAAATAGTGAACCTCAAAGTTAGTTGTTCAAATCCACTCGACGGTGCCACAGAAGAAAACCCTGGTGGTCTGCTGAAGTAAAGATGAGGCAGTTTTACTTTGTAGCACATCCGTTGCCATGATTTAGAATCATCTTGATGGCAATGAGATTGTTTTGTTTATTTTCTCCTTTCTCCAAGTAACTTTCGCATGAGAAAACGGAGGCTCAAATACTCAGTATTTCCAAGTGCGTATGTCCTGGTGCAGCGCTGCAGGTTAATGCTCTGGACTGCAATATCCTTTTGAACTGCAAGGTCAAGTTCACCAAGCGCTCCTCAAAAACCCTATGCAGGGTCGCTATGAGTTGGAAATGACGCAATGACACTTAACAACAACAACAACAAGAAAAGATAGTCTTAGAGCCTTGCTGTTGTTAAGTACCCTCGAGTTGATTCCGATCCATAGCGACCCTGTATAGGGTTTCCAAGGAGCAGCTGGTGAGCTTGAACCACCAACCATGCAGTTCAAACGATTTTGCAGTCTGATGCATTAGCCCACAGAACCACCCCAGGACTTAACTTAAAGCCTAGCTACTTAAAAAAAAGAAAAAAAAAGATGACCGTTCTCTTTAAAAGTTTTGGGGATGACCATAAATGGGTAACCAATCCTTTATCATTCCCCACTTGACAGCAGGACAGTTCTTGCTCTTTTCTCATCTTCTTGATAAGCACCGCCATTTTCCCCTGGCAATAACTTCAGTCACCCCAACCAAGAGCCCTCTATCTAAACACCCCCATACGAGTTCACAGAGAAGAGTAAAAATGTGCGTGAGGACAAGGCGCTCCTAAAATTATAACAGGAAAACATCAGCATCTAAATTTATCAACCATGATGAGCCTTCTATTTTTGATCCATTGTTGTAGGGCTTAAGATCCAGAGCTCTTAGTGTGCTGAACCTTGCCAAAATTAGACCGTAGATATTAAAAACAATTAATGTGCCTCTCTTTATTTTTCTCTATTATGATTATTTGTTGTTGTTGTTTCACAATGCAATTACTTAAAAGGCCTTCAGAAGAAATCCAGAGCATCAATTTCAATCAGCAGAATGAAAATGTCATCTTTTGTCAGTTGGCAAATAAACAATGTGTAGAAATAGCCCCTTCTATGTCCCTGTTTACTATTCATTAAGGGCTAATTTCTCTAAATGAAATACTGCAAACCTGTTCCATCTCTGTGCCAGTTTGTTTAAAATCGGCAAAGCTTTATTATTAACACTATTTAATTATGAGACTGTCAACCGTGGAGAATTTCAAACCCAGACTTTCCCTTCATCATTAGTAACAGGGCAAAAATGAAACACTTTCGACAATGAAGGGTTCATATTTCAAGCTTATACAGTAGCTGTTAAAAGGCTATACTCAGAAAATCAATTTTATTAAAGTCCTTCGAGCAGTAAAGGGACTTGCATGCAACCAAGCAATTTTAAAAACATGTCTGTGAGCTGTGACTTTTTGATTCATGTTTTTAGTGGGGTTATTTTTGACTATTTGAGCTATGTCTCCTTACAGCAGGGTCAGAAGTGATTTGGGGAGGGGGCAAGCAAGGTGAAACGAACATGTCCTCACAATTTCTTCCTGCTTCAATTTCCATTGGACAAGGGGTCCCTAGAACATGCAGTCAGAGAAAGAGATGAATGAACAATGTCAAGCAATGCATGCTGGTTGAAGAAGGGCACAAGGGCAGAGGAACATCATCTTTCATTTTATTTTAGTTTCATTTTTCGAAAACTCATGAAAATAATAGCTAAAAAGGTATCTAAGCTATCCTGCACGAAGCCTCTCCAGCTTCCCAAGTTTCCAAATCATGTTTTGTTCAAGCTCATTTGACAATTGACTTATTGTCTTATTTCAGTTGACAACACTGCTTCATCTTGTCTTTGAAGTTTGCAGGTGAGAGCAAATGCCACCTGTGGATTGGTCTCTTGGAACCATGAAGCCAATCCGCTCTTGAGTTGACCCTCTGCTTTAATCTTCAGTTGCTACTTCACTGGTTGTCTGATGACGTCTCTTCTTCCTGACCATTTGGCCAACTCTTTGGTTGTTGTTATTAGGTGCCATCGAGTTGAAACTGACTCATAGTGACCCCATGCACAGCAGAACGAAAGAATGTCCGATCCTGGGCCAACCTCACTACCGCTGTCACACTTGTCACCATCAATGAAGCCACCTGGCTGATCCATCTCATTGGGGTATTCCTCTTTTTCTCTGATCCTCCACCTTACCCAGCATGACATCCTTCTCCAGCGACTATTCCCTCCTGACAACATGTCCAAAGTATGAGAGACGAAGCCTAGTCATCTTGGCTTCCAAGGAGCACTCTGGCTGCACTTCTTCCAAAACAGATCTATTGGTTCTTTTGGCAGTCCATGGCACTTTCAGTATTCTCCTCCAACACCACAACTCAAAGGCATCAATTCTTCTGCGATCTTCCTTATTCACTGTCCTCTTTGTAAGATGTGACTAATGCTCATGAGAGTCTTTAGGACAGTGCTTGGCACATGGCAGGGCCCCAACACCTACGGGTAGACTCTATGGAATCATCGGTGTGGTTTCCATATGTGTTTGTCCATAGTTGCTGCTCAGTATTTATTTCACTATTGTTATTTTAGTGTTTATGTGCTAATTGGAAGAATAGCATGGGAAGCTGTTCCACATTCCTAGGTTAGATGATTAATTATTTTAAGGCAAGGACTAAGGTTTCCAGTTTAGAGTAATGGAAAACCCTCAGGGATTGTCATTTCATTCTTTCACTGTGGGCTCCTGGGCCCAGTGCCTAATCCTGGAAGTTCTTCATTATGTGTAAAATATGGACAATGATGTCTAGTTCATGGAATTGTTCAAAAGAGTTAATGAGATGTACAGTGCCTAGTCCTGGGTTGGGATTCAGCATTTTCTCTAAACAGTGACTATTGGTGGTAAGAACAAACTCACCATGATTATTGTTTGTTTGAGGTTGGTGGTTGTTAAGGTTCAGGATACAGTAGGTTTCAACATAAAGTATACCCCCTCCTCAGTTATTAACATGGGTAAGTTCCAAAGACCAGGCCATTATGTGAAAATTGGCAGAGGATGACCACATTACATAACTGTCAAATTAGGTCATTATAAAATTGCCAAACCACTGAGGATCATGGCCCAGCCATGTTGACATACAACCTTAATCATCACAGTCAACATTACTCTCTCCTGGCACTTTGGCATTTGTTACTGCTAGACCTATGCTGCTAATATGCAAAATAATTGGATAATAGATATTTTACTGTTGTTGTAAATGTGAAATGTCAGATAATGAGATAGTCAATAAGTAAAGAGTAGGTGTGTATGGTCAAAGTCAGGATCTTTAAGTCTAGTAAATATTGCCTGTGGCCCTCCCTAGTCATGGCCTTTCACATCTCAGTTTTCTCATCTTTGAACTGGGTACAACCATATATGCCCTATCTGCTTCTTAATGTTGTTGTGAGACTAAAGACTAAAATCAAGTCATAGTGCTAAGTAAAACTCTTTTCATCTAAATTCATCTTTCATCTAAAATAATAGTATGTTGAAAGTTCATGCAGGCCTAGTACCTACCACCGTGATGAGGGGGACACACATTTGGAATAATCTAACCGCTGCCATTACTAGGGGTGGTAAGGCCAATCCTGATATAATAATAAACTTAACAATTCCTGAACACTCCTGTGTGGCCAACACTATCCCTAGTGCTTGGTAGGCGAACTCAGTTAATTCTCATAACAAACCAATCTTCAGAACCTTGGTGGGTAACAGTTAAGTGCTGGATTCCTAGCCAAAAGGTCAAACAGGTAAGTGCTCGATTCCTGCTTTATGGGAAAAAGGTATGACAGTTGATTTCTCTAAACATTTACAACCTGGGGAACTCTCTGGGGCAGTTCTACTCTGAAGTAAAGGCCCTTGTAAGCCAGAAGTGGCCCAATGGTCTTGGGGTTTTTGTTTTGTTTTCATCAAACCACTGAGACAGGTATTTGTTTCCCCCTCATTCATAGAGGAAACTGAGGCTCAGCGAGGGGAGGTGATTACCCATGATCACATGGTTAGTAAGTAGCAGAGATGAGATTTGAACCCAGTAGTCTAGCCTTTTGCTACTCTCAAGCTGTTTATTTTCTTAGATAAAAAGCTTCACTTTTCAGGGTCTCTGGCTTACCTTTCTTAAAATGAGCACGTCATTTCCAATAATCCTCGTTGGAGGATGATTGAGGCCCGTGGAGGGCCTCAGGGACCATGGAGAGGAGTGGAAAGGAGTTTTAGCAATAAAGGTGGGAAAAGAACAGAGTTCCATCTTAATCAAAAAGAAAAACTATTTTAAGTTTTCAAGCTCTTGCTGTTTTCATATACAATTTCCCTCCTGTGGGGTTTTATGAAGATCTTTCCCAGTTCAAGTTCAGATAAAAAGCTTCCTATAGTCTCATCTAGTTCTTTTTTTATTTTTTTATTTTACATTTAAGTCTTTAATTGAACTGAGATTTATTTGGAAATAGAGTGTGAGGTGAAACACTAACCTTGTATTTTCTAAAAAGTTAATCAATCCCTCAGCACAATTTCATCAAATCATTATTAATTTCCTTACTTATTGGAAATGCCTCATTTATCAAACAAATGAATATATAAATTTGAGTTTGTTTTTGAACTTTCTCTTAATTCGTGGCTCTCTGCCTACTTGCCTTTCAATACCACAACTGCTGTTGTTGGTTGGCTGGTTGAAATAAATCAATACTTAATGCCTGAACATTAATAATATCAAAACCAAGAACTTTGGATATGAGGTTGAAGACAACATGGCTCATTAACATTAGGACTTTGTGTGCCTGGGCACCCTTTCATCAGAATATTGCAGTTATAAATGAAAGTTCTAATGAAGAGCAATGTGTTTTCCAATTCTTTATTTGGCTTATTCTGCAAATTGTTGGTAGGAAGTCTTGGCAGACATCTCATTGAACATTTGTAAAAGGCAATAACAAATATTTGGTCAGATGAAGTGCTAATATTATGAGGAGTCTTCCTCATTTCTTAAAGCCCTTCAGAAGCATGTAAAGATGGTCTTTGATGCTAACCTTCATGTTGACCAATGTCTGGCCCATGTTGCTGTTGTTGTTAGGTGCCGCCCAGTCATGTCCAATTCATAGCAATCCTGTGTACCAGTTCTTTTTGGTTCAGTGACTCTGGTATTCGTTCCATCTTCTTTTGACGCTTTCTACATCATTCAATATTTTGCCCACTGTTGTTGCTATGAAGTGTCAAGTTAGTTCCAACTCACAGTGACCCGAGGAGCATCTGGTAGCACACGAACCCCAACCTTGTGGTTCAAAGTCTAGTGTTTATCCTACAGTGTCACACAAGTTGTCCTTAGAAACCTTCAATATTGTCCATTGCTGTTGTTGTTACATGCCATGGAGTCGGTTCTGAATTCTTCAATATTGCAACCTGAGGTCTGAACATTTTCTTCAGTTCTTTCTGCTTGAAAAATGCTGAGTGTGTTCTTCCCTTTTGGTTTTCTAACTCTAGGTCTTTGCAAGTTTTATTAAAATACTTTACTTTGTTTTCTAGAGCTGTCCTTTGGAATTTTCTGTTCAGGAGTTGAGGATGGTTGAGACTTCAACTCTAATTTTAGGACATGCTATTAGGAGCGACTTATCTCTGGAGAAAGACATCATTCTTGATAAAGGGGAGGTTCAGCAAAAAGGGGAACCCCCCCCCCATGAGATGGATTGACACATTAGCAACAATAATGGACTCAAACATAACAACCGTTGTGAGGCTGGCACAGGGACAGTCAGGGTTTTGCTCTGTTGTGAATAGGGTTGGAATCATTCTGATGGCACCTAACAACACCACCACCCTCAGAGCAATGTCCAGAGTATCTTCTGACATCCATTTTTATCTTTTTTCTTTTTCTTTCCTATATTTTTAATGGCATTTTACTTTCTTCATGATGATGCTCTTGATTTCATCCCATAACTCTTTGTCTTCAGACATTAGTGTCTACTGAGTCCAATTTGTTCTTGAGATGGTCTTTAAATTCAGGTGGGATATAGTCAAGGTCGTATTTTGGTTCTCATGGACTTACTTTAATTTTCTTCAGCTTTAGCCTGAACTTACTTGTGAGAAATTGATGGTCTTTTCTACAGCAGGCCTTGGTCTTGTTTTGGCTTGTGAATCTGACAATAATGTGACTTACTATGCCGGTAATGATAAACGGAAGAAGAATGGTGTCACATTCAGTATCAAAAAGAACCTTTCTATATCTATCTTGAAGTACAACGCTGCCTGTAATAGGAAAATATCCATACACTCACAGTGAAGACCAGTTAATACAACTATTATTCAAGTTTGCACATTGACCACTAAGCCAATGATGATGAAATTAAAGAATTCTACCAACTTCTTCAGTCTGAAACAGATTAAATATGCATTCAAGATGAACTGATAATTACTGGGATTGGAATGCAAAGGTTGGAAACACAGAGGAAGGACCAGTAGTTGGAAAATATGGTCTTGGTGATAGAAACGATGCTGGAGATCACACGATAGAATTTTGCAAGACCAATAATTTCTTCATTGCAAATTCCTTTTTAAACAAGTGACTGTTGTTAAGTGCCATAGAGTCAGTACCAACAATAATAACAATGGGCAAAAAATGGAAAGATGCAGAAAATATCAAAAGAATGTGGAAGAGTCACTGTACTAAAAAGAAATGGTCAATGTTCAACCATTTCAAGAGATAGCATATAATCAAGATCCAATGATACTGAAGGAAGAAGTCCAAGTTGCACTGAAGGCATTGGCAAAAAAACAAGGTTCCAAGAATTGATGGAATACAAAGTGAAATCTTTCAACAAACTGATGTGGCACTGGAAGTACTTACTCATTTATGTCATGAAATTTGAAAGTCAGCTATCTGGTCAACTGATTGGATGAGATCCCTATCTGTGCCCATTCCAAAAAGAGGTGACCCAGTGGAATGCTGAAATCATCAGACAATATCATTAATATCGCATGGAAGCAACATTTTGCTAATATAATTTTTAAATAGCTGCAATAGTATATTTACAGAAAACTGCCAGAGGTTCAACCCAGATTCAGACAAGGATGTGGAACAAGGGTTATCATTGTTGACTTCAGATGGAACTCAGCTGAAAGCAAGGGATACCAGAAAGATGGTTGTCTGTGCAAAGGCTTTCAACTGTGTGGATGACGACAAGCTATGGACAACATTGGGGAGAATAACTATTCTGGAACACATAATTGTATTCATGAGGAACCAGTATATAGACCAAGAGGCACTTGTTTTAACAGAGCAAGGACACAGTGAATGGTTTAAAATTAGAAAAGTTGTGAGCTAGGATTGTATTCTTTCACCATACTTACTCAATCTGTATGCTGACCAATAATTCAAGAAGTTAAGTCATGGTGTTGGAGGAGAATATGAAAAATACCAAGGACTGCTAGAAGTACAACCAGAATGCTGCTTACAAACCACGATTGCCAGACTTTATCTCTTATACTTTGGACATGTTAACAGGAGGGATCATTCCCTGGAGAAGGACATCATGCTTGGTAAAGTGGAGAGTCAGCCAACCAGAGGAAGACCACCCCTCCTGAGGTGGATTGGCACAGTGGCAGCAGCAATGGGCTTAAGTGTAGTAATAATTGTGAAGTCGGCACATGACCGGCACTGTTATACACAATGTCTCTACAAGTCAGTACTGACTCAACGGCACCTAACATCATCATCAACAACAACAACAACAACAACAACAAGGTGATGTTATTGTTAGGTGCCATCAAGTCCTTACTGACTCATAGTAACCTCATGTACAGCAGAATGAAACACTGCCCGATCCTGGGCCACCCTCACTACTGTTGCCATGCTTGAGTCCATCGATGCTGCCACTTGGCCAATCCATCTTGTTGGGGGTCTGCCTCTTTTTTTCTGACCCTCTACCTTACCAAACCAGCGACTGGTTCCTCGTGACAACATGTCTGAAGTATGAGAGATGAAGTTTAGCCATCTTGGCCTCCAAGGAGCGCTCTGACTGCACTTCTCCCAACACGGATCTATTGGTTCTTTTGGCAGCCCATGGCAGTTTTCAATATTCTCCTCCAACACCACAATTCAAGAGCATCAACTCTTCTATGGTCTTCCTTATTCACTGTCCAACTTTTGCAGGCATATGAGGTTATTGAAAATACCATGGCTTGGGTTAGGCGCACCTTAGTCCTCAAGCTGACATCTTTGCTCTTCAACACTTTTAAAAGGTCTTGTGCAGCAGATTTGCTTAATGCAATACAACGTCTGATTTCTTCACTGCTGCTTCTGTGAGTGTTGATAGTTGATCCAAGAAGAATGAAGTCCTTGACAATTGCAATCTTTTCTCCATTGATAAGAATGTTGTTTATTGGTCCAGTGGTGAGGATTTTTGTTTTCTTTACATTGAGATGTAATACGTATCGAAGGCTGTGCTCTTTGATCTTCAAGGGGATAGGATCTCAAAATATCTTTTAGGGGGAAAATTCTATCCATAACAATCCATCCTTTGGACTCTCCAAAATTAGGTTCTTCTCATATGCAACATATATTCACCCCATCTCAGCATCCCCCAAATGCTTAACCCATTCTAGTATCAACTCTAAGTCCAAACAAACTTGTGGGTTGTGGAACCTCCCACCCTCATAAAACACCTCTTTTTTTTTTTTTCTTCTTATCTTCTAGGATATCATACTATCTTGGATCTCATCTTATCTCAGTGGTCACACCTTGTTAATTAGAAATTTTCTGTACCAGACTCAGTTCTCAGACCTCATCCCTGTTCTTGTCTCTTCTATAGTTTCCTCCCTCTCTTCTGCCTTCTTGTTCTCCCTTCTTCCTTTCCTCCCTTCTCCTCTTCCCTTCTGGCGATTTTCTTCCTGTCTACTCATCAAGTCCCTTGCCTTTAAGTACCATCCTAAAAGAAATCTCCAGTTGAGTCCTGTCTCTTGAACTTCAAATTCTTATTTTGTCCTGTTGCCTACTCAACATCTTCACTTGAGTGTTTTGAACACTTAGCATGTCCAGAAACAGATTCCTGAATGCTTCACCTTCTGAAATGTTTCCCTCCACCAGTTGTGCCATATTGGAAAATAACAATTTCATTTCCCCAATTGCTTAGTACAAATTTCTGCTTACTCTATGTTCACAGAATATCTGGATTTCTACTTCTTACCACCTCCATCTCCACCAACATCTCTTGCCTGGAAGACTGCAATGGTCTCCATCTTTCCATTCTGTCACTGTCTTTTCAGAATTAAAAATCAGAATGATTCTGTCATAAATCTGAGTCTGATTATGTTATTCCTCCTCTCAAAACCCTCCAGTGGCTTCTCCTCTTATTTGGAGAAAAAGTCAAATCTTTCTCATGGCCTAAGCAGCAATAAACAATCTGACTGCCTTCCCCAGTCTAACCTCCTCCACTTTCTCCCTCACTTACCTTGCTCTTGTGTTAGGATATTTGTACTTGCTGTTCCTGCCTTCTAGAATGTTCTTCCATCATACATCATAATGATCTATTTCCTCACTTCCTTTGGGTCTCTGCCCAAAAGTCATTCAGTCAATGAGGCTACCCCTGGTCACGCTTATAAAAGAATTCACCCAAACTCTGTGCCTTCATTCCTGTCTTGACTTTGTTTTATTTTTTCTTGAGCTTACCACCACCTGACATATTTTTGTTTGTGCCTGGCACATAGTTGTTGTTGTCAGGTGCCATCGAGTTGATTCCAACTCTTAGTGGCCCTATGTACAACAGAATGTATGGTACATAGTTGTTGTTGGTAGGTGCCATTGAGTCAGTTCTGACTCTTAGCAACTGTGTACAGGATACCCGAGGAGTGACTGGTGAGTTTGAACCACTGATCCCACAGTTATCAAGCCAGTGCTTCTCCTATAGCACCACACCTTGTAAATAGTTGTTGGACAAATAAGAGAATGAATGAATGAGGTCCAAGCACCGATTTCTATGAAAATAGTGTCTATCCAATGGTATTATGGATTAAATTAGGTCCCTCCCACCCCCATCATGTGTGGCACTGTAGAATAAACACTGGACTGGTAATGCAAGGTAGATAATTCAAACTCATCAACCCTCCTTGGAAATCCTATACAAGGTTGCTATGAGTCAGAACCAACTGGATGACACTCAACAATGACAACAATTTGTATTGGGATACTAACACCTATACTTGTGGATAAGGAGCCCTAGTGGCACCATGAGTTAAGCATTGGGCTGCTAACCATAAGGTTGGGTGTTCAAATCTACCAACCATTTTGCTGGAGAAAGATGAAGCTATGTGCTCCCATAAAGATTTATAATTTCAGAAACTCTAAGAAGAAGTTCTACTTTGTCCTATAGAGTTGTGGATGTAACCCTTTTTGGAACTAGAGTCATCGTCTTTGTTATTTCATGAGGTCACTATCGGTGTAGTTGTTGTTGTTAAGTGCTGTTGAGTCGGTTCCAACTAATAGCGACCCTGTGTAGGGTTTCTGCTGAGTTATAAAAAGAGCAGCTGAGACACAGATGTCAGTACAAGCCATGGAAGATAGATGAGAACCATGTGAGGGCCGCCAACGAGCCACGGACTGCCTGGGTCACCAAGGACAAATAACTCACATGGCTGTCCAGCCCTTATTTGGATGTTATCCTTTTAGCCTATGAGAAAATATATGTCTGGTATTTGTGTTACAGCAGTCGGTGGTGGTGGTGGTGGTGGTGGTGGTGGTTCTTCTTTGTGGAGTGGCGAGACATTCGTGGACCCCAGTCCTGGGTACCTCACACAGAAGCAGCTTGCTGTAGTCTCCAAATCAAGACTCAAACAGTTCATTCTGATTCGACCCCCTGTTAAAAGTTTGCATTCCGGCCCAGATATACTGAATCAGAATCTATAGTTTAATAAGATGCTCAGGTGATTCTAATGTATGTACATATCATCTGTGATCTAAGAGTCACCTGGGGATGTTGTTAAACTGTAGATTCTGAGTCATTATGTCCAGACTGGAAAAGCAAATTCTCAGCATGGAGTGGAAGCAGAATGAACTGGTTTGAAGCCCTGCAAGTCTCCAAGGGGCATAAAGGGACGGCAGCCTGGGGTGGGCCAGGCCAGCCATCAGCATCTGCTGTTGCTCACCAGCTCAGGGTCCCTGGGGTTGTGGCATGGTAAAGGGGGCTGGCATGGCAGGCATTTCAGTGTGGGCCCTAGGAAGGTGACAGAGCTACTTCACAAGGGAGACCACAAGTCATGGAAGCTCCCATCATAAACTGCCGGGTTTGCTCTCCTCGGTTTGTAGAGGATTCGTCTGGACTGATTTGCTCCAGGAAAATAGTAATATGTGTCAGCAATTACTCTTTCAAGTTGAAACACTATCACTGGGCACTCAAGTGTTCATGGAGGGGTGTATGGAAGAGGGGGGATAACCGAGCCTTGGGCCTAGAGTGGGGATAATGGGTGTGTGTGTGTGTGTGTGTGTGTGTGTGTATGAGTGTGTGAGTGGGCATGAAGTGCTCCAACCCCAAGCTGCCTGGAAAGACTCCACCCTGGGCAGCTCACTGCAGACCCAAGCACATCCCTAAGCTGAAGTTGGAAGAAGAAACCAAACCACAGAGGGTGAATAGCATACTCTTAGTTCTCAGATAGGAATCATGGGGGAAAATTCACTGATTTGTGGAAGCATATATTTTTTAAGGTCTCTTGGCTCCACTTTTAAATTTAGTGCCTGAATCCAATGTTGGCACAAGCTCCGTATTCGATTACGGTATTAAAACTTGTACTCAGGCCTGGGAACCGAGTATTTACACATCTGCCTGTTCATCTGCAGGCCCCCAGATCAAAATGTGGCTCTCATCAGAGTGTGGTTTTTTGAGAAGAGTGGGGCTGGAGGACTGGGGACCACATTTGTTGACTGAAGGGGTTGGACTAGAAAGTTTTGAAAACTCTCTTTTGTTCAGACATATGTAAGTACTCTAGACTACACTTTCTCCAAGTTCATTGTTTGTTTGTTTTTATCCCTGGTTCCTAAAGAAATACGTGAATGCATATGTGCAAGTGTGTGTTGGGTGTGTGTCTGTTTATGTGTGTGCTTGTGTGTGTGTCTGTGTTTATGTCTAAGTGTGTGTGTGTGTGCTTGTATGTCTGTGGCTCTGTGTATCTGTGTGCTTGTCTCTTTATGTGTTTGTGTGTGCATGTAAATTAAGAAGTCGGAAAAGATACAAACAAAATTGATAACATTGATTGTCTTTAAAGAAAAGACCAGGTTGGAGGTTAAAGGAAACTTCAGCCTATTTGTTACAAAAACAAAAAACATCAGTTGCTCTGAAGTGAATTCTGGTGCATGGGGGCTACCATGTGTGTCAGAGTAGAACTGTGCTCCAGAGGGTTTTCCATAGCTGATTTTTTTTAGATTGCCAGACCTTTCTTCTTAGGAACCTCTGGGTGAATTCAAACCTCCAACCTTTTGGTAAACATCCAAGTACCCTAATGGTCTGCACCACTGCCAGACTCCCATCTTATCTGTAGTGTTTTATATGCTCTAAGAATATGTGTGCCCTGGTGGCATAGTAGGTTAAACACTGGCCTGCTAACCAAAACATTGGTGCTTCAAACCCAGCAGTCACTTTGTGGGAGAGTGATGAGGTTGTTTGTCCCCATAAAGATTTTCAATCTTGGAAACTGAATGGATCACTTTCAGCTTGTCCTCTCGAGTTGCTGTGAATTGAAATCCACACGACGGTAAGTGGGTTGGTAGGAACATGTAGCCACTTATTTGTTGTATAATTAAACATATTTTAAACTAGCACCCAATCACTGTAAATAACCAGGAAGCTTCAGAAAAGAGTAAAATGGGAGTAAAAAGTAGTCTGATTTCTTCTACCCTAGAGACAACACTGCTAGCAATTTGGCATTTCATTTTGAGAAAAGCTTCCTGCTTACTGGGTCCTCTCACCCGGGTTACTAGGACGCTGCTTTTCCAGGCAGTCAATGGCTTTGGTTTCATTGCCAAAGGGATGATGATACAGCCTTTCCCTGAAATAAAAATCAACCGGAGAGTGTGATGTTTTTTAAAAGTGTTGGTTTCGGTCCATTTAAAAAATATCTGTAGGTTTTCTTTTTGATGGATTATGGATCATAAGAGTCCCAGGCATGATAAATGTTTACCTGAGTGAAGGGGAGGAGGAGAGTCACCAACAGGAAAAGGAGAGATAGAAGATAGGAGATATGGGTGGAGTTGAGTTGTTCATTTCTGTTTTAAAGGAAGGATGGTAAGAAGACCGCTGTCCCCCAATGGCTGCAAAATACCATAAAACACCTACAGTGTACGTCTGACCAACGTGGCAACACAGATCAACTGCAGTTGTCCTTCAGTGGATTCCAACTCACGGAGTCCCAAGTGTGTAGATTAGAACTGCTCCAAAGGGCTCTCAAGGCTGGCATCTTCCACAAGTCTTCATTTTCTGAGCGGCCTCTGGGCAAAATAGATATATACCTCTTCTTTCTTTTTTCCTTTTAAGTCTATAAAAGGCTAATAAACTGTATTTTGATAACTTATTTTCTACAAAATTTACCAATAAAGCACACACACTCAGTTTTAAAGCACAAAAATGGAAAAATCAACATTATAGGGAAAAAATACTTTTTTTTTAACACGAAATGATTCACAAAATAATGCCTTGTACACGGATACAAAATATAATGGTGATTTTGAATATTTCAAAAACATTTGCAATAAAAAATCTAAAAGAAACCGAGCAATAACATTTCTGGTCATTGAATGACTTTGCTTTCATTTTAGAAGTGAACAGGTGGTGCTGGGATAGGGGGAAGGAAGGAGAGACGAGCAGTAGGATCAACTATTCCATATTTAATAGGAAGAAACCAAAAAACCCCCGCTCCCCCAAGTCTGGGCCTACTGATACTTGCTCATATACAACTAACCTTGAGGCGATGACAGACAACATCCTGCTCCCTGCTCAATTCAACCTGCCACTCAGGAGCTCTGGGAGTCAAGTTGTTTGTGTATGCATAAATTGTAGGAAATTCAGTGGCAGAATTCTCACCTTCTGTGTGGGAGACCGGGGTTTGGTCACCAACCAATCATTGTTCGTCAGTGGAGGCCTGTGTGTTGCTATGATGCTGAACAGGTCTCAGCAGAGCTTCCAGACTAGGATGGACTAGGAAGAAGGCCTGATGATCTTCTGAAAATCATCCAGAGACAACCACATGGAGCCCAATGATCCCATCCAAAACCAAGGGCATAGGGTCACCATGAATTGGGATGGACTCCACAGTGGCTGACAACAACAGAAGTGAGATTTGGAGTGAGGGTACAGGATCCATCCACACTCTAAAAAGGCAAATTCTCTGTTTCTTTGCTGTAAGCATTGCATCTGTAATTTTATTCATCTCCATAGCAACTCTACTTTCAAAATCATTTCCCTGCTGGATTTCAAATGAGAAAGACCTGATTCAAACAGTAACATGTTAGTTCTGAAGACAGATCCTTCATCACTCAGGTCTGGAGGAATGTAAAGGACATCTAGCTGTCCCTCGTACCTCCTCTTAGGCACTTTCCTTGTATATATCCACAGGGTAGAAGAACTCACTACCTTTACACATGGAAAAGACTGTGACTTTTCCTCATACTGAGTATGAGGAAAATCCTTCCCAAAATCCTTCACCCAATGGTCTATGCTGTGGGGTCTCCATGATAACAGGCTGTCCCATGTCCCTGGAGTCCTTTCTCAACTACTTCTACGATTTCTCACATGTGCATTTCTAGGTTTCTTTCCTATGAGCTCAGAGCAGGCTACCAATGGCCCCTTAGTTGTGAGGCCTTGAGCCTTGTCAGGTTAATGGGTTTTCTACAATTCAGTGTTTCAGGACAGAGATCTACTTTACAGTATGTTATTATTAGTTGTCATTGAGTCAGCTCTGACTCATAGTGACCTCACATATAGCAGAATGAAACATTGTCTAATCCTGCTCCATCTTCATTACTGCTGATATGTTTGTATTAATAGTTGAAGCTATTATATACTGGCTTCCAACCTATGGAACTCATCTGCCAGCACTATTTTATACAATATTCCATTTTGATCCACAGGGTTTTCATTAGCTGCTTTTCAGAAGACTTTCCTTCTGAATCTATCTTATTCTGGAAACTCTGGGTGACCCTGCTGGTATTTGAAATACTGATGGCCTAGCTTCCAGCATCATAGCAGCATGCAAACCACCACAGCACAGCAAACTGACAAGTTGTGGAGTGTATGATATACACCATATTAATCAGGACACCTCCCATAGTAAGGGACAGAAACTCAATGCAAAAGGATTTATACCAAAGTAGGGAGTTTGTTGACTTATGCTACTGTAAAGTCCTGCATGGGCCTCGGGTGTGACTGGTCAGCACAGCGGTGGGCTTCGGGTGTGACTGGTCAGCACAGCAGTGGGCCTTGGGTGTGACTGGTCAGCTCAGCGGTGGGCCTCGGGTGTGACTGGTCAGCTCAGCGGTGGGCCTCGGGTGTGACTGGTCAGCTCAGCGGTGGGCCTCGGGTGTGACTGGTCAGCACAGCAGAGGGCCTCGGGTGTGGCTGGTCAGCACAGCGGTGGGCCTCCGGTGTGACTGATCAGCAGGTTCCAGTCATGCTTTCAGGACTCAGTCTCACTATCTCCACATCACCATTTGGTTCTCAGAGTGTCGAGATGGTGGCCAATGCCTCAGGCATACACTACCCTAACTCTTAGTTGAGTGGCAGAAGACAGCTTCTTTTCTGCAATGGTTTGAACCAGTGGCTCACATTTGCTGAATCAGATAGCCTGCACCAATAGCAGTGGCTTGAGTCAGATCCCTACCCCAGGAGATGTTGTTAAAGGCAGCTTCTCCCATAACACATGGACCAAAGATGAATTTGTCAGTGGAGAATGGAACCTTAGAAAAGGATTTACTGGGTGGTGACAATGTTTGGGGGCTCGAGTCCATACAGAGGCAAGTTGGAAGAAAGGCTGAGTGATGTACTTGTGCAAACTCAGTCACTGAAACCTCTATGGAGCACAGTTCTTCAGCACATAGTGGGCTCGCTGTGAGTTGGAGCTGATACAGCAACAACTGGTCTCGCTGATAGAAGAAGGGAGAAGGAAGCAGGGGAGTATGGATATGGAAAACTGGAGCTAGCTGGCACCTGTTCAGGGGGCTCCAGTGGGGACAATTAGAAGATTCTTGATGAGTTTAAAGAATAGCTGTACAGCTCAGGAATGTTCTTTGTAAGCACATAGACATTCAGCTTCCCTCTTGGGCTTTGAGAAAAGCTTTCCCTCCCTAGCGCTAGCACCATCATTCACAGCTTTCTGTTTGTTGCCACATTGTTCAGACAGAAAGTTGATTTTTACTCTTTTTTCGTTTTTGTTTTTTTGCTCACTCTTTTTTTCCCCCTGTTCTTTTCTCTCCTGGTTGAGCTCCCATCATCCAGTCATCTGCAAGTGTGGG
>NW_006408573.1:4366371-4436911 GCF_000296735.1 Chrysochloris asiatica | reverse complement strand
AGGTTTTTTACTGAGTCTTTGGGGTTTTCTACATATAGGATCATATCGTCTGCAAATAGGGAGAGTTTTACTTCCTCTTTGCCAATTTGGATACCTTTGATTTCCCTGTCTTGCTGTTTAGCTCTCGCTAAGACTTCCAGCACAATATTGAATAGGAGCAGTGATGATTTTTACTCTTAAATTGTTGTTAAGGGCCTTTGGAATCAGTTCTGACTTGTAGTGACCCTGCCTAGGGTTTCTGAGGCAGTAGATCCTTGTGGAAGCAGAGAGCCTCATCTTTCTTGCAAGGTAGGCTCAAATCGCTGATCTTGTGGTTCACAGTCCAGTACTTATGCTACAGGGCCACCTCACTCCTTACACTTAAATTGTTGTTATTGCTGTTAAGTGCCATTGAGTCAGTTCCAACTCATAGTGACTCTGTATAGGGTTTCCACGGAGCGGCTGGTGAGTTTGAATTGCTGCCCTTGTGGTTCAAACAGACCTTGAGGTGGAGTGCTTATCCTTCAGCACCATACTTAAATTGAAACAAGAACCCAACTAGCTACTTTTTCTTCCCTTGTTTCATATTACTTTGTTCAAAGACCTGCCAAAGCTTTTGGGCTCTAAGTATAGCTCAATGAGGACAGGAAATGGGATTCCATGTGGCAACACCAACAATATGTCATGGGGAGAGGTGGCTGGTACTGGTGTTCTGGGAAGTGCTCTGATTGGAAATAGAATAAGTCCAAATGGGTAGAAACGTGAAGTCCTACTGGACTGGCTTCCGCCCCAAATTGAAAGGAATTCTGGAAACAGGAATAATTTATAGAGGTTATATATACTAAATGTCAGCTCCAGATGACTATCTAGACCTGTGGAGACTAACTCATGTTACTCCTATGTATGGCAGAGCAAAAATGTGCTCCTAAGGGTTTTCCATGGCTGATTGGTTGGAACTAGATTGCCAGCCCTTTCTTCTAAGGTGCTTCTGGGAGGATTCAAAGGTCCCGAGTTGTATAAATGGTTAATGCACTCAACTGCTAGGAAGAAAAGAATGGCAATTTACTTTTGAATAGTCAGCTGTTGACTACCCTTTGCATTTCCGGTATGACCATATTCTTCTAAAATACAACTTTTCATAGAGCTTTTAAACAATTCTTCAATTATTAGAAATGTAGGTCTTCATCTCCATAGCAACTAGCACATGGTAGGCCTTCATTAAATATTCGATACATGGATAATCCTATCAAGAGGCATCCCTGAGGTCTGCCAGGAGGAGGGGGCATGTGCTTTGGGCCCTGGACTTAGCAGCTCCCTGGGCCTCCCTTTCTTCAGTTGGCTTCACTTTTTTTTTCCATCCAGGGATGACCTCATCCATGCATGGACTCAATTTCAGCTACTATCTTTGCTCAGGTCTCTTACCACCATTTGTTTCCCTCCCTGTGCCTCCCTTCCTTCTCTTTGTCCATTCTCAGCTGTCCTATTTCTGGTGCTTAATTACAGCCTTGCTATGCAGACAATGATGATGCCTTCATTCTCAAAAGATGATTGTGTCTGCTGGTTCTTTTGTCTAGAGCAGAAACTCGGCCAGACTCTCAAGGCCGTGAGAATGAAAGCCGCGTCATTTAGAAGCCACGTTGGAAGGTTCCTGAGTGATGTTGTCTATCACCACGCTCGCGGCTCACCCCAACAACCGTGCAGCTCCTCATCTGCTCTGGGCAGGGTGTCTTACTCAATGAATGACAATTTTTAGACCCAAATCCTTTATTTAGAAACTCTTTTTAAACATTTTTTTTTTTTTTTTTTTTTGGTTTGTTTTTATGACAGGAATGGAAGTTTTTCCAGTCAGGAGCAAATTTAGATGCTAAATAGTTTGGGTGGGGAATGTGTGTTTGTGTTCAGCCTTGGTTGAAGCCTTGGCAAATAGAGCTGCTGTCTTCACCAAGCACAATAGGCAAAGGGCCAGAGGCTAAAACTTTTCAAGGCCCTCCGAAAAAAATGGTTAAGACCTGAGGTAGAGGGTGGGGGTACTCCAAAAGGAGAAAGGAACGTTATACACTGAAAATAAATAATAATTTAAAAAAGCAAGACTATAAAAATCATTTCCTGTTTTTTGTGTTGTTTTTTTTTTTTAACCAAATAAATACATGAATAAATAAATGTGGGCTATGAGTGGGTTTTAGTATGTTTGATATGGCATGTTATTGCTCTTATGTGCCCTTGAGTCAATTATAACTCATAGGGACCCTATATGACCTTTCATAGGGTGGGAGCCCTGATGGCATAGTGGTTAGAAGCCCAGCTGCTCAACAAAATGTTAGTGGTTCCAGCCCACTCAGCCACCCCGTAGGTGAAGGATGTGGCAGATTTGTTTTATCCTATGGGGTCACTATGAGTTGGAAAGTTTTCAACAGTTGTTTTGATCTGGTGGGTTCAAACCACCAACCTTTTGGATAGTAGCCAAGCATTTAACCATTGCCCCTCCAGGATGCCTTTGAATATGGTGAGGTAGTAGTTCAGTGCTATCCAGTTCATTTTGACTCAGAAGGACCCTGCTTAGGGTTTCCCAGGAGCAACTGGTGGGTTTGAACCATGGACCTTGTGGTTAACAGTCCAGGGCAAAACAAAGGAGACATGTCTTGCTTGTGAAGAATTTCAAGGATTTTGTTGGAGGCAGGGCCTCCATTCTCTCTCTTATCTCTCGACCTCATCAGAAGCCACTGAGAATGCTTCAGAGGAGAAAGCTTTGTGAGAAGAGTGGCTTTTATTCCACCATCATAAATCGGAGACTTCAAACTTCACCGGCAAGAGGAAGACTGAAGAATTAAAATGATGAAAACTTCTAAGATCTTTCCAACAGGCCGTTAATTGCAGTAATAACCCCCTTTGTTAGAGAAGCTACTGTATTATGGGCGCCCTTGACTTCCATTAGGTGCTCTTACCTTTAGCTAGAAATCTATAACTCAGGGGACCATTAATTATCTTGTCATAAGTGCTGGCCCGTGGGGCTTTCTGGAATAGTGAAGGCCACATCCACATGAAGTGGAGCAGCTTGACTACTTGACAACTGTTATCAGCAATTAGGGTTCAGCAGCCCACGGTCAAAGCCAGGAGATGATTCCTTCTCAGACTCCCAAAGCACCTCAAACTTTTCTCATCGCATGAGCCCAGGTTGTAAAACCAAACAGTTTACATATACAATTTAAACACTCCTGCTTTTCCATCAGTCATATCCTTTGGGTGTACTCTGCTGCTAAGAGTTGCATGAAAAGAAAACACTTTGCTTTCATTTCCCCCCCTTGGGGTATTTTCCAATTTATGGTGTGTCCCATGGAATTATATCTTTCCATCTTTATTATCAAGATAGAGAAGGGTCATGAAACCTTTGTCCAGTTCAGCCTCTTTGTTCAATATGGCAAGTTGGGGTGACACAAAGGAGAAAATGAAAAAACAAAAAAAATATATGTGAGCTAGCAATCTGATGAAAGAGGGTATCTTTTGCTTAAAAGGGTTTGCTAGCACCAGCCAGTGTTCTGAATACTCAGCATCCGTTGGAAATTTTATCCTTCGATTTCAATCTTCAGTTACAGCCAAAGAACTATTCCGAGAAGTTCTCAGCAGTCATGACTAACCCCAAAGCCAATTTTCCATTTGCCCCCCTAATATCCTAATTGAATTTAGGGGCTCGGTTATGTTTTGCATAGGCATCTACCCCACATCAATGGCATGCATTCAAAAGGAGTCGTATGGAGAAGATCAGATAAATATGGGCTGCAAATGTGCTGATTTACCCCAGCTTGTAAAACAAAACAATTTACGTATACAATTTAAGCATTCTTTCTAGTTTTTCACAAACCACATCCCTTGGGTGTATAATTGAGATTTCCTTGCCACCCAGAAGATAGCAAAAGCTAGTCCGCTGGGCTTTGTTCTTCTTCTGCATGAGGGTGGCTGGAGCTGAGAGCTGCTGCTTAGAATGAGCTGCCAGCAGCTTGGAATTCACGGCTGTCAGATGCTGGACTGGGCCGGGGACGCTAGGGAGCAGGCTGACACAAGGATTACTGAGGTGCTGTAAACACCAGTCTGAAGAGACAGAAGTCCTTGTGAATGGGGGGCTATATCTGCTTCCTTCTTTATCGAGGCTCTGTATATTGCCACAAGGGTGGGCGAGAAAAGAGGGTGAAGCAAGCTGAGGGAAGAAGGACGCATCTTATGCTCAAAGGAGACAGCCAGCTCAGATCAAATTGCCATGAGGAGGAGAGAACTCACAGAAACCGGAAGAGTTGCAACAGAACCCAAATCCCAAACACCAAACCCATTGCCACTGAATCAACAGTGACCTCACAGGACAGAGAACTACCCCATTGTTGCTGTTGTTGGTAAGTCCATCGAGTTGATTCTGACTCATAGGACTCTGTGTAAGGTTTCTGAGGAGTGGCTGATGGTTTTGAACCACCAAGCCTTGTGGTTAGCAGTCCAGCGCTTATAAGGCTGTACATCTTTATGGAAGTAGATTGCCTCATGTTTCTTCTGCAGAATAGCTGGTGTTAGCAGCCCAGCACTTAAGTCACTGCTTCATCAAGGCTCCTGCATCCAGCAGAGGAGGGGACATTTAGCTGCCTTGGCTATATCCCACAGTGGTTCAAATGGATAGTGCAATTGGCTTTTAATGAAAAACATGGAGGTTCAGGTCCTAGAGGTACCTCAGAAGAATGTCCTGGAGATCTACTTCTGGAAAATAAACCACTGAAAATCCTATGGAGCTCAGTCTTACTCTGACTCACGTGGAGTCCCCATGAGCCACAGTCAACTAATTGCACACCAACTGGTTTGGGTTTTCTCCACGGATGAGCCATGGGGGAAGGGATGTCGATCTTTCAATAAATGAAGCCGCGGTCTACTTCAGTAATCATGAGGCCTGGCTCCCTTTTCCTAATTGATGTTAGACTAGCCATAGGAATGGGCTCATCCTAACTGTTCAAACTCAACAGCTACTGCTCAGAAGCCTTACACAGAGTCACTGTGAGTTGGAACTGACTCGACAGCACTTACCAACCACTGCTCATCAGTAGGTGAGTGAAGGAAAAAGGGGAGCACAGAATCGTATGGTAGAATATTTCATTGAGCTTAACTGGAATGTTAGGGAGCTCTAGTGATACAGTGGTTAAATGTTCAGCTACTAACCGAAAGATCAGTGGTTTGAAATCACCAACATCTTCAGGAGTGAAAGGAGTGAACTCCAGTCTGCACCCCAAAACACTGCAGCCTCAGAAGCCCTATGGGAGAGTTCTTCTCTGTCCTACAGGGTCACGGTGAGTGGGAATTGGCTTTGGATGGGGTGTTATAAACAGTCACGATGCTCACTGCTAATTTGGAGATTTGAGTTCAGCCAGAGGCAGCTGGAAAGAAAGGCCTGGTGATCCGTGGATCCCAGTTCTATTCTGACACACATGGGGTCTCTGGTTATGTCAATCTGGGCCATTCTCCATGTTGTCAAGCAGAGAACGTGGTAAAATTTAAAAACTCACTGGCTTATGTTGTGTTATTAAGTAGGTGCTGATGAGTAGAACTTCCTCCATAGGATTTTTCTATAATCTTAATGGGAGCAGATTGCCGATCTTTTTCTTGAACGGCTTCAAGTAACCAATCTTTCAGTTAGCAGCCAAGTGCTTAACTTCTGCACCACCAGGGCTACTGTGTATATGATTTATGTTACTGTTGTTGCTAAGTGTCGTCGAGTCAGTTCCGACTCAGAATGATCCTCTACAGAATTTCTGAGGAGCGGCTGGTGAGTGTGATACACCAGCCTTGTGGTTTAAACCAACCTTGCAGTCCAGTGCTTACCTTACTGTATTCTCTCTGTCTCTATATATTAAAAAATGATAGAAATAAGGACAAGAAGGAAGCACATACCATCTAGTTCAGTCCCTGGAGAAGGAAGAATGAAAGGAGAATGAGACAGGAAAGGCAGCAAAAGATACTTTAATTTTGTGTGCATTTTGTAGCATATTCTGAAATGAATGGGACACTTTCAAAACATTTTCTCTTACTGTTGTTATGTTGTTGTTAAGTGCTGTCGAGTTACTCTCAACTCTTAGCAAATCCTGTATAGGGTTTCTGAAGAGTGACTGATGAGTTCGAACCTTTGACTTTGCAGTTCAAACCCACCTTATGGTTGAGTGCTTATTCTGTAATACCACACCAGGACTCCTTCTGAGTTGTAGGTGCTTTTTTTGTTTGTATTATTCTCTGTATCAATGTTTCTAAAGAAAAATAATAGGAAATGTAAGAAGTTTGAAAAGTTGGTGCAAAGACTATTATCTTTTAATTCTGTTTTCCCACCAGCTTTAAGAAGCATCCTTTGTGTGAGTCTAAACCACACAGATTTTGGGACTATAAACCCTGAGTCAGAAGAGAGTTCAAAAGTTGTAGGAGTCAGCCACCTTTATAAGTTTAAATTGCATCATTTGGGTATAATTGAGTCTTTTTTCTTCCTCTCGCCTTTCTCCTTTTAGTCAAATTAAACTTATTGATTAGAGCCCATTAGTATGTAATGGATTGTTAATTTGACTCTTTTTACAAATCATATTTATCTGCGCCAATAAAATATTTGGATTTAATATTCGTATGTCACATTTATGGGGATGTTGATTGAGGGTCAAGTAATTTGTAGTGGAAGCAGACACCTTGTCCTTTCTCCACACAAGGGAAGATGCACAATTAGCTCCATGAACTCTTCTAAAGGTGTCAAGACTTAAATAGAACATTTGAGAAAAGGAGAGAAACGGACCTTTGGTTTTCTGCTTTTTCTTTTTTGCAAACTGGAAAGAAACTCATACAGTGTCTCCATACTCTTCAATAACAGACTAAAATTGGGGCCACCCACTGTAGTATTCAAGTTAGTTAAACGTGGTTGCAAAGTCTCTGTTAGGAACAAGAATCATTTCTCCTATTGAGGAAAATAGAGCCCAAAGACAGGGCAACTCCTGGTCTCTGAACTGGCTGAGAGCACTTTGCAGACAGTTGCTTCAACACGAAACCTGAAAACGTTTTCTGTATACAGTCATGTGCCATGGTATACTCTGTGAGATAGGATGTAATACGATTTGAACACTGTGCGAACGCCATATGTATTATTGGCTATAAGCAATCTCTAGGTTCTGAACATGCAAATACGCACAATCCATAGTTATGAGCCAACTTTCTTAAGCCTATTATATTAGAACTTTGAGGTACATACAGTGGTTTGTGATAACAGATGGGTGCTACTGTGCTATGCATATCAAACAAAATATTATTTTTACTATATTCTCATATCTGGAAATGTTTGTTGTTTTCTGAGTCTAGAAAGGTACATTATATATGGGTTCTATGGAGTTCTGGCCTAAAGGAGCTCTGGAAGCGTAGTGGTTGCGAATTGGGCTGCTAACCTCAAGGTCGGCAGTTCGAAACTCTTCCGCGGGAGAAAGATTTACAGCCTCAGAAACCCTGTGCAGGGTCACTATGAGTCGGAACCGACTCCACGGTACTTAACAACAACAACAACAATGGAGTTCTGCTGTGGCACTGGGTTACTAATCACAAGGTCAATAGTTCAAAACCACAGCCGTTCCTCAGAAACCTCGCTATGAGTTGGAACTGATTCTATGGCACATAATAACAACAACGTGTACTATGGCAAACGTTTGACTAACTGATGTCAGATAAGAATTAGACCTAACTCTTCCAAGCTAGATACACATTTGACTTACAGACAGATTTAGGGACTGAACTTGTTTGTAATCTGGGGACTTCCTGTCTACATATATGTACTGTACTGTATACATCTTGCTTTGTAAAAGGACCAGAGACATAAGGTACACATGTTCCACACGGGGAGCTGTTGCGGTTGCTATTTCCCAGTCTCCAATCAAAATTTCTGAACTCTATGTATGTCCTGGTGTGGCGCTGTGGGCTAATGTGTCAGACTGCAAAGTCATTTGAACTGCAAGGTCAGTGGTTCAAGCTCACCAGCTGCTCCTTGGAAACCCTATACAGGGTCGCTATGGGTCAGAATCGGCTCGACGGCACTTGATAACAACAACCTTTGGGTTATAGGTTGGGCTGCTAGCCTCAAGGTCAGCAGTTTGAATCTCCCAGTCATGCTGTGGGAGAAGGATGAGGCTTTCTGCTCCCCTAAAGATTTACAGACATGGAAACCCTATACAGGGTCACTGTGAGTTGGAACTGACTCAATGGCATATCACCACCATCACCACTATAAACTTATGGAAGCACAGACATGCACGTGGTTGGACAGTGCCCATCTGGGCATTATGTGGTGCATACTTGTATTTCACGTAGACGATAACTGAATGCTGCTGGTGATATGGATGCTGTGGATGAGTGAAGGACAAAAATACTAAAAGCCATTATTCTTTATTGAGTGGCTACTCTGCCTGATGATGGCATTGTAGGGTAAGCACTGGACTGCTAACCACAAGGTCCGTGGTTTAAGCCCACCAGCCACTCCTGGGAAAAAGATGAGGCTTTCTGCTCCGGTGAAGAATTACAGCCTTGGAAACCCTATATAGGCTCTCAATGAGTTGGAATTGACTTGATAAGACCCCAAAGCAGCAACAACTGTCTGCCTAGCCCTTGAGGTGATAATAAGAATTTTTAACAACAATTACAGCATGAACACAAACTATTGGAGATGGAAAACTAAGCAATTGGCAAGCCTTACTGGGGGTACTAAGTTTCTGTCCTGCTTGTTTCTTCAATAGGGAACGTTACATCTAAGTTCATTTAAGGCTCAATTATAGAAGTTGTATTTGCCTGACCTAGCAACATAATTGCTTTTCTAAAAAATTAACTTTATATATATACTAACTTTAACGCATGTGGATTTGTGTGTGTGTTTGTGTTGCTTTTATAAGCCACCTCAAACCTTCTGAGAAGCAGGCAGACTGTGTATTTAAAAAAGCAAAAAATAAAAAAACTACATTCTTTTCCTGATCCTGGCCAAATCCCATCACAAAGAAAACCAAGGCACCATCAGAATTCCTTTGTTGCCCAGGAGTTGTCCTATCAATATTGTATAAAGTAAGTAGGTCATTGACTAAGCCTCAAAACTTTTTTTGTTATTCCAGAGGTTTTTGGTGATATTTGATATAATGAGCGTCCATCTATATAAATAAATGCTCTTTTTTAGCGAAGCGGTAACATAAAAGGCTTATACAACCAGTGATGGCCTCTGATAGGCATTTGGTTCACGGTCTTGGCAGATAAAGCGCTTGGCTGGTCATCATTAATGATTGAGCACGATTGCTGTAAGTTTGTTTTGACAGCCAGCTTCAGTAGAAACTGTACACTGCTGTTGTCAAAGTGCTTTACTGAGCTCAGGAAACTTCTGTTTGTCGCCTAACAGTTGTGTGTCAGGAGCGAGATGCTTTGAACACGAACTGGGATTCTCCTGAGAACACGCATTCTTTCAACAGTTGTGAAGTGACCTCATTTTTAAAGCAATAACCTTTCTTTGATGAGGAACCCTGGTGGCACAGAGGTTAAAGTGATCGAATGTGAACTGAAAGGTGTGTGATTCAAATCCAACAGCTGTTCCGTGGGAGAAAGATGTGGCAGTGTGCTTTCATACAGATTACAGCCCCAGAAAGCCCTATCTATGGCCCAGTTCGACTCTGGGGTCCTTTGAGTTGGAATCAATGCAGCGGCAGTGGTTTTTCATTTATTTATTTAGTATTTATTTATATTTTTTGGCAAGCTTTCTTTCAAAAGCAAACACAAAACTATTAACCTCGACATTTTCTTATTGAATAGCGCTGTACTATTTTTCTCTAAGAACCCCAACGTCTTTTGTGAGCAGTCATTTTCCTAGATAAGTGTTTGGCAAGCCAGGATAGAGAGAGGAAGTGGGCAGTTTCCTTGGACTCAGCAGAAACGTGGAGTCAGAGCAGAAATCGTCCCGTGTAAGTCAGTCCTTAACTGTCAGCTCTGCAGCTCTTGTCTGCACAGGTTCCCAGGGGAGCATTTTTACACAAATATGTTATGGCTCTGGTTGAACTGTAAGAAGGCAGAATTGATTCCATTTGTTTGTTTCTTTCTACTGACCCTAACAAAATAAGTAATTTGGTCATTACATGGTAAATTTGAGCATCTGAAATTCCCTTACAATCTTGGCCAAGTTACTATAAATTCTAGCAACGTCATTTTATTATATCAGGACTGGGTCTAATAATATTTGGGGGATTAATGAGATGTTGGGACAATTCTTGTGTTTTTTGACTTTTGTAGGAACGAAATAATAAGGCCAAAAAATTATAAAACACACAATAATGATTTACACAGTAAGCAATACACCCTCAGGCAAAGATGGTTACATAAACCATGAGGTATTTGACCACGGCAACATCTAAGAAGTCTTAAAATGCTTAAATACCATGAGGTTTATAAATATTTTTAATAGTTAAGTGAACTTAACTTTCAATATTGCCTAAGATTCTATGAGGTTTGAGGTTGGAACTTGTTTTTCTAGTTTTTTTTTTTTTTTTTTTTAATATTTGAGTGTGCTTTGCTCAAGGTTGATGCAAGCAAGTTAGTATGGGTGCTTAATGGCATATCATAAAGGATTTAACTTAATTCCACCATAATGAATTAATTCTCTCAGTGACACTGTTTTCATTATAGATTTAATGACATCATCTTGGCCTAGATTCAGGAATTCATAACTCGAAGTTGTCCTGAACTCTCTAAAAACTAAAGTGGGCCAATAATTCTGCTTCCTGTCCGTGTGTCCTGAAACTGCAGGTCAGGGTACATGGTGAATCTCTGTTATTTTGAGTCGATGAGTTAAAAATGCCACAAGTGAGAGAAGTGGATTCCATATCCTCTTAAACTGTCTTTAGGGGCGTGCATTTTACAAATAATGAAACCAAGAAGTAGAAGAGCATCCCAATGTTTCTTTTCATTTTCTTAGGTCGTGGTTATTTGTTGTAAACATAAAAGGATAAATCTGTGATTCTAAATCATCATTCAGAAACTGGTTTTCACCAGCTAAGGAAAGAAGGAGTGGGTGTGAAAATCTTCCTGCTGCCTTTTCCAGGACTGCATTCATTTCCTTTCGGATTTGTTTATTTTGTGGCATTAGAGGGCTTGTGCATCCTATTTTTATAGGCTTGTATTGTTACCCCAGGAATGTTTTGGCAGATGCAAAATTAGAAACAAATTCCGAGTGTTCTCCAGTGCCCTTCAGGGTCTTAAAGGACAGGGACAAAGTGTGGTGGTTTGTCATCAGAGCTCCAGGAAGCCACAAGGAAATGGAGCTTAGAAACCAAATTGTTCAAAATGGGAAAGGAATGAAAAATGTGCAGCAGATGCTTCCAGCCTAGAAGTGTAAGCCTCAGGAGGAAGGACCACCAGTGATGCTAATTGGTCTCCAACAACGGCCGTTTGCACTGAGAGCTAGAGAGATGCTGTGTTATCAACATCTTTCCAGGACTTGAAATTGATCATTGTAGACACAAAGATCCACTTAGATCTCATTTGGCCACCTATCTGGAGTAGGGGTGCCACCCAGCATATGTGCAGATGGTTCCCACTGCGTTCAATAAAGTTGGGAAGCAGGAAATCTGTTTGTTTGTTGTTGTTTTGTTAGTTTATTGAAAGGAGCTGGTTGTTCATACCCTGAGTGCTGAACTGAGAAATGTTAGGCTGATTGTTTAGAACTGTGTCTTATCCTTCAAGACCAGTTTGACACCATTAAACTCTGTGATTTGGGCTAACTTCAGGAATGCAAGAGTAGATCAGGCAGTATGGGTACCAAGTCTGAATTAGCGGATGTTTTTAGCAGGGCGGATATAATTTCTCACGTCCAGTTGTAGACAGAACTAAGCAATTATTAAGTCAGTAAGTTCCAGACATCACTTGTGTGAGTACCACCTTTATGTGTGCTTGTCAAATTCAAGTCCATTTAGATTCATAGCAACGTCATGTGGCAGAGGAGAACTGCCTCACAGGTCTTCTAAGTTGTAATCTTTCTGGAAACAGATAGCCAGATCTTTGTTCCGCTGAGCTGGTGGGTGGGTTCTAACCGCCAAAGAGCTGCAGTTTTAACTGTTGTACTAGCGGCGATCCTGTACTCTAGTTTGTCTAACTTTTCCATTCAAACCAATTCAGGTGTGTGGTGGTGTTTTTTTTTTAATTAGATGAATGTATTTTAAAAAGAAAGTTTTCATCACTTTCATAAGTGGGGAACAGTCACCATGAGGAAAATGTAGCCATCAGAAATCAGAAGAAGCATTGCTAGCCTAAGGTTTCTGAGCCCCAGCCTTTTTCTTTCAGCACTAAAAGTGGAGATTTCTGGGTGCATATGAATGCACCAGTGGAGAGGCACTCGCTCTGTGATAATCAGAAGGATTTAAACAGCAGGATGAAAAGGACCCAATTTCTCCCACGTGAGTCCTCTTTACTTCAGGTACTCACAATGGGCTGGAACAGAAACCAACCTTCTCCTCAGGGTGCTTATTGTGTCACTTGAGTAAGAAAATACTTGTCCATCAGGATCAAGAATATATATCTGTTATTTTTCTAAATATACGCTGAACTGTATTGTATACATCCTGTGTTTCACAGGAATTTTTAAAACAGACTTATTAATAGCTGTGGGGACATTGAAGGTCGAGTGGTAAATGTTCTGCCTTCTCTACAAGAGACCTGAGTTCGATTCCCATTCATTGTACCTTGTGCAGAACCTCCACCTGTCTGCCAGTGGGGGCTTGTTGGTCAAACCTATGATGCTCAGTAGGTTTCAGCTGATCTTCAAGACTAACACAGATGAAGAGGAAAGACCTGGCTCTCTGCTTCTGAAAACCAGTCAATTAAACTATATGGCAAAAGGGAGAGCGAGAATATATTTATGCATATTTATAGGTTTGGCAAAGGCTATTTATACATGTGTCTTTAGCTATGCTACAAATATCTGGGCCTGACTCAATGACATCAAACAGCAAACCCCCAATGATCAGCTTCTGTGTATTAAGTGCTTGCTCTGTGTCACGCACTGTGCTAAATGCTTTGTGTGTGCTCACATATTTAATCTTCACAGTAAATACAGCTATATATGTATCTCACTTTACACATGTGGAAACTGAGATCCAAAGAAATGAACTATTCAAAGCCACACCAGTTGCCATTCAATTCCGGCTGACTGCAGTGCACCCACCCCCATCAAGGTGAGTTCATCTCCTAGTGACCCTATAGGAGAGAATAGAACTGCCCCATAGGGTTCCTGAGACTGCAAATCTTTACAGAGACAGACAGTTCCTGAGGAGCTGCTGGTGGGTTTGAACCACCGACCTTGAGGTTAGCAACCCATCATTTAACCCACTGCAACATCACGGCTCCCTGACTGCAGTGTAGGAAGCCTTCGTGTATATATTTTACAATGAATAAAGCTTATTTATGTTTGCTACTTTGTTTCTAGGCAAATCAATGCTCTCCAAGTCCCAGAGAGAACCTGTCTTCCATGTCAGTTAATTCATGTCACAAAGAACTGTCTAACAAGCCATGCCCAAACTCAGTGCTTAGGACAACAATCGTCTGTTATTGCCACTCATCTGGGGGTTGGCTGGAAAGATGCTGCTCAGGCTGGGTCCCGCATGCCTCTCTCATCCTCCTCCTGGGTCCAGAAGCTGAGTGAGGACAGTGCTTCTTAGGATGATGTGGAGAAACAAAGTACCAGCCCGACTATACAGAGTATTTCAAGCTCTCCTTGTATCGTGACTGCTAGCATCCATTGACCAAAGCAATGCATGGGACAGAGCCCAAGGTCAAGGGAGAGAGAAGTGCACTTCACCTGTAGAGAAAGAGAATGCAAATACTTGACAAAGGGCATGGATACTGGAGGGGCTGTATCAGGGCCAATAGTGCTGTCTCCCTCCCTGTAACTTTATTGGTTGGAGTCCCTGGGTGGTGAAGCAGCTAATGTACTAGACTGCTGACTGAAAGGGTGGAGGTTTGAGTCCAGCCAGAGGTATCTTGGAAGAAAGGTCTGGTGATCTACTTCTGAAAAAGTAGCCATTAAAACCCATGGTCTATCCTGGCAAACTTGAAATGGAGTCCACAACAACTTGCTTTTTTGTAATTTCATTGATTACTTGTTTTGTGTTCTTAAATACAACAAATACCTTCATCTAACCCCATTTAAATCCCAAGAATATTGAACTATAGAAATGAAGACTGTTACTAAGTATCGATTCCAAATATCTTGTTTGACATATGAGGAAACTAAAGTTCAATGAGGGACAATATCTTTCCAAGGTCCAGAGCAACTCCATGGCTGAGTGTGGAGCTGACCCAGGCCCGGGAGTCTCCTGCTCTGCAGGTCAGTGAGCCACCATCAGTGAAGTTTCCCTACAGTGCTTTTTCCAAGAAGACAGGGAAGCTATTTATGGAACCCCATAGGGAATGCGATGTCTGATTGGAGTTAAAAGAACAGGACAATAAAAATGTTTTAAGAAAAGTGACTGTAAGATATTTTGGATTTGCCCCTGGCTTGTATATAACTGAGATTAAATGTCACTGCAGAAAGCATAGACACATTTAAGTGAAAAATATCTGAGACTGCTTAAAGATAAACATATTAGTGATGGGGAGGGCACTATGCAAGAAGAGGGAGGGTGGCCGAAGAATGACGAAGACATATGATGTCAAGTTCACAGGGTGGGGCGCCCTGGACTTGAGACCTGATTTGGTGTTGGAAAGAGACAGGACAAACAAGCCTTATGTCCTTTCAAAGTGAGACCAAGATCAGCAGACCAAAGTCTTCAGCAAAGCACTAAGTTTCTTGCAACATACACATTCCCTGTAGAGTGGGGACGGGTTTACCCCTCGAGTGACTCATAGATTTGAGTGTTAAGTTTGGTTGACCTGATGTGGTGCTGTAAGATAAGCACTGGCCCACAAGGTCTGTTTGAACCACAAGGCTGGTGGTTCAAATTTGCTTGTCATTCCTTGGAAACCCTATAAAGGATTGCTATGGGTCTGAACAACAACATCAACAATGGTTGTTCTTTTCCTGGTTTCGGGTGTCTAGGCTGATGCCGCTCTAACTGCACAAGCCATAGGGCATGCCGATATTTTTGTGGTTTTGCACTTTTCCTCATATTCTTGCCCTTGGATTGGTTGTTGGCCCTTGATGCCCAATTCCTACCCTGCCCTCTTCCTTTCACGCTGCACCTGTCAAGTGAAGACACAGGGTATGCATGGTCTAAAGGGGATAGAGGTATATAGTGATATATACAAACCTTGAAGCAACAGTGTTCTGTGGGTAGACACATGGACAGAGACATAGGCTGAAGAGTGGGAAATGGCACTCAACAACAACAACAACATATATTTATATATCCCACAATTTAAGAGTTTGAAAGAGGATATTTACACATGAGCATTTACCTTTTCTGCAAACACAACTGTGAATGTGGTGGAGCATACAGCAGGCAAAATTACAAAAACTTCTTAGATTTTACCAAACATCTTAAGGCAATGAGTTGATGGTCCTGGGAGCTCAGGGCTATAGTCTCGGGGGACACAGTGGTCAACTGGCATAACAGAGTCCACAATTGTGTTCTTGGGTGAGTAGCGTCTGGGATCTCATAAGCTAGTGAGTGGCCGTATAAAGTGCAGCTATTAGTCTCTCCATGTGTGAAGAAAGAAGAGTGATAAGAATTAAGAGGCCTGGAGTCAATTCGCCTAATGGATTAATGATACATGTGAACACCAGTCTCTACAACTCTGAGGCCCGAAGAACTAGATGGTGCCCAGTACCACTACCAACTGTCCTGAAAGGGATTACATTTGCAGGTCCTGGATAGAGTGTGAGAAAATATGTAACAAAATTCAAAATTATTTAATAATAATAGAAAAAGACCAGATTTACTGTCAGAAAAAGACTGGAGGAGCCTGAGACTATGACCCTGGACCACCCTTTAGGTCTGAAAAGGAACTCACCCTTGTGGTCCAATTTTCAGCCAATCAGTAGATAGGTTTATAGTGGTAGGGGGTGGGGGTGGGGGGACAACAACACTAGCAAGGTATGCTCACCATAGAGTGATCATTCAAAATCCAAAGGGCAACATTTTCCTAAGGACATGGTTGAGAAGGGATGGGAAGGTGGGTGGGATGCAAACAGGAGCCACAGGGAGGAAGCAGCGGGGGTGGGGGTGTGTGTATAACTGTTGTTGCAGAACATCTTATGAATAGCAATAGAACATTGTCACATACAAGGCTGGAAGATGAGGCCCTCAGGCTGGAAGACAGACACAATATGAATGTCTCCTCAAAGTCGAACGATGGATCATAATGACATGGATGAAGCAAAGCTTTCAGGACCCTCACTTGCTAATGGGATATGACTGAAAATTAGAAGATACAGCTGCAAACATCCAATAATAATTGGGATGAGATGTGTACAAAGTATGGATCTAGGAAAATTGAAAGTCATAAAAAATGAAATGGAATACATAAAATCCACATCCAAGGCATTAGTGAGCTAAAATGAAATGGTGCTGGATATTTTAAATCAGGAATCATATGGTTTACAATGCCAGAAATGAAAACTGACCTTGAGTATATATCCCACCTGGATTTAGAAGCCATCTCAAGAACAGATTTGACTCATTGAACACTAATGTCCAAAGACCAGAAGAGCTGACATCAAAAAGATCATATATGAATAAGTCAAAAGGCAATGAAGGAGAAAGAAAAGACCTAAGTGGATAGAGACGCTGAAACTCATACTTGAGTACAGAATAGCTAAAGCGAAAGGAAGGAGCTCTGGTAGCGTAGTGGTTACGATTCAGGCTGCGAACCTCAAGGTCAGCGGTTTGAAACTACCAGCTGTTCCGTGGGAGAAAGATGAGACTTTCTGCTCCTGTAAAGATTTACAACCTTGGAAACCCTATACAGGGTTGCTATGAGTCAGAACCATCTCCACGGCACACCATCACCACCACCACCACCAAAGTGAATGGAATAAGAAGTAAAAATGGAACAGAAAATCTCAAAGGGAAGCTTGAGAAGACACAGTAAAGTATTATAGCAGAATGTGCAAAAACCTGGAGTTGGAGAACAAAAGGGAAGAAAAAGCTCAACATTTCTCAAGCTGAAAGAATTGAAGGAAAAGTTCAAGTCTCAGGTTGTAATATTCAAAGATTCTATGGGTAAAATGTTGAAATTTGGAAGAGCTTATCCATAAAAAGAGAGGTGACTCAATAGAATGTAAAAATAATCAAACAACATAATTAATATCACATCAAATGAAATTTTACTGAAGTTAATTAGAAAATGGTTGCAGTAGCAGAGAGACAGGGAGCTGCCACAAATGGAAGCTGAATTCAGAAGAGGATGTGAAATGAGGACTATCTATCTTTGCTGATGTCAGAGAGATTTGGGCTGAATGTTATTGTTGTTGTTAGATGTCATATAGTCGGTTCTGACTCATAGAGACTCTGTAAAAGGTTTGCAAGGAGCCGCTGGTGGGTTTGAACTGCTGACCTGGTGGTTTGAAGTCCAGTGCTGATCCTACAGTACCACACCAGGAATTCATCCTGGATATTAGTGAGCTGAAATGACTGGTACTGGCCTTTTTGAATCTGACAATCATGTGGTTTTACTGTGCCGGGAAATGACAGATTGAAGAGAAATGGTGTCACAGTCATCATCAAAAAGAACATTTCAAGATCCATCTGGAAGTATAATGCTGTCTGTACAGTATAGTATCGAATGACTTATTCATTGCAAATACCTTTTATAAGCAACATAAAAGATGACTGTATACCTGGACCTCACCAGATAGAATACACAGAAAGCCAACTGACTATATTTGTGGGAAGAGATGATGGAAAAGATCCATATTATCGGCTAAAACAAGGCCAGGGGCAGACTGTAGAACAGATCATTAATTTCTTATATGCAAGTTCAGGCTGAAGCTGAAGAAAATTAAAACAAGTATGTGAGAGCCAAAATATGACCTTGAGCACATCCTACCTAAACTTAGAGATCGTATATATTTGATGCATTCGATGTTAATGAAAACTAGAAGAGTTGTGGGATGACATCAAGAACATTATACAGGAAGGAAGCAAAAGGGCATTGAGAAGAGATGAAAGAAAGAAATGACCAAAATGCCTGTCAGAAAAGACTATAAAACTTGCTTTACAGCATAGAGATGCTAAAGAAAATTGAAGACACGAGGAGGTAAAAGACCTGAATAGAAAATTTCAAAGGACAGCTTGAGATGACAAAGTCAAGTATTACAATGAAATGTGCAAGGAGTTAGAAAACCAAAAAGGAAGAAATGTGGTCAGCATTTCTCAAGAATTCAAGCCATGACTTGCAGTAATGAAGGATTCTATGCCACTCTTTGGAAAGCCTATACAGGTTTGCTATGAGTTGGAACCGACTCAACAGCATTTAGCAACAACAACAACATGGGTAAAATATTGAGTGATGCAGAAAACATCTAAAGAAGATAGAAGAAATACATAGAGTCACTGAGCCAAAAAAGAAATGGTTGCTGTTCAAATAGCTCAAGATAAGATATGAGATAATGGTATCAAAGGAAGAAAACCAAGGAGCACTGAAGGCATTGGCAAACTGCAAGACCCCAGGATTTGATGGACTACAAATGGAAATATTTCAACAAACTGATGCAGCACTGGAGGCACTCACTCATTTATGCCAAGAAATTTGGAAGACAGCTACCTGGCCAACTGACTGGAAGAGATCCATATTTAGGTCCATTTCAAATAGAAGTGACCCAATGGAATGTGGAAATCATTGGACAGTATCATTAATATCACATGCAAGTAAAATTTTGCTAAAGATATTTCAAAAATGGCGGCAACAGGATATTGACAGCAAACTGCCAGATTCAGATGTTGTAAACAAGGGATACTATTGCTGGCAGCAGATGATCTTAATTGAAAGCAGAGAACACCAGAAAGATGTTTACCTGTGCTTTATTAAGTATGCAAACGTTTCGACTGTGTGGATCATGACAAACTATGGACAACATTTCAAAAAGTGGCTATTTCAGAACACTTAGTTAAACCTGAACACAGACAAAGTGGCAATTGTTTTACAGAACAAGGGGACACTGAATGGTTTAAAATCAGGAAAGGTGTGTGGTCAGGGTTGTATTCTTTTACCACACTTATTCAGTCTTATTGCTGAGCACATAATCTGAGCCACTGGATTATATGACGAAAAATGTGATATCAGGATTGGAGGAAGACTCATTAACAAACTGTGATATGCAGTTTGTACTTATTGATGAAGATGAAAGACCACAGCCTTCAATATGGGTTGGACCTTGAAGTAAAGAAAACACAAATCTTCACTTCTGGAGCAATAAATACTAACATATAAATGGAGAAAAGATTGACGTTGTCAAAGACCATTCTGCTTGCATCCACTATCAACACTTATGGAAGTAGCTGCCAAGAAATCAAATGACATATCGCACTAGGCAAATCTACCATAAAAGACCTCTTTAAAGTGTTCAAGAATAAAGATGTCAATTTGAGAACTAAGGTGCTCCTGACCCAAGCCATGGTATTTTCTATAACCTCATATGCGTGTCAAAGTTGGACAATGAATAAGGAAGACTGTAGAAGAATTAATGCACTTGAGTTATGGTGTTGGAGGAGAATATTAAAGGTATCATGGGCTGACAGAAGAATAAACAAATCTGTGTTGAAAGAGGTACAACCATAATGCTCTTTAGAAGGCAGAATGGTAAAACTTAGTGTGAGAGCACACTGTGGACATAGTATCTGAAGGGGCCAGTCTGTGGAGAAGGGCATCATGCTTGGTAAATTGGAGGGTCAGCAAAAAAGAGACAACTGCCTCCAGACCCCAACAAGATGGATTGGAACAGTGACGGCAGCAATGGGCACAAGTGTAACAATGATTGTGAGGATAGTGCAGGACAGGCAGTGTTGTGGTGTTCTGCACAGGGTTGCTATGAGTCAGAACTGACTTGGTGGCACGTGTCACCAGCAACAACAATCACTTTATCAAGCACGCTGTCTTTCTCCAGGGTTGGGTCCCTCCTGATAAGATGTCCACAGTATGAGAGATGATGTCTCCCCATCCTGTTTTCTAAGGAGCATTCTGGCTGTGCTTCATCCAACACAGCATTATTTGCTCTCTGGCAGTCCACGGTACTTCTAAGACGCTTCTCCAACACCATAACTCAAATGCCTCAATTCTTCTATGGCCATCCTTATCTATTGTCCAACTTTCACATGCATAGGAGCTTTTCCACCATCTCTTTCCAAAGTTGCAGTCAATTTGATTTCTGTGTATTCCATCTGGTGAGGTCCATGTGTTTAGTCATCTATTATTTTGTTTCAAAATGGTATTCGCAATGAAGACGTCATTGGTCTTACAAAGTTTTATCGTGTCATCTCCAGCATTGTTTCTATCACCAAGACCTTATGTTCCAAGTACTGATCCTTTCTCTTTGTTTCCAACCTTTGCATTCCAGTCACCAATAATTATCAATAAATTTTGATTGCGTGTTTGATCAATGTCAGACTGAAAAGATGGTAGAATTCTTCAATTGCCTCATCCCTGGCTTTAATGGTTGATAACTAAATTTTAGTAATAATGGTATTAACTGGTCTCCCTTTTAGGCATATGGCTATTATCCTGTTACAGACAGAATTGAACTTCAAGATAGATCTTGAAATCTTCTTTTTGATGATGAATGCTACACTATTCTTTTTGGATTTGTCATTCCTTGAATAATAAACCATGTGATTGTCAGATTCAAAATGACCAATACCAATTCATTTTAGCTCACTAATGCCTAGGATATCAATCTCTATGCATTCCATTTCATTTTTGACAACTTCCAATTTTCCTAGTTTTATACTTCATATATTCCACATTCTGATTATGAATTTGCAGCTGTTTCACCTCATTTTGAGTTGTGACCCATAAGCAAATGAAGGTCCCTAAGACTTTACTCCATGTGTATGTATCGTCAGCATCAACTCTTCTTTGAAGAGGCATCTCTTCCCCCAGCTGTATTTTGAGTGCCTTCTAATCTGAGGGGCTTGTCTTCTCATCTTATATCTGACAATATTCTGGTATTGTTCATAATGTTTCAAGTATCCAATGTGCTGGTTCTATCTGACTGTGTTCCACTGCTATTGATAAGGCTTTCAGTGGCTAAGCATTCCGAGGTAGCCGGCCTTACCTCCTTCCTAGTTTGTCTTACTTTTTACACTCTACTGAAACCTGCCCACTATGGGTGGTCCCGATGGTGTTTAAAATACTGGTAGCATAGCTTCCAACATCACAGCAACATGCAAGTCACCACAAGGTGACAACAGAGGAGTGGTAGATTTTGGCTTAAGACAGAGAATAATACCAGACAGATTTTTATTTGTGTTTTATTGACTATGCAAATACTGAATGTGTGGATCATAACAAACCATGGATACCATTGCAAAGAATGGGAATTCCAGAACGCTTAACTGTGTCTACACAGAATCTGTGTATAGACCAAGAGGCAGTTAATTCAAACAGAACATGGAGATACTGAACCATTTAATATCAGGAAAGGTGTGTACCAGGGTTGTATTCTTTCACCATACTTAGTCAATCTGTTTGCTGAGCAAATAATCTGAGAAGCATGATATATGGAAAAGAATATGGCATCAGACTTGGAGGAAGGCTCATGAACAACCTGTGATATGCAGATGACACAACCTTACTTGCTGGCAGTGAAGATTGGAAGTACTTTGATTCAGTATGTAAAGAAAACAAAGATCATTACAATTGTACCAATAAATAACATAATGATAAACAGAAAATAATGAAGGTGTCAAGGTTTTCAGTTTACTTGGATCCAAAATCAATGCTCATGGAAGCAGCAGTCAAGCAATCAAATGATATATTACATTGAACAAACCTGCTGCTCATGGAGACAACGTTTAGCCTAATTTGGACATGTGGTACTATAGGATCGGCGCTGGACTGCAAATCACTCAAAGACTGGCAGCTTAAATCCTCCAGCTGCTCCTCAGAAATCCTATACAGGATCACTATGAGTTAGAACTGACTCAACAGCACTTAACAACAAGTAACAACATCAAGAGTCACCATCTTGGTGTAGTGCTGTAGGATAAGGCCTGGACTGAAAGGTTGGTTGGAACCACAAATTTGGTGGTTCAAACTTACCACTCACTCCTCAGAGACTCTATACAAGGTGACTGTGAATTGGAACTGATTCTGCAGCACTTAGCAACAAGAGGGACCAGTCCCTGGAAAAAGGACATTATGCTAGCAAAGCATGTGAAAAAGAGGACAGTCATAGAGAAGGAAGAAGATTCTCACTGGGATGAACTGACGCAGTAGCGGTAACAATGGTAATGCTGGCACAGGACTGACTAGTATGTTCTTCTGATGGACATAGACTTGCTGTGAGTTGGAATTGACTTTATAGCACCTAACAACACCCACAGCCCTGCTGCTCTTTGCAGTGTTGTTCGGTACCTTGTTGTTGTTGTTATTAGTCTAATGTCTGCAAATAGGCAGTGCAATCTACGGTTAGAGCATGGTTCTGACCTATTTGGCTTGTTTCAACACTTACCAGCAGCATAATCTTGAACAAGTTGTTTCTGCTTTCAATCACTCAGTTTTCTGATTTGTAAAATGGGAACATAGTGAAATTACTTATGTCACATGGCTATGTGAGAAGTCTACCAGTTAACACATGCAGAGCATTAGAACAGAACCTGGTATGCATTATCTTTTTGTAACAGATTTTTTCTCTCCCTTTGTATGAATGCATTAAAATGTATTTACCAACCTCCTTTGATGGGACATTTAAGCTATTTTCAGGATTTTGCTACTGCAAACAATGCTGCAGTATACTCTCATATAAATATATTTGTACAATCATGTGAGTTTATGTAAGAGAAGAAAATTCTTGAAAATAAAATAAATATGTCAAAGGGTATATATATCTTAAATTTTAATATATATATTACCAAAGTTACTCCATGTAAGTTTGTAGCAGTATGTTCTCTTCAAACAACATTTGAGAATATGCCTATTTTCAAAGGAAATCACTCTGGGGGTTATGCAACCTTCCCATTTTTATCAATATGGTGAGTAATTGATTATTGTTGTGGTGAGGTGCTGTTGAGTAGTTCTGAAATGGTTAATGTTCAACTATTTCAAGAGGTAGCATATGATCAAGAGCTAATGATACTGAAGGAGGAAGTCCAAGGTGCATGAAGGAATTGGCAAAGAACAAGGCACCAGGTATAGATGGAATCAAAATTGACATCTTTCACAAAAGTGAGGCAGCACAGGAGGCACTCACTCATCTCTGCCAAGAAATTTGGAAGACCAAATCTGGCCAACTAATTGGAAGAGATCCGTATTTGTGTCCATTCCCAACGGAATGCTGAAATTACAGACAATCTCTTTGATATCCCATACAAGTAGAGTTTTACTAAAGGTAATGCAGAAATGGTTGCAAGCATACACTGACAGAGAACTTCCAGAGGTTCAAGCCAGATTTAGAAGAGGCCATGGAATGAGGGATATCATTGCTGATGTCTGATGGATGTTGGCTGAAAACAGGGAATGCCAGAAAGATGTTTACCTGTGCTTTATTGACTACGCAAAGGCTTTCGATTGTTTGGATCATGACAAGCTATGGACAACAGTGCGAAATATGAGTATTCCAGAACACTTAATTGTGCTCATGAGGAATCTGTACATGGATCAACAGTCAGTTGTTGGAACAAAAAATGGAAACACTGAATGGTTTAAAATTAAGAAAGGTGCGTGACAGGGTTGTATTTGTTCACCATATTTATTCAATCTGTATGCTGAGCAAATTATCTGAGAAGCTGAATTATATGAAGAAAACATGGCATCAAGATTGAAGGAAGACTCACTAACAACCTGAGATATGCAGATGATACAACCTTGCTTGCTGAAAGTGAAGAGGACTTAAAATACTTACTGATGAAGATCAAAGAGCACAGCCTTCAGCATGGATTGCATCTCAGTGTAAAGAAAACAAAAATCCTCACCACTGGACAATTAAACAACAATCTTCTCAACTGAGAAAAGATTGAAGTTGTCAAGGACTTCATTTATCTTGGCTCAACCATCAACATTCATAGAAGCAGCAGTCAAGAAATCAAACGATGTATTGCATTAGGCAAATCTGCTGCACAAGACCTTTTTAAAGTGTTGAAGAGCAAAGATATCAGCTTGAGGCCTAAGGTGCACCTGACCCAAGCTATGGTATTTTCAATAACCTCATATGCATGTGAAAGCTGGACAGTGAATAAGGAAGACCATAGAAGAATTGATGCATTTGAGTCATGGTGTTGCAGAAGAATATTGAAAGTGCCATGGGCTACCAAAAGAACCAACAAATCTGTGTTGGAAGAAGTGAAGCCGGAGTGCTCCTTGGAGGCCAGGATGGACAGATTTCATCTCTCATAATTTGGGACATATTGTCAGGAGGGATCAATTGCTGGAGAAGGATATCATGTTTGGTAAGATGGAAGGTAAGAGAAAAAGAGGAAGACCCCTCCGCGAGATGGATTGGCAAAGTGGCAGCATCAATGGGCTCAAGCATGGCAACAATTGTGAGCTTGACCCAGGACTGGGCAGTGTTTCGTTCTGTTGTGCATAGGGTCACTATGAGTCAGTACCAACTCAATGGCACCTAACAACAACAACAACAACAATATAAGGCTTCCAAGAAGCAACTGGAAGGTTTGAACTGCCAACCTGTGGCTTACAGTTCAGTGCTGACCCTACAGCCCACACTAGAAGTCCTGGCTCCCCTTTGGAGAATCTAACATTTTCCCAGGTTACTAATAAGTTTGACCATGTGTTTATATTTTTACTATAGATTTGACTGTATTTTAAACTTTTATCTCTTTGAGCATCTATGAAGTTTGAACATCTCATTCATGTTTTTATTCTTCAGTAATATTTTTTTAAAGACATGAAATGATCATTCCTTTGACTATATATTTGTTTGCAGTTTGTCTTTTCATTTTTTGTGACTTTTAATTTTTTCACACAAAATATTTTTATTTTAAAGTACTCAAATTTATCACTCTTTTATTTACTAATTTCTTGGTGTTATGTCTCACATAGAAAGTCTTTCCAAATTGTGTTTTTATCAAAACAAAATTATTCAAGTTTCAAACTTCTAGGGTAAGAGGATCTGCACTGAGCTGACCTTCTACAACAAAGACCTGGGAGACCATGTGAAGCAGATACAGATGGTAGTCCTGGAACCCTGAGCATCTGAGAATAGGACAGAGAGATGGACTGAATGCTGACTGAATGAAGAAGCTGCACAGGAGCAGGGAGGGAGAACAACGGGAGGGCTGTCAGCTGTCCTAGAACATCATGACCTTCTTGAGCTTTCTTTCTGGTGGATGTTGATACTGCAGCCTAGCAGCACAGGGCATAGCTGTAGGAGAGAGGCAAGGAGGTACAGTTCACCCTTAGTCCCTGCACTCTCCTGGTAGCTGGGCACATGGCCAGTAGCTGTCCTCACCAGCCCAGTGACCTGCACAGCCTCTGTTCTTCCTGATTTTGGAGGCTTGTGAACCTGCCCCGAACTATGCTACACAAATAGCAAACAGAGAACTGTGTTCACACTTCCAGTCTCCATCACATCCACCAGGAAAGATACGGTGAGTGCCTAGTAACACACCAGCATACAATCATCAATTAAATATTTATACAAGGACAAGACAATGTTTCAGAGAAAATGGACAATTTCAGCTTACATGAAGAAACAAGACAGAGTGCCTCAAACAAGTGACCAAGAGATGAGAAAATGCAGTCATGTTTATGAGAATATGAAAAGAATCAGTCTGCATGCACTCATTCAAAATCCAGGTGTGCATTGAATAGTGCAACATGTTATGTTAAATGAAGACACCTGTCCACCGGCACTTTCCAATACAGAGTCAGAAAGTATAATACCAGAAATGGTAGTGCAACTATTTGAGAACAAATTTAAAAGAATGTATTGAGGTACATTAAAAGGATTGAGAGAATGATTGAGAAAACTGCAGATAAAGTCAAGAAAACACAGACAACACTTTAGAAATATGCAGTAAAACACTACACGAACAAATTGACAAACAAATGAAACACTGGAAACAATACACAAACAGCAGCTAGAAAGCCAGAAGATTGATAGTAAGACTTAAGAAATAGATAATGGCTTGAAAGGGCAAATTAAAATTGAATCAATGGAAGGCTGAATTCGTGAGCTTGGAAACAAATCTATTAATATTCCATCTACTAGAATAATAATCAGGAATAAAAAAAAGAACAAAAAATTCCAAAGACAGTCTTAAGATTGATGTGGGACATTATCAAGAGGAATAACTTACGTATGATTGGAATTCCAGAACAGGAAGATGTCAAGTTGCCCCAGAATATCTCTATGAAAAGTGTTCATTAATAATCACTTCCTTTTTTGAGACGTCTTTTTGATTCTTTATGTCTTGTGTTCTTCACAATATTGCTGATTATACCAGGTCCACTTTACAGGTGCAGAAACTAAGACCCAGGGAAGTGACTGGAGACACACTCACCCTCTCACCCTGTCACTCAGGGTTACAGACTCCAAATCCTGTGCATTTTCCATTATCCCAAGAGAAATGCAAGTGAAGGAATTCATTTTAGTTTAGAGATAGGAGGGAGCAAATACAGCCATCTGTATGAGAGTATATAAACAATCATCCAAGATGAACTCATTCAAAATCCAGGTGTATGCTGAATAGCGCAACATACTATGTTAAATGAAGTCACCTGACCACCTCCACTTTTCAATTCTGATGTTCCTCAGGTTGTTGTTGTCAGGTGCCATTGAGGCAGTTCTGATCATAGCTACTATACAACAGAGAGAAACGCTGTCTGGTCCTATACCATCCACACAACTGTTGCTGTGTTCGAGTCCATTGTTGCTGCCAGTGTATCAAACCATTTCATTTATGATCTTCCTTTTATTTTCAATGACCTTCTACTTTACTAAGCACGATAGCCTTCTTTAGGCGGAGTCCATGTGAATGACTATGATTCAGTTTGCAACATAAAGTGCTACAGAACTTCTGATTAATAACATGTATTAGGTACAACCACATTCCTGCTTTGAGCTGCTCATATAAAAATTAGAGAAAAAAACAATGCTGAGACTTTGATCCCTTGTTTGAAATCTTGTTGTTATAAATAAATAGGGTTTCAGCATAAATATACTAATGATTTTCCCTATGCAAATTATATTGGTTTCTTAGCAACAAAACAAATAAGTGTTTCCCCTCCAGTTCTGCATGTGTTAGTTTAGAAAAGGCACGGGATCAGTTAATTAGAGAGTGGTTGGGGGGTGATTTGTAAATGCCATATTAACATGTCGCTTGCTTTGTAACACCCGAAGACTGTTAAGTATAAGGATGCCATTTCTGGTATTGTTGGCTTATGTTTTTCTCTAGCTCTTTTTCCAACTATTATTTGTGATAAAAATGATATCTTTGGTTACAACTTCTAATTACAGATGTACTTAGAGTTGAGAAAAACAGGTACACAAAAATGCAACCTAACATTGAAGCTAAACCATGGTATTATTAGAATTTTGACATACTGAGGTAGTCCTTTTCCATCTTCATTTTACTGGGGAGAAAACTAGCTTAGAGTAGGAAACTGACATATCTAAGAGGTTGTGTTTCTACTCAAACCAGAGTCTCCTATTTGCCGGCAATTCCCTCTTTCATTCCAAGGCTTGTTGGTTATTCTTTTGTTTAAATGTTTTATTGTGAATTATGTGATGGTTTACATGGGGAGAACATTAGTTTTAAATTCATCCTATTGTATATCGTTTCATTGTTATGGTTACAATCCCTTCCATGCATCATCCATCAACCAAAGGGTATATATACCCTGCAAGCCTGCCCCCCAGTTGTCAGTACACAGTCTCCCTCCCTAGGTCTAAAGTCCCCAGCCATTCCATCTATCCACATCATTGTCTCTGCCTTTATCTCTGGTGTCACTGCTTCTCTGGGTAGGATCCCACTCTCTGCTTTTCTCCCTTGATGATCCCAGGGACCTCCGCTCCTAGACTGCAAAGTTAATCACTCCTCTCCTTGCTAGAAAACGTCTACCTTTACATTTCCAACCCTCACAATCAGTCCTGATAACAATGATTCACTATTATATCCCAAGAGACCTATCCGCATTTCCTTTCATCAGTCCCACCTAGGCAGATTGGATACTACTCAGTGGAGATTCTACCTTCTTCCATGCCCTCTGGATCTAGGTTCCCTCTTGAAAGCTTGTAAGCAAGTCACTTCTTGCCTTTGTAGCCCACCCCACCTCCAATTATGGGTAGCCAATGTCCAAGTTGCCCATCCCTGTCTACTTTGTGTATGGAGGGGGCGGGAATGATCCTCACTGTAAAGATTTGTTTCCTCTTTTGAGCTACTGCATCCATAGGTGTAACTCAAGTTCATCAAATTGTACCAGATTACTCTTTTTTTACTCTTCTTTCTTCTTCTAGTTGAGCTCTGATCATCCAGTCATTGAAACCAGGTCAAGTGGGTATTATCTACAAGTGTGGATGTTCTTATGCGTATGCCCTCTCTTCTTATCAGCTGGACACTTCACTCTTTACTCTAGTCCTCTGTGGCTGTGTCACTGACTCTGGGTTCAAGAGTCCCCAGGTCTTGCCACACTGCTGGCCAACCAGGTCTCCACCCGGGTTCACAGGAGTCCATTGAATGTTGTAGGGCTTAGCTTGCAGCTTCATTGCTGTTTTTCCCTCACTTCCCCTTATCGGTGACAAACATGGTCACCAATCAGAGTGTGTATTCCCATTGAGTCTTAGTCTTGGAAGGGGGTTTGCTCTGAAGGGACCTGACCACTTGCCTTTATGTCTCCCGGGAAAGCAACTTGCTTGTTCTTGTAGTCATCAGTTGGTCTGCCTTTATTGTTTTGTATTTTTCCTGTCAGTCTTTTGGTTATTCTTTAAATAACCAACTCATTAGTGTTTTCTTTTTGCTAAGGATTTGTTTATATTTCTATCTGTTTTCCATTTATCTTGGATTTTATTTTTGCTACAAATAACTCTCCCTTCCTTTCTTGTAGCATGGTTAAACTGACCTCTACTAAATCTGACTTATGAGATGCTAGCAGGGAGATGCTACCACTCGTCTGTCAGTTTGTCGTACTGTGGTGGCTTTTGAGTTGCTGTAATTCCGGAAGCTATGCCACAGGTATTTTAAATACCAGCAGGGTCACCGATGGTGGACAGGTTTCAGATGAGTTTCCAGACAAAGACAGACTAAGAAGAAGGAGTGATGAACTACTTCTGAATATTTAGTCACTGAAAACCTTATAAATAGCAGAGAAACATTGACAGATATAGTGCCGGAAAATGAGCCCCTTATGTTGGAAGACACTCAAAATGAGACTGTGGAAGAGTTGCTTCCTCAAAGTAGAGTTGACCATGATGATGCAAATGGAGTAAAGCCTGTGGGAGAAAAGCCTGCGGAACCTTCATTTGCTGATGGGGCACAACTCAAAATGAAGAGAAAGAGCTGTAAACATCCATTAATAATCGGCGCATGGAATGTACAAAGCATGAGTCTAGGAAAATTGGAAATTGCCAAAAATGAAATAGAATACATAAATATCCATATTTTAGGCATTAGTGAGCTGAAATGGACTGGTATTGGCCATTTTGAATCTCACAACCACATGGTTTACTATGCCAGGAATGACAAATTGAAGAGGAATGATGTTGCAGTCATCATCAAAAAGAACATATCAAGATCTGTCATGAAGTACAATGCTGTCTGTGATAGGATGATATCCCTGCACCTGCAGGGAAGACCGACTTCATGAGTCGGTACAAACTCGATGGCACCTAACAACAACAAGGAAAACCAATTAATACCACTATTATTCAAATTTATGCACCAATCACTAAAGCTAGTGAGGATGAAATAGAAGAATTCGACCAACTTCTTCAATCTGAAATTGATCAAACATGCAATCAAGATATATTGATAATCACTGGAGATTGGAATGCAAAGGTTGGAAACAAAGAGATAGGATTAGTAGCTGGAAAACATGGCCTTGTTGATAGAAATGATGCTGGAGATCGCATGATAGAATTCTGCAAAATCAATGATTTGTTCATTTCAAATACCTTATTCAGACAGCATAAGAGATGACTATACACATGGACCTCACCAGATGTAATACACAGAAATCAAATTGACTACATCTGTGGAAAGAGAATGTGGAAAAGCTCCATATCATCAGCAAACAAGGCCAGGGGCAGACAATGGAACAGACCATCAATTGCTCATATGCAAATTTAGACTGAAACTGAAGAGAACGAAAACAAGCCCACGAGAGCCAAAATATGACCTTGAATATACCCCATCTGAATTTAGAGATCATCTGAAGAACAGATTTGATACATTAAACACTAAAGACCAAAGACCAGAAGAGTTGTGGGATGACATCATACAGGAAGAAAGCAAAAAGTCATTAAGAAGACAAGAAAGAAGGAAAAGATCAAAATGGATGTCAGAAGAGACTCTGAAACTTGCTCTTCAGCAGAGAGATGCTAAAGTAAATGAAAGAAATGAGGAGGTATAAGAGCTAAACAGGAAATTTCAAAGGTCAGTTCAAGAAGACAAAGTCAAATATTACAACAACCTGTGTAAAGATCTGGAGTTAGAAAATCAAAGGGGGAGAACACGCTCAGCGTTTCTCAAGCTGAGGGAACTGAAGAAAAAAAATCAAGCCTCAACTTTTGTTATTGAACGATTCTCTGGTCAAATTACTGAATGATGCAGAAGACACAAAAAGTAGATGGAAGGAATACACAGAGTCACTGTACCAAAAGTAAATGGTCGATGTTCAACCGTTTCAAGAGGTAGCATATGATCAAGAGCAAATGATATTGAAGGAAGAAGACATTGAAGGACTTGGCAAAGAAAAAGGCACCAGGAATTGATGAAATACAAATTTAAATCTTACAACAAAGTGAGGCGATACTGAAGGCATTTACTCATCCATGCCAAGAAATTTGGAAGACAACTATCTGGCCAACTGATTGGAAGAGATCCATATTTGTGCCCATTCCAAAGAGAGGTGACCTAACAGAATACGGAAATCATCAGACAATATTTTTGATAGCCCATGAGTGTAAAGTTTTACTAAAGGTAATACGGAAATGACTACAAGCATACATTGACAGAGAACTTCCAGAGGTTCAAGCCAGATTCAGAAGAGGATGTGGAATGAGGGATATCATTCCTGATGTCAGATGGATCTTGGTTGAAAGCAGGGAATACCAGAAAGATGTTTACCTCTGCTTTATTGACTACACAAAGTCTTTCGCTTGTGTGGATCATGAGAAGCTATGGACAACATTGTGAAGTATGAGTATTCCGGAACACTTAATTGTGCTCATGAGGAATCTGTACATGGACCAAGGGGGTTTTTTGAACAGAACATGGGAACACTGAATGGTTTAAAATTAGGAAAGGTGTGTGACAGGGTTGTATTCTTTCACCATACTTATTCAACCTGTATGCTGAGCAAATAATCCAAGAAGTTGGTTTATGTGAAGAAAACTGTGGCATCATGACTGGAGGAAGACTCAATAAACTGCAATATGCAGATGATACAATCTTGCTTACTGAAAGTAAAGAGGATTTAAAATACTCTTTGATGATGAGTATTTTAAATGATGAAGAAATAAAATGCTCTTTGATGAAGATCAAAGAACACAGCTTTCAGTATGGATTGCATCTCAATGTAAAGAAAACAAAAATCCTCACCACTGGACCAATAAACAACATTCTTTTCAACTGAGAAAAGATTGAAGTTGTCAAGGACTTCATTCATCTTGAATCAACCATCAACACTCATGGAAGCAGCAGTCAAGAAATCAAATGACGTATTGCATTAGGCAAATCTGCTGTACAAGACCTTTTTAAAGTATTGAAGAGCCAAGATGTCAGCTTGAGGATTTAGGTGCGCCTGACCCAATCGTGGTATTTTCAATAACCTCATATGCATGTTGGACAGTGAATAAGGAAGATCATAGAAGAATTGATGCATTTAAGTTATGGTGTTGGAGGAGAATATTGAAAGTACCATGGGCTGCCAAAGGAACAAACAGATCTGTGCTCGGAGAAGTACAGCCAGAGTGCTCCTTGGAGGCTAGGATGGCCAGACTTTGCGTCTCATACTTCGCACAGATTGTCAGGAGGGACCAGTTACTGGAGAGGTATATCATGTTTGGTAAGGTGGAGGGTTAGAGAAAAAGAGGAAGACCTCCACCAAGTCAGAATGACAAAGTAGCAGCATCAATGGGCTCAAGCGTGGCAACAACTGTGAAGTTAGCCCAGGACTAGGCAGTGTTTTGTTCTGTTGTGCATAGGGTCACAATGAGTTGGTAGCGACTTGCTGGCACCTAACAACAACAACAAGCAGGGAGATGAAATAGGAGCTTGGGAATGTGGTAAGAGATAGAGTTCAATAATATTCAGGATAAATTCTCCAGTAGAAAAGCTAAGATCAGTTGACCTAATGATCCAGCATATGTGAAGCCTATGTTTATTGTTGCTAAATTACATTGAGTCAGTTCTGACTCACAATGACTCTGTATAGGACTTCTGAGGGTTAGCAGTGCAGCACTTATCCTACAGCACCATGCCTATGGTTTAGCTGTGGAAGAAATTGCTAGTATCTTCTGAAGTGGTTACACCACTTAGCATTCCATTAGAAATGAATGAGAGTTCCTGTTGCTCCACATCCTCATCAGCATTTCATGTTGTCTGTGTTTTTACTTTTAGCCACCCTAGTAGGTGTGATGCTATAGAACAGATAACCACAAGTTAGGCAGTTCAAACTCACCAACTACTCTTGTAGATGCTGTACAGTGTCATTTTGAATCACAACTACCTCGATGGCACACAACAACAATAGGTGTGCAAGGAACCCTAGGGATGCTATAGATTAGATGTTGAGCTGTTAATCCCAAATTCAGTAGTTTAAATCCACCAGCCAGTCCTGCAAAGATTGACAGTCTCAACAACCCTATGGGACAGTTTGAGTCTGATTTATGAGTCAGAATAGACTGGTTGGTATTGGGTTTTTATTTGAGTAGGCGAGGCATGTTTCATAACGTCTCCCAGTGATTTCCGGTGGGACTGAGCCCCAGTGTCTACAAAGGCAGCCTGCTCATCAGTACACTCATATTGCTGTTTTTGTTTTCTCTGTCTTGCTTCTCCAACCCTGGTGTTTCCTGGAATCATTTCCCAAAGAAATCACTTGCATTCCAATTTTGTCTCAGAGTTACCTTCAAAAAGATCCCAACCTAAAGTAGCTGTTGTGTGGTCCTCTCTAGTTTCAATTCTTCTAAATCTGGATTGGAGATACTAATCCTCACTCAAGCAGGCTGGTTGTTAGGATCAAGTGACAAAATATAGGTGAAAACCCATTGCAAACTGCAAAGTGTTCAGTGGATTCAGAGCTTCTAGGGGCTGGAAGACATAATAGGTTTTTCACTCCAAGTCATCAGTTTAGATTCTTTGTGTGTAATTTCCCCCATTGCTTACCAAGGAGAGTCTTTGGGCAGAGACTCCTTCCTTTGACAGGTAAAGGAAGTGCAATTGCTAAAGTGGTACTTTCCTTCAATCTCAGCTAAGAGCCTTTGCTTTTATGACTGCTACCGCACTAAGATTCCAATGAGCTATTATCCTTTAGAGAGAGGGGGCAGGGATCAAATGGTCTGCAGTGTTGTATTATAGTTTTCAATATGCAGTGTATTAACAAAGACAAACAGTTAATTCTCTGTCAAAGCTACTCAACTAGAATCCTCATGGGATTGTCTCAAAAAACTTTACCCTTGGTTTCATTTTCTCTACAGGGAATAGAGGCATCTCAATGTATTGGATACAATCACCTTAATGAAGTCAAGCTTTTAAAATTCAGAAGCAAAGCCATTCATTTCCATGCATTTGAAACTCTCATCTAATAGGACTTGAGGTTTCTTCTCTGTTGGGTTTTTTTTTTTTTTTTTTTTTTTTCCTTGACCTTCAAACTGGGAAAGTGCAGACTCTCTTTTTCTAACTCTTGTCACCTCCTTCGTGCTAGTGTGTCTCGTGGCCTTCTGAAGTGGCTCTGTGCTGCGCTGGGGCTGTCGGGCATCCAGTCTACCTTCTAACAACAGCACCTGGCCCTCCAGATCCATCTGCTGTCATCTTTGCCCCGCTTTGTGCTCTGGAGGTCAACCAATCCGATTGTACCTTCAAACTCCCTTGTTCTCTGTCTTCCTATTGGATGGTACCAGCAGGCCCTTGGGGCACACAAGGAGAGACGCAGGGCCATGTAGGTCCGGTATCCTGCCTGCTGAGTTGCTGTTTGACAGTAGTTTGTTCCTCGACCCAGAGCCACAGGTCTTGGGATCAGCCCCTTTCCTGCAGCTTTCCTGGACCCCCACAGGCTTACATGTGATAATCGCTTTCCATCATGGCATGTCTCTGGGTAATTCATCACCCCTTGTTGCCTCTGCTGAGTGTAGCCCAATTCACGGAGACCTCATGTGTCAGAGAAGAACTGTGCTCCATAGAGCTCAAATGCTGGTTTTTCAGAAGGAGATCACCAGCGACTTCTTCCAAGGTGCTTCTGGGTGGACTCTTTTTGATTAGCAGCTGTACACATTAACCATTTGTACTACCCAGGAATTTTACATCTTTAAAGAAAGCCGTCTTAAACTCTCTCTAATCTGGAGCCCTGGTGTGGCACTGTGGGTTAATGCGCTGAACTGCAAAGTTGGTTTGAACCTCAAGGTTGGTGGTTCAAACTCACCAACCAACCACTCCTTGGAAACCCTATAAGGGTCACTCTGGGTTGGAACAGACTCGATGACACTATACAACAAGAACAATCTCTAATCGAACCCCTTTTATAGTATTGTAGGATAAGCCCTGGACTGCAAGATCAGTTTGAAAATTTGCCACTCTCTCCTTGGAGTCGAAACCGACTCCATGAAATCAACAGCATTTAACACTATACAACAACAAACACCCCTTTAAGGGTGTTCTCTGCCTCCTGCTAACTAATGTTGTTGCTGTTAAGTGCTATTGAGTCAGTTCCAACTCACAGCTACCCTGTATAGGGCTTCCAAGGAGCAGCAGTTAAGCTTGAACCACTGACCTTACGGGTCAAACTGACCTTGCAGTCCAGTTCATTAACCCGCAATGCCACACCAGGGCTTCTGCTAACTGATACAGCATCCCCAGTTACCTCCCTCCCACTGGATAGAGCTAGTGGGACATCTTAATCAAGGGGTCCTGTTTTCCCTCCACTAAGGTGAGGAGGATGTGTAGGAACAAATCCAGTTGGATGTTCTGTCACTGGAATTCAAGTAAAAAACACAGCAAGTGCAAGTTTGAACACAGCTAAAATTCATTCCTTATGGCAGAATAACCGCAGAGTCTACTGAGTGGCTCCTAGTCTCAGACTTGCAGAGCAGCTCTGGTCAGTGGCTTTTCCACACTTAGCTCCTCAGCCTTCTCCTCCATCCTCTGAGACTCAACACAGCCTCCCCATTGTTTCTCTGTTTTGCTTAAGTGAGTCCTTGCGGGTCTCTGCTGATGACCACTATAGAATCTCGCTTGGCGCAGCTCCCCAGTAACTCTTCCAAGAGGTGATTTCCCTAAGCACCCAGACAACGTGCCCAGAGGTGCTTCCCTTGTCCCCCGGTTGGAGGAAAGGGTCCTTTTGCCTGCCTTCCGTTTTTGCCCTTGCTAGTTACTAAATTTTGCTAGCTCCCTACCTGGTATTCTTCTTTGGACTTTTCCAGCATTCAGCTCCTATAATAATGACTTTTCCTGATACTTTCTAGATGGCAAGCCATTCGTGAATGCCAGTCTCTGCCTGGGCTTTTTGTCCATACTGGAAGAGGACTTCTAGACCTGAACCCTAAGGAAAGATGTCAAACATGATAAGGAGGCAGATTAAACCCTAAAGTAGCTGACTCCTGAAAGAATATTATTATCATGATACGATAAACACCTGGACTGCATTTCCTAGCTTCACTTGCAGCTAAGTGTGGCCACGTGACTCAATTCCTGCCAAAGGAAATTAGAAAAAGAATGCGTGTCACTTCCAGACCTGGCCCATTATAGCCTCTCATGGGCAGCCCTCCAAGTCCCTGCCTTCGGAATCACAAGGTGGAAGCGCTGGGGTTCCCGAGCCTCTGCCTTGGTGAGAGCTGCCTACTGGTTCTGACTTCATGAGAGCGAGAAACAGACTTCTGTTACCTAAAGCTACTGAGATTTTGGTGCTTATCTGAGCTAAGAGCTAGTTTTATGAAAACTAATGCTGACATTTTTGCTTTAATAGAAATGTTTTAGTTTTATGATAAAAAGAATACATTCATTTATCACGTGTGCAATTTAATACGTATTTTTCAAAGAGTGAGCACAAACTGTGCCCGGAAGAACGGCCGTGCGCTCAGGTTTTGATGTAACTGATAATGGACACTTCTCTGGGTTCCCAAGGCTCTAGGAGGAGGCCTGCTTTGTACCACTCTCACTTCCTGTAGAAAGGACATGTGATCAGAGTCAAGAGACCCAAATTCCAGACCAAACTCCTGATTCCACCAGCTGTGGAAGCTATAGTAAATCACTTTGCCTCAGCGGGCCTCAGATTCCTCATCTGTAAAACAAACTTTTCAGAGTAGGTTCTCCCAAAAGGCAATGATGAGACTCAAGTTTATCAGGGAAAATTCTTGACTTCTGAGCAGTGAAGCAGCAGGATTGGGTAGAGGGAAAAGTTGAATTTCAATTCAGTTGAAACAAAAGAGATCAATTTGTAACAAAGGCGACTGGGATAAACCTATAGAGTTCTCCCAAACTGGAGCCAGGAGTCTAGGTCTTTATATCCTATCCTGTCAGTGTTTGGATGTAGACTTCCCTGGAGAGGGGTTTGATCATGACAGTTGAAAGTCTTTAGTAGCCAACACTTCCAGCAGCCGGGAAGAGGGGTTAGGAGGATGAGAGCCTCAAAGTTAAAGCTACTGAATGCAGATGGGATTTGTTACCCATCCTGATAGCTAAGAATGTAGAAATGACTACCCTGACCATGTTGTTGTTGTTGTTAAGTGCAGTCGAGTCGGTTCTGACTCATAGTGGTCCTGTGTAGAGTTCCTGAGGAGCTGCTGGTGGGTTTGAACTGCTGACCTTGGATAACTGAAATTCACACTAAGATGGATTTACACCATAGGACCACATTTTTATACCATGGCACATCTTTAGGGGCATGAAACCTGTGTTTAAAGTGTTAACTCTTTAAAGTGTTAAAAACAACAACAACAACAAAACACAAAGAAGATGTCACTTTGATGATTAAAATGAACCTAATCCAAACCATGGTCTTTTACATCACCTCATGTGAGGGAGTATGGTGATTCTGCAGGGTAAGCACTGGACTGCTAACTACAAGGTTGGCAGTTCAAACCCACCAGCCACCCAGTGGGAGAAAAAAGCGACTGTCTGCTCTCTCAAAGATATACAGCCTTAGAAATCCTAGATAGGTGTCGGAACAAACTCTAACAGCAATAGTGAATATGTGAAAGCTGAACAATGAAGATGGAAGGCTAATTGATGCATTTGAATTATGGTATTGGCTAAGAATATCAAATGGAATGCCAAAAGAAGAAACAAATCTATCTTGAAGAAAGTACAATCAAGAGCAAAGATGATGTGACTTGGTCTTTCTTACTTTGGTCTTGTCATTAAGAAAGACAAATCAGTAGAAAAGGACATTGTGTTTATAGTGGGTCAGCATAACACAGGGAACCCTCCACGAGATGGATTCACACAGTGATTGCAGCAACGGGCTCAAACATAACAAAAATGTGAGAACAGTGCAGGACAAGTAATGTTTGGTTCTGTTATATATCACCATGACAACAGCAACAAACGGGGATTTTAGTCAACTTATACTTGAAAATCTATAAAACCACCACCTTAGGCATAGTGTGATGCAGGCAGCCAATAAAGACAGCTTTCTTCCAATGAACTAACAGACTGTGATTTCTTTGGTTGAGCATTGGATGACATAGGGGACTTGCACTTAGGAGTCAAGCTGTAAAAAAAAAAAATACCTACCTATCTTTATACATCTCAATGTCAAGAAAACAAAAATCCTCACTACTGGACCAATAAACAACATTCTTATCAATGGAGAAAAGATTGAAGTTGTCAAGGATTTCATTCTTCTTGGATCAACTATCAACACTCGCGGAAGCAGCAGTCAAGAGATCAGACGACGTATTGCATTGGGTAAATCTGCTGCACAGGAACTTTTTAAAGTATTGAAGAGCAGAGATGTCAGCTTGAGGACTAAGGTGTGCCTGACCCAAGCCATGGTATTTTCAATAATCTCATATGCGTGTGAAAGCTGGACAGTGAATAAGGAAGATTGTAGAAGAATTGTTGCCTTTGAGTTGTGGTGTTGGGGGAGAATACTGAAAGTGCCATGGACTGCCAAAAGAACCAATAGATCTGTTTTGGAAGAAGTACAGCCAGAGTGTTCCTTGGAGGCCAGGATGGCTAAGCTTTGTCTCTCCTACTTTGGACATATTATCCGGAGGAAACAATCGTTGGAGAAGGATGTCATGCTGGGTAAGGTGGAGGGTCCGAGAAAAAGAGGAAGACTCCCAATGAGATGGATCAGCCAGGTAGCATCATTGATGGACTCAAGTGTGGCAGCGGTAGTGAGGTTGGCCCAGGATCAGACATTGTTTCGTTCTGCTGTGCATGGGGTCGCTATGAGTCGGTTCCGACTCGATGGCACCTGACAACAACAACAACAAATACCTATCTTTAAACTATAGAAGGAGTCCTAAAATGGAAACTAGGCAGTGCACCCCAGCACCCCCATATATTTCAGTGTGTACCTTGCCTACATTCTATGGTGAGGGAGAGAACCAATGGAGACCTTGAATTTGAAAGAACTTTACCACTTATAAAAAGCCTTCTCATATGAGATGATTTAACATTTTTATGAGACACTCACCAAAAGCAAATAGAAATACAAGTAGATGGAACTTCAGGGTCAGCTGGGATTAGGACTTCTGTCTTGCTCCCTGTCTGTGTGTAGGGGGGAGGGTGTGTGGATAATAGACTCTGACGGGAAACAAACTCTGAAAAATTCAATCCAGAAAGGTTCCTAAGCAGAGGTGGGTTCAAACCAACCTAATGTGATCAATCATTCTCTGTGAGTGTTCATTTAGTGATGATGACTGCAGGACCTCTGCAAACATTCACCTTATGTCAGAAAGGTTATTTGGGGGAGCGAGGGGGATAAATGCACTCTGGATGATGATATGTGTGATCCCCATTCTGTGACCCCCATCTGTGTGGTGCAACTTAGGAGAAGTGACTATGTTAGCCAAGAAGCTGCAGGTATCGTAAAGACTTTGGCAGAATGAAGGACGTCTGTGTTGGCATGAGGCTATGAAATGTTTCATGGATTTGCAGTGCTGTAGAGATGTCAACTTTGATCCAGTGGTCTAATTTATTGCTCATGGAGCCCGGAAACCTCTAGTAGGGGTTACTAAAAGCGCACAGGGGGAGACAGGAAACTATTTGTTGTTTCTAGAGGAGATTGGGCATGAAAGCTGGACAGTGAATAAGGAAGGCCATAGAAGAATTGATGCATTGGAGTTATGATGTTGTAAGAGAATATTGAAAGTATCATGGACTTCCAGAAGAACAAACAAATCTGTCTCGGAAGAAGTACAACCAGGATGCTCCTTAGAAACAAGATGGTGAGACTTCGCCTCTCAGACTTCAGACAAGTCATTAGAAGGGACCAGGCCTGGAGAAGGATATTATGCTTGGTAAAGTGGAGGGTCAGCGAAAAAGGAAAACCCCCAAAGGGATGGATTGACCCAGTGGCAGCTGCGTAACAACCATTGGGAGGATGGTGCAGGACTGGGTAGTGTTTCATTCTGTTGTGCATAGGGTAGCTATAAGTTAGAATCAACTCGATGGCACCTAACAGCAAGAGGTGATTCCCTCCAAAAAGGGACAGAATGAAAATATTAAACTTTTAATTTACTTTTTATCTTTTAAAAATATAAATTATATATACACTTATGTTGTATTTGAAGTCCTGGTATGGTGCTGTGGGTTAATGCGCTGGACTTCAAAGTTGGCTTGTACAGCAAGGTCAGCAGTTCAAGCTCACCAGCTGCTCCTCAGAAACCCTATATAGGGTTGCTATGGGTCAGAATCAACTCGACAATACTTAACAACCACAACAATAATTTTGTATTTATTTATACTATGGTACCTGCGGGTAATGTATAAATAAATGAACAGCCAAGCAAACACATCTGTATTTGGGGTACAATGTTTGAAAACTTTTTACTAGTAGTAATATACACCCTCTAGTTTTGAGAAAGGAGTCCTGCTGTAGCACTGTGGGCTAATGTGCTGGACTGCAAAGTCAGTTTGAACCACAAGGTCACTGGTTCAAGCTCACCAGCTTCTCCTTGGAAATCTGATACAGGGTTGCTATGGGTCAGAACCAACTCAACGACACTTAACAACAACATTCTTGAGAAAAGGAGCCCTATTGGACACATCTGTAAAGTGCTCAGCTGCTATCAGTTCGAATATCAAAAGCTATCAGTTCGAATCAGGGCTTCAAGCCAGTTCAAAATGGTTAGTCATAGCCTGTAGAAGCAAGGGTAGCCTAAGCATTGAATGTTAACAACCAAGTTTATCGTCAGATTGGATCTGAGAAGAAATGCCCCATTCAAAGATGGCGGCAAAACATGCCAAGGCACGTATTTAAAGCAGGACAGTTGGCTGCCATCTTTGAGTGGGGCACCACTGCTTTCCTGTAGCTGTTGTTGTTGTTAGGTGTCACTGAGTCGATTCCAAGTCATAGTGGTTCTGTGCACAACAGAATGAAATACTGTCTGGTCCTGCGCCATCCTCACAACTGCTGTTACATTTGAACCCATTGTTACAGCCACTGTGTTGATCCACCTCCTTAAGGATCTTCCCCTTTTTCACTGACCCTTTATTTTTCCAAGCATGATGGATGTCTTTTTCCGGGTACAGGTATCTCCTGATAAAATGTCCAAAATATGTGGGACAAAAGAGCATTCGAGCTGTATGTCTTTCAACACAGATTTTTTTGTTTCATTCGTCTGACTGTTCATGTTATATGTAATATTCTTCACCAGCACCTTAATTCAAAGATATCAATTCTTCTTCACTCTTCCTTATTCATTGGCCAGCTTTCCCTTACATATGAGGTGATAGAAAATACCAAGACGTGGTCAAGTGCACATTAGTCTTCAAAGCAATATCTTTGATTTTTTACACTTTAAAGAGATCTTTTGCAGATTTGTCAAATGCAACTCATCATTTCATTTCCTGATTACTGATTCCATGCATGGCCCTTGTTTTCATAGGCCGTGACTGAATCATTTCAAACTGCTTCAAAGCCCTGGTTTAAGTGCAACCAGCTGCTCTTTGAGAGAAAGATCTAGTGATGTGCTCCCCAAAATATTATAGCCTAGGAGTTCTGGTGTGGTGCTGCAGGATAAGCATTGGATTGCTAACCAAAAGGTCTGTAGTTCAAACCCACCAGCCGCTCCTTGGAGACCCCATACTCATAGGGTCCCTATGAGTCAGAATAAACTGGATGCCACTTAAGAATAACAACTGGAAGTTTGATGGGACAGTTCTAGTCTTGGCTGCTAACGAAAAGACTGGAAGTTCGAGTTCACCTAGAGACACTTCTGAAAAAAAAGTCTGGTGATCTACTTCCCCAAATATCAGCCACTGAGAATCCTACGGAACATAATTCTACTCCGACACACCTGGGGTCGCCTCGAGTCAGAAGTGATTCAATAGCAATTGGTCTTTATTCTCGAGAAAAGGACCTTCTTGATGGTTATTCTGCCCCCATAAAAATCTGATAAAAACTAAGGATGCATTCCCTCTAGAACACTGTACATATACAAACAGTTCTGCAAGCTGTTTGGGGGTGCTCAGAGAGTCCTTAAGTTCACCTGAGTCCCTCTTCTCCAATTTTCTCATTCAGGGATCATTCCAACATGTCCCTCAGTTAAGGGCCCTGCCAATGGACACATGCCTTCTAATTGGAGAATTCCACCTAGCCAAAGTGATGAACCTGAAATAACTGTCTATCTGTTTCCCATCTCCCACTCCAACAGGACAGATCCTGTGCACACAACCCTTTCTTTTTTTCCTTCACTGCTCACATGCATGTATATATACACATATGCACATTTATTGTGTATTTTTCATTTAATCATAATCTTATTAAAAATTTGGAAACAGAAACATGTAAATAAGAAAAATTAAAATACCTAGAATCTTATCTTTCATTTTGGCACATGGCTGTGCAATCCACTTTTCTATGAGCATTTGTAAGCATGAAAGGACTGTTTTGATGGAGACTAGAAGGAAGTCTATCTTCTGAATTTACCTGGAAACAAGCATGCTGCTATTGTTAAGTGCGGTCGAGTTGGCTCCTATTCATATTCCCTGTATGGACTTCCTGAGTCTATAACTCTTTGCAGGAGCAGAAAACCTCATCTTTATCCTGTGGAGTGACCGGTGGGCTTGAACCACCAACCTTGTGGTTTGGAGTCCAGTGCTAGCCTACGGAGTCATCGTGCTCACTGAAAACATATATGCTTGTGGGTTTTTGGTTGTTTTTTTTTTAATTGAAATTCCAACAATTTTATTCATTTAAGTAAAAGTTTTCCTTGACCAGGAATGGGAAAGATAATCTCATATTAGTATGCTGTTGTGGTTGTGAAGTGTTACGACTCACAGTGACCCTGCACAGCGTTTCCAAGGAGCATCTGGTGGGTTTGGACCACTGACTTTGTGGTTAGTGGTCCAGTACTTATCCTACAGTGCTACACCAGGACATCTAGCCCAAAATAAGTAAACAAATGCACAAATACTGGGGTTCCTGATCGCTTTCCTATTCTTGTGTCTTTGATTCACTCCCAAATTTTCAGTGAGGCAGTTCCAGCCTTCATTCTTTCCTTTTTCTTTACTGACCTTCTTTGCCTCTTCCTCATTCATTCACTTTTCTAACATACGTTTTATGAGTTCCTAGAACACAGTCCTACTCTGACACACACATGGGATTGCGTGAGTCCAGATTGACTCAGCAACTGATACATTGTTTGGTTTTTACCTTGTTTCAGTCACTATGCTGAATGTAGGATTGAATGATAAACAAAACTGTCTCAGCCCTGCCCTGGAGGAGTTCACAGGGTCTCCCCAATTTGCTGTTTGTTTGTTCCAAGACATTCTCTATTGTTTACATACCACCTAGCCACGTTGCTCTGTAATGTGCACCTCTAGAAGTATCATACAAGCAGGTGCCTTCTCTGAGGGTCAACATTCCATAGACTGTCAGATCCAGAACGAGGCCTCTCTCTGCTGAATTTATGGATTGGCAAAACCATTTCATAAAGTATGATTAATGATAATTAACATTTTAACTTCAGGCCATTTAATAACACCTGACAAAGGGGTCAAGTGAATCTCATGGGTGTCATATGTCAAATGTCCCAGTTATGTGATGGGTCTGAACAGTTGCTGGGGATTAGACTGTGTGAAGAAAGTGCCAATGAAGTTTCTGCTCCTTCTCCGGCGGCCTCTTCCTTCCTGCCAATAATCAAAGGATACCACCTATATTCCAAACTCGAAACTTCCGTGCATCAGTTGGAGCGCATGTTTGAGAATTTCGTGTTTTATTTTAATGTAACACTATTTTACTCTCTTCTGACTCATGTGACGAAGCAGCAGCAAGGCCACTGAGTGTCCATGTCAAGGAGACTCATTTCCTGAACTTCCTTCCCAGCCCCGATCACTTTGCAGCTTGCTGCTCACTCTGCCCCTTCCATGTTTACTAGATGGCAACCGCAGTGCCCTTGCATCTTCAGGTCTTCATTTAATTCCTCCACCTGAATCCATCCTCTCTTGCTCTATTTCTTCTTCCGCTCTACTAACTTTTGGTTTACCTACCACCTCTAGGCAATGCCCCTTCTGGCCTCACCCCACCCAGGAATGTCTGTGCTGAGGGAAGCCCACCCAAACCTCACAGATGAATCTAAACACTAACCACCAGGAAAACAAAAACAATGAAGCAGGGAGTGAGATCAAGAGCCTATGAATTCCAGAAATGGAAGTTGGCATCCTCCTAGGCAGTAATGGGATTAGTGGTCAAGGACTGGACAAGATGGCAGCATCGGGTACAAGATCTGGATCCCTGGCAGATGAGAGGTTGGTGTTGAGATCATAGTTGGCAATGAACGAAGCACAGTCCTGGCAGAGAGAAGTGCTCAGTTTCTGAGGAGGAGAGGTATCAGAAGTAAACAATGTTTTGTTCAGACGATAACACTCCAGCCTCAGATTCCAGCATTTGTGGGGTGGCTATTTGCTGAAGGAGTACCAGTGTGGTGCTATAGGATAAGCACTGGGCCACAAAGTCAGTTTGAAATGCAAGACTGGCAGTTCAAACCCACCAGCTACTCCTCAGATACTCTATACAGGGTCACTATGAAACAGATAAGACTCAAAAGCACTTAACAACAAAACAAAATTTGCTGACAGAATTGGAACTTCATAATGGAATCTTAAGGAGCTCTGGTAGCATCGTGGTTACGAATTGGGCTGTGAACTGCAGGGTCAGCAGTTCGAAACTACCAGCTGTTCCATGGGAGAAAGATGAGGCTTTCAGCTCCCGTAAAGATTTACAGCCTCGGAAACCCTGTACAGGGTCGCTATGAGTCAGAACCGACTCCACGGCACATAACAACAACAACAACAACAATGGAATTTTGTTGTTGCAAAAATAATCAGCACTGGACTGCTAACCACAAGGTTCAAAGCCACCAACCGCTCCTCGGAAACCCTATACAAGTTTGCTATGAGTCAGAACCAACTTGATGACATTGTAGTAACAAGAGTGAGGTGACACATGAGATGTTTGGGGCTGCAGTATAGTCATACGCATAGCAGAGACACAGAGCAAGATGAAGCTAGTCTCCATTTCACTGGGGAGTCCAACCACAGTTGAGTAGTTAATATCGTAATGAAGAGAAAAAGTTACTTGCTATTGAGTTGATTCCAACTCATCATGGCCCCATGTGTGTCAGGGTAGAACTGTGCTCTAGTGGGTTTTCAACAGCTGACTTTTCAGAACTCAAAAAGTCTTGTTTCTTCGGCTCCAGTTCAGACATGCACAGGATAATTCCAAACAAAATGCACTTAAACATGTCTCTGTCATCTATGGATGGAAACAGACCAGCTCTTATAGTAGTACACTTGTCTTTCTCTGGTTAGAGGGTCTTCAAAGAAAGGTTCAATCAAGACAGTGGCTTTCCAGGGAATCACGTTAGCTCAGAAGACTACAGTGACTGATTTTGGGGACTCCAAAGGGATAATCTTGATAGATTTTCTTGAAGAACACAGGACAATCATGAGGAATTACTAGGAAGAATTTTTAGAAAGTCGAAAACTGCACTGGTGAGAAAAGGCCAGGAAACTTTTGTCAAGGAATGTTTGTTTTATTTGAAATCAAGAGAGTGCACTGTCTTCAGTCTTCAAGGCCAGCGAGGACTGTCCTATGAAAATTTCCTTGGGAAGCCTTACCCCATCTACCCTACAGCCCTGATTGTGCCGTTTCAAACTTCTTTTTATTTCCAAACTAAAACAAAACAAAACAAACAAACAAACAAAAAAAACAACCCCAAAACATTTGAAAGGAACATTATGGGAGGAACTACAGGATGCCCAAACTGCCATTTTCATATGATACAGATGGAAAAGCACAGAGTTCTTTGGGAGAAGGTTAGAGAGATGGGAATAACCCCTTTCAGAAGTGTATAGACCTAGATGGAGGAGATGTTGAGAAACTACAGCTTCACATTTTGATAGTTTTGCTTAATAAAGGTTTCTATGATTTTTTTAGTAATATTATTTTACTTACCCTGGGAAATCACCAGGCTTTTCTTCCTAGATGTCTGGGTGGAATCAAACCTCAAACGTTTTGGTTAGCAGCTAAGTATGTGAGCCATTCTCACCACCCAGGGACAACCTTCACTGAGCAGATGTGTGCAGTCCCTGACCACTCATCGATTTATGTGCCCCTCCCTGTCACCTCAGGAGCTAAGTTTCATCTCTGTTTTATTTATGACGAAGCTGAGGTTCAGAGCGATTAAGGAACTTGTCCCCAGTCACCCAGTTAGTAAGTTGTCCTTGGTGTTGTTAGGTGCCGTTGAGTTGGTTCCGACTCATAGCGATGCTGTATAGGTTTTCTAAGGAGAGGCTGGTGAGTTTGAACCGCCGACCTTGTGGTTCAAAGTAACATTGTAATCCAGCGCATTATCCTGCGGCGCCACACCAGGACTCTAGTTAGTAAGTGGTAGGTCCAACATTTGCACTCAGTTTGGTGAGATTCATATGCCTATATTCTTAAGAAACAGGTTATTAAGCATACACTGCAGTGGCTACTTAGTAAGGGAAGACAGAAATTGTGAGGTGCAATGAAAAAAAAACACAATAATTTTAAAATGTCAAAGTGACTGAAAGGAAAATATCAAGGAAAAAAACAGTATGAGTTTGGTCACGGCCTGAATGTTGAAGGTGAAATGAAAAATAAACTCTGAAATGTACAAAGCAAACCTCAGTAAATGGTTCTAGTTTGAGGAGCAGAAGGGAGTTTTTCAATGCATTTTAAAACTTCCCCACTGTTAGGCCGAGTAACAGTCCCGCAGTCGGCAGCTCCTCTGACCTTGCGTTGCTTGTCAATGACAATTTCTGTTGTCCCCAGTGGCTGGGCCTCCCATTTGGTACTTAGAGATTCTCTTTATGCACTTAAAAGGCATCATTAGTACCAAGTGGCTATTAAAGCAGTCTTGCTGTTGGGAATGATTTTCTGAAGCAAATGCAGAGGAAACGTGCCGAGGGTTGAAGTCATTAGCTGTGACTACAGAAGACCTGACCGTGGGCAATTGTGCCGTTAATCATGATAAGGGGAAGTGAGAGCAATTCATAAAATCCGTTTGGTGAAGTTTCTCCCTAAGTGGACACCCGAGTGAATGACCCAATGGCTTTTCTCTAGGTAAGTGGACACATGCAGGCTGTGTCACTGATGTGGCAAAATGGAAAAGGCAGGCAGGGCCAGGGGGCAGTGGTGGTGGTGTGGGGGTGCACATCAGTCAGGTCTTGCTGGGACTTGTGACAAAGGTAGCTAAGATACAGTACTAGGAGAGCAGTTGTAGTTAGCATTTTATGTCATGCTTACCTGGACCAGTCACAGTTCTTTTGTTTTATGTATTAACTATTGAGTCCATCCAACAATCCTATGAATTAGGTGTGGCACTGTGGGTTAATGCATCAAGTTGCAAAGCCTTTTTGAACTGCAAGGTTGGCGGTTCAAGCTCACCAATTGCTCTTTGGAAACTCTATACTGGGTCGCTATGGGTCAGAACTGACTCAACGGCACTTTACAACAACAACATTGTCCCCACTAAGGAGCTCTGGTACCGTAGTGGTTACGAATGGGGCTGCTAACCTCAAGGTTGGCAATTTGAAACTACCAGCTGTTCAGTGGGAGAAAGAAGAGGCTTTCTGCTCCCGTAAAGATGTCCAGCCTCAGAAACCCTGTACAGGGTCACTATGAGTCAGAAGCAATTCCACAGTACTTAACAAAAACAACAACATTGTCACCACTTTGTTGTTGTTAAGTGCCATCAAGTCGGTTCCAACTCATAGTGACCTTGTATAGAGTTTCCAAGGAGCCACTGGTGGGTTTGAACTGCTGACCTTGTGGTTTGTAGTCCAGTGGTGATCCTACAGTGCCACACCAGGAGGAAACTAGGGTCCACATAGATTACACCACTTGTTAATAAATGGCAGGACTGGGATTCAAACCTAGGTAGTCTGGTTCTTTGTTGCTGTTAGCTGTTGTAGAGATGGCCCCAAGTGACCTCATACACAACAGAATGAAAATCTGCTCCATGTGCACCATCCCTGTGATGGGTCATAGATGGTTTTCATTGACTGATTTTCAATAGATTGCCAGTCCTTTATTCCTAGTTCCCTTTTAATCTGGAAACTTCACTGAAACCTGTTCAGCATCTTAGCCACACACATGCCCCCACTCCCAGACAGATAGATGGGTGGTGGCTGCATGGGGAGAGGCACCGGTTCACTTGTATGGGTGCTCTCACCTGCCTTCTGCCTCCTCTTAGGGAGACAACGTGGGCTTTGGGCCACTCAGACCTGTATCTGAATTTCAACTCTGTCGCTTCTTAGATGTTGGACTTTGGACAAGGAACTTCACTTATGGCTGGATTTCCACTTTTATAAAGTGGAGAGTTGTTATGCAAGTAGGTAAAGGGTCAGACACTTAACAGTGCTTGAATAAATGTCACTGTCTTCTTCTTCCACATCAGTGCAATAGGCATTGCCAAGCCAGGACACTGATGGGGAAATGTGGGTGGACAGCAGCTACTCTAAACAAGACTTCTGTGGCTAAGTGCTGGCCACCCTGGTGACCAGAAAGTGCCCTCTTACTGCCATCTGCTTCTTCACTGGCCTTGTCCATTTTGGTTTCTTCACTCAGGTCCTATGTTTGCATGGTAAATGGGAGATCAAAGCCTTAACATCCGCTCAAAACTGTCTCTTTACCTGTGGTCCCAAGTGCACTGAAGATGCTCATAAAGTCTCAAGTACGTTGAGAGGCAGATTCGAATTCTTCTGTTCTTGAATCTGGGAAGCCTTTAGTAACTTGTGTGACTAACAGTAGCATTCTGAGACTTCTGAGGCTAGGTCATATAAAAGCCTTGCAGTGTCTACTCTTGGAACACTCTGCAACCTAGCTGCTACGAGGTGAGGAACCTCAAACAGCCCAGAGAGCTCTGCAGGAGGTGGAGCCAGGACCCTCCTTGGAAGTGAATCCTTCAACTTGAATTGAACTGCCCCTTCCTGGGGATCCTGTAGGATCAGCACTGGACTGTGAACCACAAGGCTGGCAGCTCAAAGATACCAGCTGCTCCTCGGAAACCTTATACAGGGTCGCTATGTGCTGGAACTGATTTAACAGCAGGTAACAACAGCAACATCTAACACCACATGGACCAGAAAGAAACCATTTCTACTGAGCCCTGCCCTAATTGCAATTCATGGGAAAAACAAATGATTGTGACTTTAGCTCATTCAGCTTGAGGGTGATTCTGGCAATGTAATATGTAACTGGAATACTAAGAAACACTTCTGAAGAACCTCTACCTCAGCTCCGAGTCATGTATGCCCAGGATCTCCTGTGTGGTGAAATCTCCCACCATGACTCTACCCTGTGTGCAAACCAGCTGAGATCTGGCAGGAGCAGGGCTTTAGGGGGTCCTGGCTGAATGCTTGCCTTGCATGTTCTGGACTGCATCCATCTTTGTGCTCTTCCATAAACCACCTGGAGTCCTGGTATGGTACTGTGGGCTAATGCCCTGGACTGCAAAATTAGTTTGAGCCACAAGGTTGGCAGTTCAAGTTCACGTTTCAACTTCACTAGCTGCTATGGGTCGGAACCAACATGAGGGTGCTTAAAAACAACAACAACAAAAAAACCCACCTGGTAATGCGTAAATATGTAAATATTAGATCTATTTTGTTTTTGTTAAGTGCTGGCGAGTCCGTTCTGACTCATAGTGACCCTGTATAGGGTTTCTGAGGAGCAGCTGGTGAGTTTGAACTGCTGACCTTGCAGTTCAAACCCATCTTGTGGCCCAGTGCTTCTCCTACAGTGCCACACCAGATGTGCCATTTTACTATTGGAGGAAATATGAGAAACACAAATGGAAGTCATAGGCTTCTAGATTTTCAGTCTGTCTATCTCACTGTCCCTCTCCCCAAACACACACACACACACACACACACACACACCCCTTCTAGAAAATTCTGGGGCTGGAAAGAGAAATAGCCTGATGGTAATGCTCTGGTTCTCAATCTTGGCTCAATATTTTAATCGAGAGCTTAAAAAATATTGCTGACTGAATCCCACCCTAAAGATTTTGCTTTAATTGGTCTGTTGTGGTACAGCCTGGGTACTTAAGATGAACAAAGACATAAATTAAAAACTTCGCTGGCTGATTTGATGTGCCAGTAGGGCTGAGAGCTACTGCTCTGGATATATCATCATTACCAGTGATACACTTATTGTTCTAGGGCATTGAGATTTTAAATAAAGCCAAGCTGGGATTTGGAAAGCGTTTCAGGCAATCAGGGAAGATATCAGTGTCTGATGATCCCATAAATAATAACCATGCTTTACATTAATATAAATTAATTCACCAAAGAGTAGAAAGTATGCCACAAGTGATGTGAGATGCTCATGATGTTAAATAAGACTGAATCTCAGAGGCACCCACGTTATTCCTGTTTCAAGTTATCTTTGTGTCCCTCTGATTTCTCAAAGGAAACGTTTGGGTGTTAAAAACCAATGGTTGTTGAATTGATCCCATGTGTGTTGGAGTAGAATGGTGCTCTATGGGGGTTTTCAATGGCTTGGTCTTTCAGAAATGGATAACTGGGTCTTTCTTCCAAAGGGTCTCCCAGTGGAGTTGAGAGAAAGCTCATTCTCAGAGACATTTGGTAACTTCCCCAAGGACTCACATCCTCTGCTATGTCCGACTAGGTGATGCACTTAGACTTTACTTCCAGGATCTTTATAGCATGCTGACCACAGAGTAAGAACAACACAAGCCACACTCAGTGGGGAAGGCGACAGGGAAGGTATGGAGGAGAGGAGAGGGAACGCATCATGGACAAGAGTGAGATTTGTTGGCTGAGGAGACAGATCTCAGAAATTATAGGGAGGAAGAATTTGATTCAGAAAAGACAGAGCTCTCTAGTACTGAGGTTGCAGCTGGCTTAATTAGAAGATGATGACGGTCCTGCCCTGCATCTTCTTTGACTTGCTGAAGATATTGTCACTCTGCCCTCCCACACTCATGTTTGGGGCAATATTCTATTGTGCACTGAATAAAACTGAACTTGTTGAACCAACTCACGGGGACCCCGTGTGTTCTATAGGAGAGCTGACTACGTGGGATTTTCTTAACAAACTTTATGGAATCAGATTGTCAGGCTTCTCTTGTGTGGTGCCACCGGGTGTATTTGAAATGCACACAATTCATTTGTACCTCCCAGGGAACTTCACTAAGGTACCCTTCCACCCTTGGAATTCTAAATTCTCCTCATCTATCCGGAAGAGGCAACCAGTCTCCTCAGGGCCCTCTACTTCCTTCAGTAACAAAAAAGCTTCTGAGTTTCAGTATGAAAAAACACAAAACTGAACCTGAGAAGGAGATTGAATGTGAGTCCAGATTAAATCCTGGAGGAAATGTTTGCACCTGTTACTGAGCTGTGAGTGACTTTTGGGCAACAGCGGATGCCCGCCCCCCAACTCTGCCTCATGGTGGTCTTAGACTTTTGGCCACATGAGGTTCAACTACCACATCTCAGCTTTGAAGACCTCAACTTTGGTGCCTATTAGTCCATCTGGGGTGCTTGGTAAGAGGCAAATCTCCCATTCCGTGCCCCTGCCCCCCACTCCAGTGTAATTGTTTTACTTAGAGACTGATTCCCCTGGTTAAGAACCATGGACTACATTTTATCATGCCAGAGAGCCATGTCCTGGAGAAATGCGTGCTATAGGAAAGGTGGCAGATGCTCACATGAGGATGTGAGAGTGGGTTCGGGTTGTCTCAGAACTATTTTCCCATTGGACATTTCTGAGAATGAAGATGGGCAACCTGGGGCTCCAGAGACATGGAACAGATTCATAGACATTTAGAATCTCAGAAACTTAGATGTCTTATTACTAATGGACTAGAAACATCTTAAAATGATGGAAGGCATTAGCAGTAAAGCTTGTTGGTGGTGCGTTGTTGTGAAGTGTCAGTAAGTCAGTTCTGACTCATCCACACAACAGAGTGAAGCATTGCTGATCCTGAGCCAGCCTCACAATTGTCACGTATGAGCCCATTGTTGCTGGTGGTGTCAGTGCATCTCATTGTGCGTGGGAGCTCTTACTCTTTTTCACTCTGACTCTCTACTTTATTAAGAAAGACATTCTCCTCCAGGGACTGGTCCCTCCTGATATTAGGTCCAAAGTAACAGAGACAAAGTCTTACCATCCTCGCATCTAGGGAGCATTCTGGCCGTACTTCTTTCAAGACAGATTTGTTTGTTCTTTTGGCAGTCCACATTTCTTTCAGTATTTTTCACTAGCACCATAATCTAAGTGTATTGATTCTTCTACAGTCTTCCTCATTCACTCTCCAACTTGCCCATGCCATGACTTGTCATACTTAAAGTTCCACTTCCTGTTAGCTGGACAACTGGCATGGAGTTACTTAACCACTGAGCGTGTTTCTCCTTCATGAAATGGACCTGCTGTTGAGTGCTGTCAAGATGCTTCTGACTCGTAGTGACTTTGTATAGAGTTTCCAAGGAGTGCTTGGTGGCTTTGAACCACCAACCTTTTGGTTGGCAGTTCAATACTTAATCCTACAGCACCACACCAGAACTCCTTAAGTAGATGTGTTGTTATTAGGTGCCATCGAGTCAGCACCGACTCATAGTGACCTTATGCACAGTAGAATGAAACAATGTCCGATCCTGGGCCAACCTCACTACTGTTGCCACACTTGAGTCCATCAATTCTGCTCCTGGCCAATCCATCTCGTTGGGGGTCTTCCTCTTTTTCTCTGACCCTCCATCTTACCATGGTGGTAAAGAAATATGAGTTTAACCTTTCCTAGGATAGTTAGGGTTGCCATGAGTAGGAAGCGACTTGACAGTAACCCACCCCCCTCCCCCCCATAGCTGCTGTGACCTACAAGGGAGCTAGAACATTTAAAGGACCTGACATTGCATCTGGTCATTGGTGAGCTCTCCAGAAATCCTTATTTCTGGGTCATAGCAGAGTCATAGAATGTCAGAGATCATCTGGTAATTCCTGTTGTTGCTAAGTGCTTTTGAGTCAGTTCTGACTCGTAGCAACACATAGGAAACTCATAGAGTTTCCGAGGAGGAGTGGCTGGTGGATTTGAACTGTTGATCTCCCAGTTAGCAGTCAGCAGCAGAGAAATAAGCATAAGGAATTGACTCCATATGTCCAGCTTCTCCTTCCCTCCAGAAGCCCAGCCATTGCTCCCTAGCCGAGGGCATGGGCACTTAACCCATGAGGAAGTTCTGGATCCCATCTCCTCCCGATCTCCAAGATTGAGTACACCATCTTTTTGCTTCTGCAGACATGCTCACTGAGAGCATCAAGTCCAGCTGTCTCTTGGCTAGGCTGAGGAGAGCGGGGTGGCAACCTCCGTCCTCTTGTTTTGGTTTTTAGTCAGAACGTGATTCTGGAAAGTTATATTGGGAGATTTGCATGAGGTTCTCAATGGGAGTAGAGATGGTGGGAACAGATTGCCACTAGGGGCCTGAGGTTGGGATAATCACAGGCTTAGACTTGCCATTCTCAGACCCATCCCCTGGACCCCTGGAGCATCAGAGATGGAGAACTAGATCATCCCTTATTTTATCACTGGGGAAACTTAGGGCCAAACCACACAACCAGCTGGTGATGGAAGTGAGATGGGAAAGTCATTTTCTTAAGCCTTTCTCACACTCCCCTGTCTCCAGCCAATTAGGCCCAGATCTCTAACACCACTTCGGCTGCAGGTTCCGCTCTGGAAAGATGGAGAGAGGCCGGACTTCAGAACCCAGCAATGACTCCCAGAGATGGAGAGACAACCTCCTAAAGTCTGGGGTGGTAAGGTGAGCAGGCCAGGCACCCCCTTTTCTAAAGTGCACTGCTCCTACTGAGACGTCTGGTGTGGTGCTGTAGGATAAGCGCAGGACCACAAGGTCGGTGGTTCAGACTCACCAGTCGCTCCTTGGAAACCCTATGAGTCTCGAGGCACTTAACAACAACTACGGAGTCCTGGTATGGCGCTGTGGGTTAATGCGCCAGACAGCAAAGACGTTTGAACTGCAAGCTTGGTGGTTCAAGCTCACCAGTCGCTCCTTGGAAACCCTATGCAGGGTCACTATGTGTAGGAACCCACTCGATGGCACTTAACAACAACAACAACAGCTCCTACTGGAAGTTGGATGGCTAGGTGGAGTGTGCAGACTGCCTTCTCTCCCTGGTTCCACATCCTGGTTCCATCCACCCATATGACCATGGCCTTCAGTGGCTTCTTCTTCCTCTGGGGGCCTCAATTTCTGTACCAATGGGATGCAGAGGGCTTCCTGCCCTCCTCAGGGCTGAGCGAGTTGGAATAGCACCCACAATGTGAAGCCCCACAAACTCAGTCAATGCAGCCTCTGGAGGGGTCTACCTTGGCCCCCAGAAGGGGATGGAGTTGAGGGCGACTTGAATGAAACCTCTAGCTAATGCTTTTTATTACAAGCATTAATCCTGCAAAGCCGACTGGAAATAATGTTTATCTTTTCACAGTTTAATTTCCCAGACCCTAAGCCTGGGATCAGGGAGGGCTACCTGAGCTCTCCTGGGATGGTGGGGTGGTAGCAGCTGTTACCCAAAAGAAGGGTGGGAGGGGAAGGTGAATTATGGAGGGTGGGCCCTGGTGGAAATGGGGGTCCTTCCAGACCACGCATTCTGTGTGACCCTGACTCAGTCCCCTGCCCTTCATTTGATCTGCTCCTTCATCTGAGGAAGAAGCTTGTGTTTTTGTAATCCATGATTTCTAAAGCCCCTGGACTCACACCAGCTGCTCCTCAGAAACCCTATATATACAGGGTCACTGTGAGTCAGAACCAGCTCCACGGCACTTAACAACATCAATCAAGTCCCTTTGGAAGAAGCCCTAGTGGTGACGTGCAGCTGCTAACAGAGACATGGGTGATTGGAACCCACCAGCCATTTGTGGGAGAAAAATGTGGCAATCTGCTTCTATAAAGATTATGCCCTTGGAAACCCTTTGTCCACAGGTCAGAATCCACTAAACACAATGGGTCTGTTTTTATTTTGAAAGCCTCTTCAGACTTTGCTACTTCTATGGAAAAGAAGATGGGGCCAAGCCTGGGGCATTCAAGCGAACTTTATTCCCTTCAGTTTCCAACCTCCTCAACTCCCTCCTTCATACTTCCCCCCACATGGTATTTTCCCTCATTATCACTCCATTCCAGGCCTTCCAGAGTTTTAAAATCCCCTCCTGAGGAGGCAGATCCTTCCAGCCCCAGACCTCAGAGTGGTCTTCCGACTTCTTCATTTGTTGCCACCCAGTCAGATGGAGCCTGAAGGTCAGGAGTCTAGAAATGGTAATGTGGCTCCCCAGAAATCCAGGAGCGGACCCCAGGTGCCCTGGTCAGCCCAGGAGCTCCACTTCCTCCTCCCTGACAGAGGAAGAGAGAATGGAGAAAACTGGAACCAGAAGGCCAGGGGCAGGAAGGTAGCCAGCTCCAAGCTCTAGCACTGTGGAGGTCTCTCTAACTTTCACAGCCAAATACCAGCAGCCCTGTGTCCTAGGCTGCCTCTGTTCAGAAGGAGGAAACACCTTTCTGGACCTTGTACCGGAAGTGCTCCCTGACACTTCTTATTAAACACGAGTCCCCTCTTGCCAGATCCAGATCCAGATCCAGCAAGCTACATGTGGCCTGCTTCACTATTGAGCCCCATGTGGCAGGCACTGTGGTCCCAGCAAAATGCCAAAAGATGGCCAAAATGATTTCCTTCACCTCTGGTGGTGGTGGTGGTGGTGGTTATATGCTGTGCTGTGGAGTCAGTTTCGACCATAGCGACCCTGTACAGGGTTTCCGAGGCTATACATCTTCATGGGAGCAGAAAGCTTCATTTTTCTCCTGTGGAACAGGTGGTGGTTTTGAAAGGCTGATCTTGAGGTTTGCAGCCCAATTTGTAACCACTACACTAGAAGAAGTCCTTCACTTCTATCCCCCAATAAATTAATGACCCACGCCGAAACGTGGAAACATGAAGCTTTCAGACAAAACATCAGCCATCTCGCCAAACTCCCATCTCTGCAGCTGCCACCCATATGTACATTGCTCCCTTAAAACCAGCCTGGGAGTCAGCCTGGCCAGGCTTGTGGGTTAAGCAGCATTGGGGTAGCTAAGCTGCAGCATCCCCTTGCTGGTCTGCAGCCCTGGTTACCCTGTCCCCAGAACCCTGGCACAGACAGGCCACACAGAACGTGTTCTGTTCAATTACTTTTAAGGGCACAAACAGGTGGGGGAAAAAGACACACGTGGTCCTTTGGGGACCAGGGCAGTTACAAGCCATGAAGTGAGAGGATGTGGTGGGAAGTGAGGGAGAAGGAAGGCTGAGTGAGCAGGAGAGGGGGTGGCTTCAGATACCAGTTCACAAGGAGGGAAGGAGACTTGGTGTGGTCCATGGGCGGGGCAGGCTCTCCCCACTAGATCTTCCCCAAATTGCCCTGTCACCTTCATTGGATCTGATGAGGTGCCCGCTCTGCGTGCAAGTACAAGTACGACACTAGAAGAGTTTCTATGTGTGTGTCTATCCCTTAGGCGAGACTAGGGACCCTGGTCCATGGCGAGGTCTTGCAGCTGTTAGCCTGGAGAGGAGTTGGAGAAGCAGATTAATTTCTCTGAGTCTTCTCCAATCGGCAGTCATTGCGCTAACCTGCTGAGAGAGGAAAGGGTGATTAAAATCCCCAGGCCACTTTGTGAGGATTCTTAGGAACTCAGTGGCCAGCCTTGTCTCTTCCTAAGGGAAGCAAGGGGAACATTTGGATGCCATTATGTGTACATTTAAAAAACAGTCCAATTCAATTTCTAAATTGGCAGTTAATCCTAAGAGAAGAGCAGAGACTGTAACGGCTTGAGGCCACTTGATACTTGTGGAATGTACGTTTGGGAGGTAAAATTACTTTTAACCAGGACCTTAGCAGAAAGGAAACATCAGCTAGGTGTTTGGGGGTACCATTGACAGTCACCCCTGATTTGAAGTGAGCCCTTGGGCGTAAGTGTTCTGGGGTTGGCAGCACCAACTCTGAGCCTCCAGGTGTGCTAGATGAAGGGGCATTTCTACACTTTCCAGGCGTTTTTAGTAGGATGGTTGAGGGATGCAAAGTGGACTTAAACCTCAGGCTTCTCAGGAAATGCTAGATCGCTTGTCCTGCCCACCGGAACACCCTCCTGGGATCAACTGGGCTCCTCTGAAGAGCAGGTTGGGGCACAGGCGCTGGGAGGAGAGGGTAGTGTCCATCTGGGGCATTCTGTAAACACTAGACCAGGAGTCCAGGGAGCTAGCTTGTCTACCTCTTCAGTGACATTCTAAGTGATACTAGATAAGGTACTGGACCCCTCTGAGTTAGCTTTTAAATGAGGTCACTGGAACTTCTAAGTTTGCGTTTCAAGGAATGCTAATGAACAGTCTCTTGCTAGGAAAATGGCCACAGGTCTGAACTTGGGCGTGCCTGAGAGGCAAAGAAGATGTGACAGGGCAGGGCAGGGCAGGGCTGTGGGAGAGTGTTTTTTGGACAGCACGGTTGGGAGCCCACTACCTTCTGCTCCTGACGGGTACTGGCATTGCACCGCCGGCTCCTTCCGCTGCGGGCAGGGCGCACAATTCAGTGCCAGCCCCTGCAGGGCAAACGTAGGGTTTCCAACGGTTTTGATTATGTGAGGAGACTGGTCGCACGAGGAGTCTCTGGGGACCACAGGTCGCCTTCCTGAGTCTGGAGGCTGTCCGGGAATCAAGTGGCACTCAGGACTTCGTGTCCTGGGCCGTATTGGGAGTGCACCTTCGAAGGCGCTGGCCGCCGCTGTGTGCGCCAGCGACCAGATGCGTGGTTTTTCGCTGCACGCGTAGTGCATGGTCAGCATGGGGCCCCGGGGCTCTGCCCGGAGGAAATCTCCATCTCCCGGCCCGGGGGTCTCACTGAAGGAGAAGCGGGGGATCAGCAGGCTGCATTCCCGGCGCTCCAACTGGCGCTCTCGAGCTGCGGCGCAGGACGCGGGCAGCAAATGCGCGCCTGTAGGGAACTCCACCAGCCGATCCGTAGCTGGGGCCACTGTCTCCTCTTCTTCGGCCTCCTCTTCTTCCTCCTCCTCTTCTAGGTCTTCCAGGTCACTCAGCCGGAGCCCCCGGGCCTCTTGATTAGCAGTAAGGTCTGCTGGAAATCAGGAAAGAGTGAGAAAAGCCCTAGGCCCCAAGGGAAGGCTGGTGGAGTGCCCATCCCTGAGAAGCTTTTAGCAAGTGGAGCCTGGCACTGAAGGCACTCTTGGGCATACTTCACCAGACCAGCTAAGCCATCTCTGACACTGCTCCAAGGGGAAAGAATTCCTGCCCCTAGCCCACTCCTCACCATTCACGGACTTTTCTCCAGTACAACTCCAGTCTCCAGAACCGGGTCTCTGGTTTCTCAAATTTTTGTTTTGTTTTTAAACAACCAGAGATGTGGGTAGGGGTGAGGGGACTTCTTGCCTGAGTAGTTTTACCCAACTGAAGGGAGGTGAAGTGCCCACGGGTGTCTGGTGTTGTAATTTAACTCAGCAAATAGTCACTGAGTACCAATCAAGAGCCAGATGTCATTTAGGGACTCAGGTATTAGGTATTTAGAAAATACAGCTTTCCTATTTTTAGATAACCTTTAAGTGGGCTTTCTGATAGTGGTCGTATGACAGACTATTGTGACGGAGGAGTATCACTGGGAAGCCACTTTGGCTTGGAATGCCAGAAAAGGTCTTTCCTAGGTGACATGCTGAGGTTGATACTACACTTGATCTTAGCCAAAAGGTTGGGCAGTGTTTTGTTCTGTTGCACCTTAGGGTCCCTATGAGTCAATAGGGACTCTATGGCACCTAACAATAAAATGCTGAAGTTGAGAAACCAATCATGGTGGGGATTCTAGGCATAGAGTGTGGCCCAGGCAAAGGCCCTGAGGCATGCTGGGAATGCAGAATGCAAATGCTGGGCTAAACAACCAAACCAAATCTACTGCCTTCCAGTTCCTTCTGACTCCTAGTGGTAGAGTACAGCCGCCCCTTAGGGTTTCCAAGGGAGCTCCATGGCTCAATAGGATAAACACTAGACTTTGAAGCAGACGGTCAGTAGTTGGACCCTTCAGCCACTCTTTGGGAGAAAGAGGAGCCTTTCTGCTCCAGTAAAGATTTAACATCCTGGGAAACCTTATACAGGAACTGACTAGACTGCACATAACAACAGGTTTCCAAGGCTGTAAGTCTTCACTGAAGCAGACTGTCATATCTTTGTTTCTCACAGAGCAACTGGTGGGCTCCAACCACTGACCTTTTGGTTAGCACAACACTTTAACCACTGCGCCACCAGGGCTCCTCAAGGGGACATGTTCCAGAAACACTACCCCAGAGGATGGGTGTTTGGTGGAGTGTAGCACACATAGGGTGGAATGGCGGATGCCTTCAGTACCGTTGGCGTCCCTGTTTAGGCTGCCTGGTGACTCCTCAGCTCTGGTTTCCACCTTCCTCTCTTCTCCGCCTTTGTTCTTGGGTGCCCATGTCATCTTGTTCTCCTTCTTGAGGCGCCGGCGTGCGTTGGCGAACCAGGTGGACACCTGGGTGAGGGTCATCTTGGTGATGATGGCCAGCATGATCTTCTCACCTTTGGTGGGGTAGGGGTTCTTGCGGTGCTCATTCAGCCAGGCCTTGAGCGTGCTAGTGGTTTCCCGGGTAGCGTTCTTCCGGCGTCCAACGCCGCTCAACTCCACAGAGCCATAACTGGGGGGAAAACCCTGCTCACAGTCCTGGGGTTGGGACCCTGAGGTTGCAGGCAGGGGACAGTCTATGCCCTGGAAGTGTGACCCCTTTCCCCGTGTTCCGCCCACATCCACCTCACAGTTTGGTAGGGGAGCAGGAAGAACATGTGGTCCCACACCTTACCGGTCATATTGGTACTGCCCCAGACTGGACTCATAAGGATAATAAGCTCCCGATGGCGCCAGGCCAGATGCAAAGCTCCCAGTAGGCTCTTTGAATTCATACTGTGGATTCTAGAGGGGGAGAAAAAGGAAAACTTTGGGTTATATTTGGGGAAGGGAGAAGGTGGGACAGAGCAGAGGCTAAGGGTGTGGACTCTAGGAACAAATCTGGTTTAAATTCCCATACCACCACTCCCATAAGTTGTGTGACCTGGAACTTAGCTATTTAACCGCTCAGGACCTCAGTTTCCCCCTGGGGAAATGGGAATATTCATAGAGGCTATAACTTGTTGAGGGAGCCCTGGTGGCTGTGGGTTAAGCATTGGGATGCTAACTGAAAGGTTGGTGGTTCAAACCCACCAGCTGTTCCAAGGAGAACAATGTGGCAGTCTGCTTTTAAGGTCTACTTCCTTGGAACCTTCTGGAACAGCTAGCTCCCCTCTGTCCTACGGGGCTGCTGTGAGTTGGGGTTGATTGTATGGCAGTAGGTTTGTTTTCTACGTTGTTGAAAGGCACCCCAGCAGAATCTCCAGGGCAGAATGAACAGCAGTTAGGTATTGGTAATAGTAGGGTCACCCCTATTCCGGTTACTATTATTCCTGTTCCGCATCTTACCCTGTTTCCCCTTCCCCAGCTATCCCCTGGCCGTTTGTATCTTCGTAATGTTTGAAATTCTCTGGACCTCAGTTTCCTCATCTGCAAACTGACAATAGTGATATCTTACAGAGTAAATAGAAATATGTGTTTTAAACAGCTTGGTGTCCTAAAACTGTTAGTACTGTAAAATGTTTACTCCTCAACCCTGACAAACAATCTCAATCACTTCCTTTTTCCGGAGCGGTGTCCCTTCTAGGTTTCCCCTGATTATGTTACTAGATTTCCCCCGCTTCTGAGGCTAGCATCTGCAGGCACCCGCGCACCTGCTCTGGTGAGCAGACCCAGGCCCCACCCTGCGTACTCACCAGCGCCCCATACAGCGCAGATGGTTCCGGGCCGTAGGGAAGGTAGCCTGGGTAGCTCTGCGAGGCCGAAGAGGCCGCGTAAGGGGCTCCATAGATGCCCAGGGCGGCGCCTAGCTCCTGCCGTGCGCTGCCCAGCAGCCGGCTATTGTACGACGCGCAGCAAAGAGCGGCCGGCGTGGAGCCCGAGGCCACTTCAGGAACCGATCGCGGGGCGGACTCGCAGCAAGTGGCGCTGGGACTGGCAGACACCAGAAACTAGGGGGCGAGAAAGGGCGGGGGCATCGGAGGTCAGAGACCAGCACCTCCGGATGGATGTCCAGAGTCAGCGGCGATTATGGAACGGCAGAATCGCTTCCACATTAGCTAAATGCCACCATGTGCTGATCATTTTGCTAGATGCTAGGGCAGGATTGTTCCAAGACGCCATTTATCCAAACTGCCCTTCAAGATGTGCCCAAGCGCTCACTGAGGTTCCAGAGTCTGAAGGTGGGGTGTGGGATGTTCCAAAACCCGAATTAGAGATGTCAAACTCAGCCCGTTTCTACCACCCCAAGGTCCTATGCAAACAGAGCTTGAAGTTGGCTTTGCAGACCATCTTCATGCCCTCACGCTTGCTGTATTGATAGAGAATCGTGGACCAGAGAGTGTAAGAGACATGTCCAAGATCACACAGCAGGTTAGAGGCTGAGCTGGGACTGGAACCCATGAAACTATACGCCACTCTGGAGAGAGACTGGAGAGCAGTGGTAGGAGATGACCCAGGAAACCTGTATCACTGCAGGTTTCCACCCCGGTTTGGAAAACCGAGGCACCCAGAGGCAGAGCTCTTCGATTGGACAGAGACCACCACCAACAAAATGGTTAGGTGAATAACAGTCTGGACTGGGAGTTATTTTTGAGACTCTTCCAGACACGTATACACGGAGGGACATGACTGGAAAATCACTAAGATTCTACCCACCTTCCTAAAAACGCGGGGACAACGGTGCCCACGTTTCGGGCCACAGCTCGATTTTCCAGCGTGCACTGGGGGATCAGAACGTTCTAAGCCAGGGCTTGGGGATGTTGGAGGGGTTGGTGGTCTCTGTTCCCTCTAGGTGCTCGGGAGACACGTGTGAATGGATGGCGCCCAGGGACAGGTGAGAACACTGGGTACCCTCTTTATCCAGTCTAACCCCATCCCCCTCTTACCTGGGAAGCGCTGGTGTACGGGTGTCCGAAATGTGGGAAAGACATGGTGGCAGCCACTGGCCCGCCTCTCTCTTTCCTTCGGAGTTCCCTCCTCAGTTTTGAGGTTCGGCACCCCCAGTTGTGCAGCGCCTCCGTTCCTTATTCTGCTGCAGGTGCCCAGTGCCAGGTCTTCCCCTCGCTTGGCGCGGTTGGAAGTAGAGCCGCAGGCTGTTAGCTGCCAAGCGCGCTCCGGAAGGCACTCCTCTGGCCCGCGGGGTCCGGAAGACAGAGGGGCCCATGGATGGGCAGAGAGGAAGGAAGAGGATTCGGGTTCCCAAAGGCGCGCGGTGGCGCTGCGAGCTGAGGAGAGGCGCAGGGCTGTGCGGCTCCCGAGGTGTCCCAGTCCAAGGTGGCCTGAGACTCAACGTGACGTCACGGTAATCCCGGGTTGCCAGGCAGGACCCCTGACCCTAGGGCCCAGGGCCACCAAGAGTGCCAAGCGCAGCCAGTCCTCACGCGCGCGTCCTATCACCCACACTCACACTTGTTCTGGAAGGTTTGAAGGTTGTGCAGCTGGTGAGAAACGCCAAAGACCCTGACCCTCTCTGCTCCGCGTGATATCCTACCCAGTTTCGCCCCAAGCACGCGCGCGCACACGCTTACAATGTCTCCAAATTATCAGTAAGAAGTAGAAGGAACGCCTCCCTCTGGGCTGCGCAGGCCGCGAGCGCAGCGCACTCACCTCCTCCTCCTCACCTCCTCCCAAGCGGCCCGAGGAGGAAAGAGGCAACCGGGCTGCGAGGGAGGAGAGGAGAATACAAAAGAAGAGACAGGAGCAAAGATTGGAAAAGTGGGGGAGAAAAGCCAAGAGGGAGAAGGAGGAGGGGAGAGGAGAGGGATGTAGATTCCGAGGCGTGCGGGGGAGGAGAACTGAGGTGGGCGAAGGCTGGGCAGAGGCTGAACACTGGCAGGTGGAAAGCCCAGACTTTGGGTAGAAGACTTTAGAGCAGCTCCCCCCCACCGCCCCTGTGCCGCAGGAAAGTTTGTTCGCGTCCCAAGCCAGGCTCTGGTTGGAGCAGCGCCGGGCAGCGTCTATGGGCCGTCTTTGTCCTCAGGCATCTGACTCTTCCCTCGGTCTCCCAGGACTCAGGCTAGATTCCGGTTCTCCGAGTCCTGGCTTTTGCCCGGGCCTTGACCCTGGGACTTCTCTGCAGCTGTGTGACCCTCCTATAGGTCAAACGATGCTTCTGGAGGCCTAGCTGCTCTCCCCTGACGTGGCCTGGAAATGCGCCTAGCCTGACTCGTGGCATTTACAGGCCTGGTCATCGCCCTCCGAGGCTAGGTGTCCTGCTTCACGCACGCAGCCCTGAATGTCAGCTTTGAGCAGGGTAGACTAAGACGGCGCCTAGGCCGGGGTGCAGGTGCTGCGCTCCGCTGGGGGTGGCGCTGGCGAGCTGCGGTGGAACGCGCCGGGAGGGGAGGGCCGACCTGTCCCAGAGCTCCGGCTCGGACTCAAGACTGGGCCCAGCGGTTTGACCAAACTCCCCAAACCTATCCCAGAAGTTCTTATAGGAGCACCGACATGAGGGAAGGCTCCTCGGCGCCTAGGAGGGGAGTTTGTCATCTCGGCTTGTCCCGCGGGACGGACAGACGGGACGGACAGACGGACGCCAGCTTCAGGATAATGCAGATTCTGCACACTTGAAGGTGTAACCTCCAGGCTTGGCACCGCCTTTCTGAGGGCCTACAACCCTTTCGGAGCGAAAAGGGAGGCGGGTCTGGCAGAGGTGCTTCCTAGGTCTGGATGGGATGTCTTTTTACTTACTAGGGTCATCAAGAGTTACGGATTACAGAACGCCTCCCAGGCACTCAGTGCACGCAGCCAGGGTCTGGGGAACTGGTTCAAGGGCCCAGTGTTGTTTTTCTAGTTGAAATGCAAGAACTTGTGATCCTGAGGGTAAGAAAAACCGGGGGTTCCGTCCGTGGTTCCCGAGATGCCAGGAGGAAGCAAGATCTGGGGCCCTGGCGGGTGGATGCCCTCTTTTCTCCCTTCCCTGGCAAGATTGCCCAATAATCAAGGTAAGCACTGGCTTACTTGTGCTTAGTAAACCCATGCCTACTTTGCTTACTGGGCACTCCGTCCCTGTCAGGGATTGTACACTGGAAAAGAAGCTGTGATTCTGTAGGAATATGCTGTGGGGTTGGAAGAGAGACAGATAAAAAAAAAAGGGAATCTGTGCACTACAGATTAGTAAGGAAGAACAAGTAAGCCTGTGCTTACCTTGCTTATTGGATAATCAGACACAACAGTCATCGGGTTTTGCTCTGGGCACCTTGCAGAGGGTCCATGGGCCCAGTAGCCTATCGCCTCTTCAGAACAATTTATCTGCTTATTTTCCTTCTTTTTTGTTTTTGTGTTTTTTTTTTCCTGAAGAATACGTAAGTAGGGAGCTTAATGCACAAACCGCAGATGCCACCAACTAAGAGATCACAGACAGGAGGACACGCTCCAGCTCCACTCGAAATGCCAACAAATGCAGTAAGGCTTTTCTGGTTGCTGCTGCTGCTGAGAACCCTGGAGTCCAAGGCCCAGGACTCCTAGTTAGGAAAAGAATTATCAGCATCTCCAGATTGATTTAGTGATCAAAATTCGGGCAATAAAGAGATCCCTTGATTTTTCAAAATGCACTTTGGGGCCATCCACACATTTGCAGCTTAGATATGTTTAAGCTATTCATTTAAAGTAGGAATTGGAGAGTATTCATTCAATTAATCCCGTGGGGAAGATTACTGCTAATTAATTAATTGCAAACATTTCCACAGGGAAGCTATGTCAATTGTAAAGTAATAAAATTAGATAGCCGAAATACTTACTCAGCGACTTTGATTGCCTATTCATTCCAAAGAAGACTTTATTTTTAATGACAGAAAAATGGGGATTCAGGTGGGGGAAAGCATTAGCTTTGTCCCCTGGAGATCTGGTTGCTAAGGAGAAACTACCATATAGGATTGATTAATTTAGGCTGATTTATAAGAGTCTGTGATATCAATGCCGTGTGAAGGCCTCCAGGTTGACCCCTTTTCTATGCACTCTGGGATTAGAGTAAAGCAACAAGATTCTCAAAAATAGAAAAGAGGATAAAGAAGTGCAGGAAGTAATTTGGACAATATCACTATTGATATCTCAGAAAAAGGAAACAAACAGAAAAGCAGGATTTACAGGAAGGCACTTGTTCTTGTCTATTATCTTAGTTGCTTTATGGTTTTGTATCAGAATATCTTCCAGGGAGGAAGGCCTGCCATTTCCCCCCTGAATTTCCAGTTTTGGGAGACTTTGATTAAACACTTTCTTCCCAGGGAGAGGCTAAGCCCACTGTGAATTTACCTTGTGCCACAGACTTGTGGCTCTCACTCTCCTGATTCCTTAAAAATGATGATGATGAAATGTACCTACTGTTCCTGTGATACGAGGATCCTCAGGACAAAGCCAGCGGGTTGAATCACTATCGGCATCTGTCTGGCAGAAACCTCAAGTGACAAGAATCAGATTTCTGGCAGGTCTAATTCAGGGGAGCTGCAGAGGATCTCCTGGGGTCCTCCAGACAGCTCATAGGCACCCACTTCTGCTGCCCAGGGCTCAGGGTTCCACCATCCTCTCTTCAGTGCTTTGTTCAGCACTGATTAATGTAGTCATGAAAAATGCTCAAATGTCTGTGTCTGCATACAGAACTTTACTGAAGCAAATTGACGTGAATAAACCAATCAAATACAGATATCCACACTTATATCTGAAGGAACAGATACAACTGAGATAGAGGCTTCTGTTGTATTGTCCAATGTGGCCTAATGGTTCTTCTAGCTGCCCATTAAAACAAATCAATAAAAGGAAACAGTCTAAAGCCTCTTTGGTTCTCTAATTCACTGTGTTGTGTTTTGACGTTGGTGCTGCTTTGCTCTAAAAGTGTTGATAGGAGGCGCATTTGACAATGACCTTGAATGTATGTGGACTCACCTCCCAACCTCCCCAAAAGAAAAAAACAACAACAATCATATGGCATTAACTTTGTGTAAAAAATATTCATCATTTCCTAATGATACATAAATGCAAAAATGACAAATCAACTTCCAATGTCTGAAATCACAGATGGAATGTGTCTTATTATGGGAATAATGACATAGTTGAAATGTGCTAAGTTATATATTTTTCAACACAGTTTTTTTAGTGACTGTTTTTGAACTGAGAAGAATGAAATTTCCACAAGTCTATGCATGAATGAACAAGTGCATCTGGACAGATACATCTATAATTTATACTGATCAGTCACTGCTGGTCTCACCGAGGAAAGGCGACATGAACACTAATTGTTTTGACGGAAGTAGTGTGCGTGGCTTCTGTTTGTGGAGTACGGTCAGCCTCTGCCTTGCCTGAGTACGTAGTATCAGCAGCAATTCTGGCATCAGGAGGGGAAATAAAAAGGCAATAATTCCCAGATGAGATTGTTGATGTTGATTGTCAGGAAGGTGACAACTAGAAATGCAGAATTAACTTCTTTGGAATTAAGTCAGAAATGAGGTTGAATGCCACTTCCCAACACTGTACCTGAGTTTACAGCTTCCTTAAACACCTTTATTGCTTTTATTTAAGGCTCAGGATAAAGATATAGAGACTTGGAAAGGCCAGGAACATGCCCTAAGTCACAGAGCCAACCAAATGGCAGAGGAGGGACCAGCATTCAGAACCCCTGACTTCCGGTTCTTTCACAGGACCTTATTTCAGACACAGATAAAGGTCGACATGGTCAGGAGATGTTGCTAACTCTAAATCCACACTTGCAAACACCCAAATTCAGGTTCTCTATCACATACTTTATCCAACCCTATTTTATGAAAGAGTTTATGTAATCATTTGGGAGTTTTAGGAACTGGATGCAGTTCGTTAATTACAATGGCAAGGAACAAGCAAAGCTAGCGGCAACTGGTAAATACAATAAAACAAACACCAGCAACCTCTTAAAAATCCAACCCAGATCATGTCTGTAGGTATCAGAGCTCTCAGAATTCAGTTATTGACAGTTTTCAGGAAGAGAGATTCTTTTATCATCCCTTTGTTTTGTTTCAGTGGTGGTGGAAGGGACTGCTGAATGAACAGTTTACTTTCGAAGCAGTTGTTTTTCTTGATGATTTTTATGTTGTAGATGGTGACTTTTTTTTTTTCTTTCCTAGTAATAAACTCAAGGCATCTGACATATTTTCAAATAATTAAAACTTAGGAAAAGCAAAGATGTATGAATTTGGAAACAAGGAAATGGCTTTGGAAGCCAGAGTCTTTGGAAAAGAAATACACGTCAGAAATAAAGACCTTCTGGGGCAAAGTGTCAGGACACACTGAGATGAGACTCTATGTCCTTGCCCCACTATGGACAGGGCCTAGAAGTACAATTAGGGAGCAGAATGTGGACCTAGACAAACAAGAGAGGGAGCCAAGCTGGTACTGGCTTTGACGGCACAAGGGGCTGTATTTTTGCACACAGCTCTACAACTGCAGCATTGCGAACAACAGGCAGTTTATAACGAAAATACTTAGTCGTTCTTCCCTGAAGGATTTTACTATCATAGACTTCAAGGCCTCAATTAAAACGGGAGCAAATTCAAGCCACAGACATTTTCACCTTATTAGGGGCATTCCCCCAGTCTTTTCTTACCTCATGGTTTCTTTCACTTTCAAAGCTGAGCAATGTAACTGGCCGGGAGCCTTTTTGTGTGCCATCTGGGACCCACTACTTCAGGGAGGCTGAGACCATTTGTGATATTCCATGCTGGCCACAGTAATTTATGACAAGTCTTTACAAATCAATAAAAATATTGGGAGTATATCATTTTTAAAGGAAAAAAAGAAAGAAACACACGAGACATGCCCGTTAAGGGCAGAGCCGTTCTAATACCTGCATGTCTGCTTGGTCTGCAATTAAAAACATTTGGATCATAAATCTCCTTGCAGTCTCTTTTAATGCTTTTAACTTTCCTGAAGGTTCAAATTGGTATCCCAAAAATGTGCTAGGACTTTCACAAGGTATTTTATAGACTCATAAATAAATACGGCAATTAATCTGTGCTATATTTCTTTCATATTTGATGACAATTTATTATGGCATTCACCCATTCGGTGCACAAAAACTCTAATGCACTTAAAATCGGATTTCAAACCAAACATTTTATGGGAAAATATAGTATTGATCATCCATTTAAAGATACCATGAAGATGATTCATAACCCGCTGTAATAAAAGATCTCATGAGGGTCCTACAAATGAAGGGGCGGTGGAAAAGTCTACCCATAAAACGGAGCTATTGGATTGGTTCCTCTTGTTTTCTTCATCTATTTTTGAGTTTTTCAGCACTGATTACTTTTGCATGTTGCTTTTTTACAAGAAAAATTCCCTTCCTTGACATTTTTCATAATGGCAGAAGTTGCAGTTTCAAAGTGAGTTATTTCTATCGCAATTTCTGTTGAAATTCTGTTTGCAGAAAGAGTTTTGGGGCAATGGAAGATGCTACTGTTACTTTAGGGTCAAAATGATTGCATGACCCCCATTATACTTGTTTGTTCTTGTTAGATTGTGGCAATTATAAGTCATGTCACTGGCCATCCTGACTGTCCATGGTTCTAAGGGTCCTGTGAACACTTGGGTATGCTTTGTGCACACAGTACTAGGTATTAGGGAGGTATAAGAGAATGTGAGTGTGCTAGCCCTTATCTTGCAGGCTGTCTAGAATAAATGGCTCATGCCATGCCTCCATTTAATAGATGTTTCTTGAGTGTCTAATAAAAGCATTCAGTAGTAGCATTCTTGCCTACCATGTGGGAGACCTGGGTTCGATTCCCGGCCACTATACCTCATGAACAGTCGCCACCTGCCTGTCAATGGAGGCTTTTGAGTTGCTGTGTGATGCAAAACAAGTTTCAGCGTAACTTCCAGACTAAGATAGATGAGGAAGAAAGGTCTGGTGACCTCCTTCTGAAAAATCAGCCATGAAACCTTTATGGATCACCACAGTCCTGTCTGCAATAGATCGTGAGAATGCTATAGGACCAAGCAGTGTTTTGTTCCAGTGTGCATGGGGTGATCATGAGTTGAGGCACTCATTGGCAGCTGAGAACAACAACAATGCCAGACGTGGTTCTAAGAAACGAAGATTAAAGACCAGGTTCCTGCCCACGTGCAGACTGTACTCTAAGGATTGAAATAGTCACAGAAACCCTGGGATCACTTATCTAGCACCCTGTTCATTGAGGAAAGAGGCCTGATGTTTATCAAATGCTCACAAGATTCTAGGCATGAGGGTAAGCACTTGCTATGTTATTGTCAAGGATCCCTGGTGGCACAGTAGGTTAAACATTTCATTCCCTCACCTAGCATTTACTGAATATGATTATTAGAATGTACCGGTTTGGGGCCGAAGACTTAGCGATGAGTGAGCAAGACAATGAAAATCTCTACCCTCCTGGAGTTTAGCTATAAGATCTACCTTGAAGGTAGGTATTATTTGTTTCATTTTACAAAAATTATAGCTACAAGAGCTAAACCTGTCCAGTACCATAGAACTAATAATGAAAATCCAGGGTTTGAGCTTAATCTGCTGCTTAAAGGTTTGGGAAAATAACATTTTTCAGGTTAAACCTCAATTAAAAAGACTATGCAGTTTTCAGAAATAATCACCTACATATATAAGAGTCCTGGTATAGTGCTGCAGTATAAACACTGGACTGCTAATTGGAAGCTAACTGTAAGATTGGCGGTTCAAACCCACCAGCCACTTCTTGGAAACCCTACACAGGGTAGCTATGAGTCAGAACGGACTCAACAGCAATGAACAACAACAACATATATAGTTTATCTGAACTGCTCTGTTCTTTATGTAAAGAGCTCTGGTGGCCTTGTAGGATAAGCATTGGACTGTGAATTGTATGGTCATCAGTTTAAACCAACTAGATGCTCTGTGGGAGAAAGAGGAGACTTTCCACTTCTGTAAAGACTTACAACCTCAGTATACGCCCGAGAGGTAGGTTAGCAGAGTAAAGATGAAGGCAGTGGGAGACACAGGGAGAAATGCAATAGAGAAAATAAATACTGCTAACTGTTGATGCAAGGAGGGGGATTGCAACCATGTGATGAAGCAAAGGATAGGATTTATCGAATGTAAAACTGACGATCTACTCTGTAAATCTCCACTCAATTAAAAATATATTGTTGTTGTCAGGTGCCATCGAGTCGGAACTGACTCATAGC
>NW_006408573.1:4349373-4363521 GCF_000296735.1 Chrysochloris asiatica | reverse complement strand
GTCTTTGTTTGGAAGCTCATCTGAAACCTGTCCACCATGGGTGACCCTGCTGGTTATTTAAAATACCGGTGGCATAGCCCTCAGAATCACAGCAATTCAAACCACCACAGCACGACAGACAGACGAGTGGCGGTTGCGTGGTTGCTGTTAAATAGGAATCTCCTTGTGCTAGGGCCCTTAAGTCTGGTTCAAAGGCGGGATTTCTGGCCTTGGATGTCAATCAAGAGGCAGAAGTGCAGCAGGGGCGACTGGGTTGTAGTCAGACACTTTGGGCTGGGCTTGTGGGTCTCTAAGTTGGTCGACCCCGCCTCAAAGCCAAGATCCAACAGTTAGGCTAGGAAGGCGCTCTCACGTTCGGGGTAAGTAGGACAACCTGGCTGTCCCCTGCAGTCTCTTCCCACTAGGCAGCATCTCCCCCATTGACCTGGTCTCCAGACACCTCTCACCCCGCCGCTCCGTGGTCTGGGTTTCATTTAACACCTCCACCAGGTCTGCGCAGTTGTCGCACATCGTTTAACCGCCGCCCTCCATGATAGACGCCCTCGCGCTGAAATTAAAAATATATAGTTGAGAAAAATAAAAGGAAAAAAAAATATGATTATGTACATTTCACCTTGATAAAAATAAAAAGTGAAAAAAAAAAGATTCCCAGCTTCAGAAACTCGGCACAGTGGCTGTGAGTCAGAATAAATGTGATGTCACTTAACAACAACAGCAACAAAGCTGATAGAAAGAGCTCTGGTGTCGAATAAACACTGGACTGCTAACCTCAGGTCGGCAGTTCAAATCCATCAGCTGCTCTGGAGGAAAAAGATGAAACTTTCTGCTCCTGTGAGGATTTATATCTTTGGAAACCCTATACAGGGTCGCTTTGAGTTGGAATTGAATCAATGGGGGTGAGTTTGACTCTGGTTCCTTATCTCCAATGTGATTGGCTTCCCCTGCAGCTGTTATGGAGTCCCTGGGTGGTGGAAACAATTAAGCACTAGGCTGCCAATCAAAAGGTTGAAGGTTCCAGACCACCCAGAGATGCCTAAAAGGAAGACCTGGCCATTTGTTTCCAAAAAATAAGCCATTGAAAAGTATAGGGCATAGTTCTACTCTGACATACAGGAGGTTCCTAGGAGTGGTAATGGTTTGGCTTTGTTGTTTGTTGGGTTTTTAACCTCCTTGATGTCCAATGCAACACAAAATATCTGTATAGAATATGAAAAAGTCAGCAGCCAAGTAGATTTCTTGTCTCCCTAATATCAAATACCTTTGGGTGCTCAGTTGTTGTTTTTCACATTTACCCTCAACTGATGACTCATAACATAAAGAATATCCAAATGACTATTAATAGTGGTTGATGGGGGTTGGGGAGGGAGTATGGCCAGATTAGAATTTCAGGGTATCAATAACTCATTGCTTAGAATATTTACCTATGTTCTCCAGTTACTACAATTGGTAGTTTTTCACCTGGAGCAAAAGAGAAAGGAGAAGACCCAGGTATCAGAGAAGGAAACGGACTACAGTTTAAATTGCCTTCATATACTACTATCTCTATTACTGTGAGACCCAAGAAATGGTAGTGCCTGGCGGCCATTACTGTACATTTTGATTATTTGTATGTTGATGAAAAGGGGGAAACAAATGTGAAACAGAACTTCACATTGTTATTGGAAACCAGACTTACAGGATACATTGAGACTGTTGTTGATAAGTGCCGTTGGGTCAGTTTTGATTCATAGCGACCCTGTAGAGGATTTCTGAGGAGCGCCTGGTAGGTTTGACTCACCAACCTGGTGATCCTACAGCATAGGGACCCCCAATCTATTGCCTGGAAACAAATTTTAATCCTTGAACTGAAACTATCCCATGAAGTCTTCTTTAGACTAGAGAACAATTTAGTTCACTTAACTTTTACTTGATCATAGAGTCCTGGTGTGGTGCCATTGGATCAGCACTGGACTGCTCATCACCAGCAGTTCAAACTCACCAGTCGCTTCTTGGAAACTCTATACAGAGTCACTATAAGTCAGAACCAACTCAACAGCACTTAACAACATCAGCAACAACAACAACCTTGAACACTGCACTTCTTAAAAGAATGATGTGTAAAAGATTAAATGGATCACAAAACCAAAAACCAATGCTGCTATCATCAAGTCAATTCCAACTGACAGCAACTGTGTAGGACGGAGTCGAACTTCCCACAGGGATTCCAAGTTTGTAAGTCTTTATGGCAGCGGTCTGCCATATCTTTCTGCTCCAGAGCAAGATAGATTCCAACCACCAGACCTTTCAGCTAGCAGCCAAGCGCTTAACCACCATGCCACCTTCAGCAAAATTCTGAAGCACCTACAAGAACAATAGGGCAAGACAGGGAGAACGGTGACAGAATGTGACGTGTGTAACCTTGTCATTGTATTGACTCTGTTAGCATTGTTGAATGGATACGTGCTTTGTTGTGCATATTTTCACAACAGACACACAAAATCTACCCATTATTACTTGCTGACGAGAAGCCCGACCTTGTGCTCCATGTAGGTTTGGGGACGTAGGCCAGCAGCAATTTCAATCTCTGGACTGACGATTACTCTTACCCGTGGCAGAGCTCATTTTGGCTTTGGGATTGGATTTCCTCTGGCAGTTTTAAATTCACACACATGTTTGCTCTCAGCTTGTTCAGGTTTGCTCCACCAGGACTCCAAAAGAGAGAGAGTTAGCATTTTCTCAACAACCATCTGGATATGGTGCTAGTCATGAAGCATCTGCTGTTGTTTCAGTTGGCTCATGACAACTGGTGTGGCACTGTAGGATAAGCACTGGACTATTGCTAACCACATGACCAGCTCTTGAAATTCACCAGTCGATACTTGGAAACCCTATACAGGGCTGATATGAATCAGAGTCGACTGGACGGCACTTCACAACAAGTTGGCAACACCATGAGTTCAGAGTAAAACGGCTCCACAGGGTTTTCAAGATTGTGACCTTTCAGAAGCAGATCACCAGGTCTTTCTTCCAAGATAGCTCTGCATAAATTCCAGCAACCAACCTTTTGGCTCATAGCTGAGTGCTTATCCATTTGTACCACCCAGGACACCATGGAGACCTGTTGTTAAGTGCCGTCAAGTCAGTTCTGAGTTATAAAGACCCTGTAGAGTATTTCTGAGGATTGGCTGGTGAGTTTGAACTGCCAACCTTGTGCTCCAAACCGACCATGAAATTGAGTGCTGATTCTATAGCGCCACATCAGGACTCTCCATGAAGACCTTATCAACATTAATTAAGCCACTAATGGCAACTTGCTGTGGGTCTCCTCACTTGCATTTCTGAACCTCTGCGCTAAAGCTGGCATCTTTGAGAAGGGGTAACCATCTCTGAGTCTAGAAGATGGAAGCATTCCGTATAGAGTCTGTCTCCTGGCTGGGGCAAATGGACTTGGCAGAGACAGCATGAAATACACGAGTGGGATTAGACTGTCAGTGGAGGCCGGAGGACATAAACCTTTTCTTGTGTCACTCTCAGGCTCCAGGGCAGGGGGAGAGCAGAGGGGAAACCTGCAAGTGTAATTATGAAATAAACTTTCATACATGTTTAAAGGGAAGCCTGAGAGTAGCTATGAAACACTAAAACTCCTTTGTATGTTATAAACACCACAGGGATATGGAAAAGCAGTGTGCGGATTAAGGGCATCTTTTGGCTTGGGGAGTAATTTATTACTGTAGATTAAGCAGTTAACAGAGAAAGGAAAATAGATACTTGGTTGTTTCTCTGTAAAAGTGAAATGTGAGTGATGGGAGGGCCCTGCCCCAGCTGGAAACACATAATGGTGGGGAATGAGGCAGTTGAAGGCTGAGCTGGTTTGGAAGACAGGATACAGAATCTAATTCTCATTCTGCCACTGATAGCCTGGAAGCCCGTTGGGCAAACCTCTTTCCCTCTAGGTGTTTCAGTTTACTCATCTGAAAAATGGGAAGTTTGAGATCAGTGATCTACAAAGGCCCCTTGGGCTTGCATGCTTATGGGAATTAAGTCACACTTCCCTTCCTAGGGCTCAAAACCACTTCTGCTACGTTTTACTGTGGACTCTTTGAAAAGTGCTCTGGACGAGGGATAAGTACTTCAGGATCTCCTGGGTGACTTTAAAAAAACACAAATGTCCAGCCTCACCCTTTGAGATTCTGAGCAAGCCTGTACTAGGGTCCAGGCATCTGTACTCAAGAAAAACAGAAAGATACAAGGTAGAACATGCCCATGATAAAAAGTCAAACTACCTGTGGGAGACATGCTCTTTGTTGTTTAGTGCCATTGAGTCAGTTCTGACTCATAGCAACCTAGTATAGGGTTTCCAAGGTGGGTTTGAACTGCCCACCTTGAGGGAAGCAGTCCAGTGCTGAGCCTACAATGCCATGCCAGGACTCTGTGGGAGATGAGGGGGCTTCAAAATGTCCATGGAAAATTGAATTATAAGTTAATGGAATTTTTCCACCAACTTTTTTGAAGCCCCCTTGTATGATTGGTTAACTACCAGATTCCCACTTTCTGCTTCCCCCTTGTTAAGCACACCTGTATATGTTGTCTAGGGTGAGACTTGGAGTCATGGCTACCTACTCCTAAGTCTCTAGCATCCTGTGCTGGGGAGGGGACACATGACTCAATAAGACTTAGAGGACACCTGTTTTGGGGTGGTTCAGGTAAAACATTTGTTTTCGTGGTAAATAGCAGAGGCAGCGGTATCATCTCTTCCCGTCATTTTGGGGGACATTGTATACATCTAGAATTCTTTGTTGAAAACAAAAGATACAGTATGAGTTTGATTGTGTAATAAGGTTATGATGGAGGTGGATTGCCTCACCTGGGTACAGAGGCATGACAGGTTTGGCATCTGCCCTGGCACCTGAAGGGGGCGCCAATGAGCAGTTTCTAGTCTTCATTGCAGTTTCCATCGCCAGCTGTGAGAGATCATTCAACAATTTTAAACTAATTATCTTAGACCACATTTTCCATAGATGTGCTACTATCTGGGTATACTCTCCACCTAGGTAAGAGGAAAAGAGCTATGGTATAGGGAATTTGCTTGGGTTTAGATTTTTTTTCAAAACTTTGAGTTTGGGACCTTCTTGATATAAGAGTGCTTCAAAAAGTTTTTGAAAAAATGGAATGAAAAAACCCTAAACTTTTTATTGTAAATTGAGTGAATGTTTAACTGAGCAGATAATCAGTTTTAAGTTCAACACATCATACATACTTTGTTTCATCTCAATAAATGTAGTTCCCACTTGCTCTGATCTGGTTTTCATTCCTCCTTCTTTCCTAATTCTTCTGAACTTTGTCCTTGGGTAAATGCCACCTTTTGATCTTGAATGGCTGACGATTCTATGGTGTGCGCACCTCGCTGGTGTTGTTGTCCCCAATAGATATACCTACCCCTTGCTTGGCTGAAAACTGAACCACAGAGGTGAGTTCAGTTCCAGACCTGAAGAGTGACCAAGGACCTCAGGATTCTACCAGTTTCTACCTGACTAGTAAACTTGGTCTTTTTTTTTTTTAATGATTTTGAGTTTTGGTCCACATTTTCTCCCATTCCATTGAGGACCTTCTCATTTGATCCCTTTCAGAGCAGTTGGTAGTGGTAGCTGGGCACCATCTAGTTCTTCCTGTCTCAGGGTCCTGGAGCCTGATGTTCACATGACCCATTAGTCCATTGGACTAATTATTTTCAAGTGGAAAGATAATGGAATTCCACCCCTTCCAACTTTTTGAAGCCCCTTTGTATGTAACTAAAGGAGAACAAAGTCTCCAAGGGAAATGTGAATTTGGGGAGGTAGAGAGCTGCCTTTTACATAATGTGATGCTTTGGAAGCTCTGGGATTTGGGGCATTGGTTTGCTCTAGCTTACGCCTTAGGGCCCGTGGCTCATCTTCTACTTAGCCTGGCAATATCACTAATGAAAGGTGAGCTTTTTCTTTTTCTCTCTCATTTGCCTCTCTGCTGAGTCTTAAACGTGGATGACTGATGATGTTACAACATTTCATTTGTTCAACAAATATTTATTGAGCACTTACTTTTTTGCTTGCCCCACTCTCATGGAGTTGACATTCTAAAGCTGGAAACAGACAAATATATAATATACTAAATGAAAATAAATGCTATGGGACTAAGCAAAGCAAAGAAAGTAGGAAAGAAAAAAACAACAAAAAAAAATTAAAACCAGTTACCAGAAGGGTAAAGCTAAGATAATGCATAAAGAAGCCCAGAAATCCAGTGGCGTATCTACAGAAAACAGCGGCTATGGCAGTTCATTTAAAATTGCTGAATGGTTTCTCACAGTTGGTGATGGAAACTGTGATGGCCAATAGGAAGTGCCCATTGGCACCTCCCCACTCTGCTCAATGGCATCAGAGTATGTACCTGTCATACCTTAGATATGTCTCTGTTGATACCAGGGAATCAACAAACCACTATCCCTACACTTTCTGGTTCTGTAAAACAAATGCTGCCAGTTCTCAGGTTACAGACAAAATCCATTCCTAAGTGTATTGTGAAGTTGAATTTGTAGGTAAGTCAAAACAGGCCCACGTGATCCTTATCTTGCCTTACTGATGCTATAGGATGAGCAGTACAAACCTCAGAGGGAGAAAGAAGAGGCTTTCAGCTCCCACAAAGATTTACAGCCCCTGATATTCTGTATAGGGCCACTATGACTCGGAATCCACTCAATGCAGTGAGGTTGGAGGTTTAATCCAAGAAACTCTTGAAAACTTTTCAATGCTTTCAAAGCTGCGTGTGCAGCAAGTGGAGGTAATGCTGATGATGGGGAAGGAGAATTTGTTGCAAGTAGGGGGCGGTTCAATCATTTCAAAGTAAGGGCATTTTTACATACCATTAAAAGGCAAGTATGAATTGTCCATAAGTCAGGCATTTGGAACCCGGGACTGCCTGTAAACTGGTTTGGTTTAAGTATCTGTTAATTGGGTTTTCAGCTGAATGCATTCCTGAGAGAGACACTGTGCAAAGAGACAAATAAGTCATCTGATTATTTCATCACCACTCCCGAGAGGCATGGACTCAGAACAGTTTTTTGGCTGCCTTCCAGAAGTTTTCTGTGTTAACACAAGCCATATAAATATGATCCACCCATACAAGAGCCTTCTGTCTGTACGCACACACACACACATTGTGGCTATGTAGCACAGTGATTGAGAGCAAGAATGCAGGCAACTGATAGCGTGGCTCCAACATGTATTAGCTAGTTATCTTGAACAAGTTGCTTAGTGTTTGTTTCCCCATTTCTTTATCAATAAAATGAGTGAATAAACCCACCTGGTAGGTTACGTTAGTAAGTTACATTTGTACAGAACCTGCCCTGACACATTAGAACCACTTGGACCTGTTAGTTATTTTATGTACATTGGGCATCATTCTATTGCTTTCCTTTTTCTTTTAGCAATCCAATTGTCGACCGTGCCATATCCGATATGCATATAGACCTTCCTCCTTTTAGGCACTTGTGTATGGGGGAGATCAGCGGCAGCATTATTTTCTTTTCATATCCATGGGAGTCCCTGGGTGGTGCAAATGGTGAAGTGCTCACCTACTAACCAAACACTTGGCATTTTGAATCTACCCAGAGGGGCTTCTAAAGAAGGGCCTTAATCTGAACTTCTGAAATACCAGCCATTGAAAACCTTATAGAGCACAGCTCTACTCTGCAACACATGCTATAACTATGAGTGAGACTCAACTTGACAGCAATGGATTGCTTGGGCTTCATCTTCATGGGCGAGTTTGCTGAGCACTCTTGATGGAAGATCAGGGTGTAAGCATTTGTGCCTACACCGGAGGTGGTCAATAGCAAAAATGAGCATCTGCTGAGATTAGTCATCTTTGCTTCTTTGTTATCCTTCACTTTGTCATGTTCCTCTGTCTTCCACCCCACCGTGTCTATTATGGACACTCTCCCTTTTAGTTATGGCATGCTTCCAGAGCAACATTTATGATGCCTCTCCTGCAACATCTAAACTCACCAGCAGCTCCTTGGAAACTCTATATAGGGTTGCTATGAGCTGGAACTGACTCAACAGCACTTGCCAATAACAACTCCTTCAGCATTGAGGGCCTATCTTTTCAGACTTTACACCATGAAGCTGCAGGTTCTAGTCTAGGATGGATTAAAAGAAGAGAAAAAATAAAACAAGGATGCTTAATACTTAATTTGGTGGCACTGATCCTATATAGGAAGATTTACTTTTAATGATAATTAGTCCAATGGGGACCCAGACATTAAATAAATCAGATAATCATAATGCAGCATGTTAGGTACAATGAGAAAGAATAAACATAAAGAGAAAAGGGAGAAATTCATCTTAGCTATTTGTTGCATTCCAGGTAGAGGGAATATAGCATATGCAAAGCCCTATATTAGGGAATTCTGATGGTAAGGCATATGGGAAAGGGTAGATGGCATGGGACAACTGAAGCTAGCTGGCATGCACTGAGATGTTACTGGGTAGCTGAACAGCACCTTAGAGTTCTGGCAGGGTGTCATATATAACAGTACTGATAAGGTGCAGCGCCTTTTGGAACGCTAACTTTTCCTAGGCACATGCGCTCTGTTTCTTCCCTGCCCCAACCAGCTGTACCATTCTGTGGGAGCTCTGGGAGAAAATGATGATGCTACTGGGGTGTCGGGAGGATCCAGAAAAGCAGCTGTGGGTGTTGAGAGTCTGAAGGTGCTGTATTTCCCTCTCAAACGGAGTGTGTGCTAACAGGGTTAATAGCCACAATGTTTTTGTTTTTTTTTTGGTTGTAAAAACAGATGGAATCTGTCTCATGTATGGGAAATGAAAAGGCTACTTTGTAAGTAGATAGTGGAATAAAAGTTCAGTTGAGACATCCCGCTGTGGAAAGCCAGATCAGACATTGAAGCAACAGGCTTAGATCAGTGTTCATTACAGCACAGTTCTCAGTAGCTCAAAGATGGAAACAAATGCAACTCAAGTGTCCATCAACAGACGAATGAATAAACAAAATGTGGTATGTAGTTTAAAGAGATCTCTGGTCGGATGCACGCCACATGGGTGAACTTTGAAATAAGTGAAATAAGTGAGTCGCAAAAGGAAAACGAATGTGTTATGTGAAATAATGAAATCCAAAGATTATGAATGGAGCTCTGGCAGCAGAGTGGGTTACAAGTTGAAGTGTTAACTGCAAAGTCATCATTTTGAATCTACCAGCAGTTTTTTGTTTTTTTTTTTTCAGGAGAAAGATGAGGCTTTTTGCTCCCAAAAAGATGTTCCCAATTTTAAGGGAGCCACCACTCATCTGTCAGTCTGTCCTGCTGTGGTGGCTTGTGTGTTGCTGTGAGTCTGGAAGCTATGTCACCAGTATTTCAAATACCAGCAGGGTCATCCATGGTGGAGAGGTTTCAGATGGGCTTCCAGACGAAGACAGACTAGGAAGAAGGAGACATGGATTACTTCTGAATATTTAGTCACTGAAAACCTTACGAATAGCAATGGAACCCTGTCAGATAGCACCAAAATAATGAATATTAAAACATGATGAAGAGCACCAGAATATTGTCAGATTTAGTGCTGGAATATAAGAGCCTCAGATTGGAAGACACTCAAAATAAAAAAAACTGGGGAAGAGCTGCCTCTTTAAAGACAAGTTGACCATGATGACAGGAATGGAGTAAAGTGTTTGGACCTTTATTTGCTGATGGGGCACAACTCAAATGAGGAGAAACAGCTGTTTCCTTAATAATTAGATTATGGAATGCACAAAGTCTGAATCTAGAAAAATTGAAAGTTTTCAAAAAGGAAATGAGTGCATAAAAAAAACAATATCCTAGGCATTATTGAGCTGAAATGGACTGGTATTGGCCATTTTGAATCTGATAATCACATGGTTTACTATGGCAGGGATGACAAATTGAAGAGGAATAATGTCGTATTCATCATCAAAAGTAATATTTCAAGATGTATCTTGAAGTAGAATGCTGTCTGGGATAGGTTAATATTCATATGCCTACAAGGAAGACCAGTTAATAAATTATTATTCAAATTTGCAAACTAACCACTAAAGCCAATGAAATTGAAGATTTCTACCAACTTCTTCAGTCTGAAATTAATCAGATGCAATCAAGATGGATTGATAATTACTGGGAATTGGAATACAAAGATTAGAAAAATAAAGGAAGGATCAGTAGTTGGAAAATATGGCCTCAGTTATAGAAACGATGCTGGGGATTGCATGATAGAATTTTGCAGACAAATGACTTCTTCACTGTAAATACTTTTTCTAAATAATACAAACTATGACAATACACACAGACCTCACCAAATGGAATGCACAGAAATAAAAATGACTACATCTGTGGAAAGAGATGGTGGAAAAGCTCTATATCATCAGCCAAAACAAGAATAGGGACAGATGTGGAACAGACCATCAGTTTTTCATATGCAAGTTCTGACTGAAGCAGAAGTAAATGAAAACAAGTCATAAGAGCCAAAATATGACTTGAACGTATCTCACCTGAATTTAGGGATCATCTGAAGAACAGATTTGATGTATCAGACATTAATGACTGAAAAGCAGAAGAATTGTGGAGTGACATCAAGAATATCATGCAGGAAGACAGCAAATGGTTGTTAAGAAGGCAGGAAAGAAGGAAAAGACCAAAATAGATGTCAGAGGAGATGTTCTTCAGCATACAGATGCTAAAGCAAATGGAAGAAATGAGGAGGTAAAAAGGTTGCGTAGAAAATTTTGAAGGGCAGCTCAAGAAGACAAAAAACTATGCACAGTCCTGGAGTTAGAAAATTCAAAGGGAAAAACACACTCAGCATTTCTCAAGCTGGAAGAACTGAAGAAAAAAATTCAAGTCTGACTTGAAATATTGAAGGATTCTATGGTCAAAATATTGAATGATGCAGAAAGCATCAAAAGAATATGGAAGGAATATGCAGAGTCCCTGTACCAAAAAGAAATGGTTTATGTTCAGCCATTTTAAGAGGTAGCAAGTGGGTGGTCGGACCCGACTCGATGGCACTCAACAACAACAACAACAAGTGGTCAAGAGCCTTCCTTTGAAGGAAGAAGTCCAAGATGCGCTGAAGGCATTGGCAAAGAGCAAGGTACCAAGAATTGATGGAATACAAATTGAAATCTTTCAACAAACTGATGCAGCACTGGAAACACTCACTCATTTATGCCAAGAAATTTGGAAGACAGTTACCTGGCTGACTAGTTGGAAGAGATCTTATTTGTGGCCTTTCCAAAGAGAGGTGACCCAATGGAATGCAGAAATCATCAGATAATATCATTCATAGCAAATTCAAGTTAAATTGTGCTAAAGAAAATTCAAAAATGGGTGCAAGAGTATATTGACAGGGAACTGTCAAAGGTTCAAGCTGGAGTCAGATGAGGACATGGAACAAGGGATATCATTGCTGATATCAAGATGGATCTTGGCCGAAAGCAGAGAATACCAGAAAGATGTTTGCCTGTGCTTTATTGACTATGAAAAGTTTTTTTTTTACTGGATTATAACAAGCTATGGGCTACATTGAGGACTCTGAGTACTCTGAAACACTTAATTGTGCTCCTGAGGAATTTGTACATAGACCAAGAGGCAGTTGTTTGAGCAGAACATGGGGACACTGAATGATTAAATTCAGGGAAGATGTGTGCTAGGGATGTAGTCTTTCACCATAATTATTCAATGTTTATACTGAGCAAATAATCTGAGAAGCTGGATTATGTGATGAAGAACATGGCATCAGTATTGGAGGTAGATCATTAACAACCTCTGATATACAGATGAAACATCCTTGCTTGCTAAAAATGAAGAGGTCTTAAAATATATATTGATGAAGATTGGAGACCACAGCCTTTGGTATGGGTTACACCTTTATGTAAAGAAAACAAAGCTTCATCACTGGAGTAATAAATAATATCATGAAAAATGGAAAAAGTTTGAAGTTTTCAAAGACTTTATTTATCTTGGATCCACCATCAATACTCATGGAAGCAGCAGTCAAGAAATTAAATGATATGCAATTACACAAATGTGCTTCACAAGACCTACTTAAATGGTTTAAAAACAAAAATGTCAGTTTGAGGACTAACGTGCACCTAACCCACCCCATGATATTTTCAATAGACTCATATGCATGTGAAAGTTGAACAATGAATAAGGGAGACCACAGAAGAATTACTACATTTGAGTTATGATACTGGAGAAGAATATTAAAAGTACCATAGGCTGCAAGAAGCAAAAATAAATCTGTGTTGGAAGACATACAACTAGAATGCTCCCTGGCAGCCAGGACGGTGAGACTTCATCTCTCATCTCTTGTACTTTGGACATATCATAAAAAATGTGATCCATATCATTAAATGTGTAAGGTTTGTGTTGGTTATGTTTTTGGTGTGTATATTTTTACTTCAATTAAAAAAAAAAGGGGGGGCTAGATAAATCTACTCACTACACACCCACAAGGCTTAGGAACTTTCTCTCCAGGGCATCTATCATTAAGAAGACTTGTGTCCCTTTTCACAAGTGTCATATTCCTGAAAGAGAGGGCTGATTGGTCTAGCTTGAGTTCAGTATCTTCACAATGATGATCACAGATGGTGGAAGGGACTTCCCAGGGGTGAGGCCTGCAACACCTTTTATTTTAGAAGATGTAAAAGGAGAGAGAAGTGAACAGAGAAAGAGGAGCTTATTACTGCAAAGAAAAAAGAATCAGGGTCCCTGTACTGTGAAACTCCCAGATCCAGGGGAAGATTGATGGCAAGATGCATGGAGATTTCCAGGGAATGCTGGGACTATAGATGCTGGAAGGAGACAGATCTAACAGAGAGAACACATTCCCCTAAAGCCGGCATTCTGAATACGGACTTCCAGCCTCCTAAACTGTGAGGGAATGGAGCTGCTTGTTAAAACCATTACTTGTGGTATTTCTGTTACAGTAGCACTAGATCACTAAAACGAAATGGTACAGAAGAATGAGGTGCTGCTCAAACAGATACCTAAAACATGGGTGAGGTTTTGGAATTGAAGAGTGAGTAGAGGCTCGAAGAGTACTAAGCTACCTCATGGTAAAAGCCTAGATTGACTGCAAAAGACAACAGAAGAAAGAGAAGAGAGCGGCAACACCAGAGACAGCACAGATGCTGAGAAGCAGCTGCAGGAGCAGAACCAGGCCACCGGACACAAGATGGTACTGGAACTGGCCCACAGAGCAAGAGAACTGAGCCCATGTCTGCAGGAGATTTCCTGGGAGAGTAGGTCCTTCTGGGCACTTGATGGTAGAGGTGGGTTCTCTGACCCAACTGAGAACCTTCAGACCAAGGCTTACTGGTGGAGTGGGGTCCCTGTGGGCACTTTTCAGTAGAGCTAAAGAGCTTTGTAATGCTTTCTTGACTAGAACAGAGGCTATGCTGTTCTCTTAGAGAACAAGGAACCAGCAAACAGACGCTGATGAAACAAGGAGCATGGGAAACCAATATGCTTTGCTCTTAAAAGATAGCGTCATGACCTCTGGGTTTTCAAAATTGGATCCATGGCCTCCAAGATTTCTAAGGGGACACAGTTTCCTAGGTTTCAAATAGTAGGAACTTCACCAACTAGGTTCTGGAGTGTGGGTCTGCCATTAAGATGGGGCCACCACCCAAAGTTAAGGTGGCTGAGCTGCCATGTCGCAGGAAGTAGAAGAACGAGGCCTGCTGAGGCCTAGGGAAGGGTGCCACCACTCAGGGGGACTAGAAGAACGTGGCTGTCCATAGTCAAGGGAGCAGAGTTGATCATGAGCCCATGATCTCGGGATTTGGATGGGATCCAGAATATAGAATGCATGGCCAACACCCAGAGCAGGGCACTGCTTAGATGGTATCAGGGAACAGAGGAATACGTTTAGACTTTAAGAGCTGAAGAAACTTTTTTCTGCTGGGTTTTATAAATACTTGCTTGGTGCTCGCTATCCCATCTTTCTCTTCAATTGCTCCCAATTGTAACGTGAATGTCTATCTTGTGCTTGTTCCACCATTGTACTTTGGAAGACGATAACCTGGATTCTAGATTTACAGATGACGAGGGGATTTGCCCCAGGTTGGAATTCTGACTTGCAAGATTTTGGGGATGATAGGATG
>NW_006408573.1:4344388-4348683 GCF_000296735.1 Chrysochloris asiatica | reverse complement strand
AAAAAAAAAAAAAGAGGAAATCTTCCCTTAGGCTTGGAATACAGACTTCTAGCCTTTCGTTTGTTAAAGCCAACCACTTGTGAAATTTCTCTGATAGCACTATTAGGAAATTACAACAGGATTGATCCAGCTTGGAGAATGGGAACTGGGGGCCTTGTTGTGAGTCAAGCACCCTCCTCAGTACCAAATGGTAGATTGTGGTGTGTTCAACCTTAGAACTGGGAAATACAGGCAATCTTCAAGAATGAGGCAAAGCTGTTCCCCACTCAATCCTTGGAGCAGGGCAGATAGAGCTACCCTTGCTGGATCCAGGCCATAAGAAATTTGGACTTCATAATTTACAGAGGCAACAGGGAGCCAACAAATCCATTCAGCACACATGAAATATTTCAAGTGAGGCACAAGGGAACTGGAGCAGGTCTTAGAGAAGATGGATTTACATCTGGCAATAAAATCCCAACTCTAGTAACCTTTGCACTTAGGTCTGGATTTTGTCTGGATCTTAAAGCTTTTATAAGCATTTAAGAGCATGAACTCTGTAAGGGTTGGAATTTCTCTTGCTTTCTCCCCTCAGGGGTTGGGCTGCAGGACAAGGTTGGGGGCTACTGCCTTTCATTCTCAGGATGCCGGTAAAGCTCGCCTTGATTCATCTCCACCCATAGATAGCTGTGGCTCTGTGATCTTTTGGGTGTCTTCACCTGAGAAGTGGGGGTGTCCTACCAACCTGACAAGTTGTCATAAGCACAAAATCCAGTAACCTATTTGAAAACATTTTGTGAAATAACCAATAAGCTAATGCAATTATTTTGGATCTTGCTGGGACTTGGTTTTGGAGGCAGAAAATGTTCACTTGGAATCTCTGCCCTAACTTGGGGAAATTCCCTCACTGCTGAGCAAGTTTCCTCTTCTTTCAAATGGAAACAAAAGTGCTTATTTTCTAGTTCTGTTATTATTATTATTTCTTAACTATTTATTGTGACTTGAGTGAACAGAACAGATCATTAGTTTTACATTCAACAAATCAGGCACGTCATATTATTTTGTTATTTTTGTTAACAGTCAGGTCAGTTCCAACTCATATATAACAAAACCAAATAGTGCCCAACCCTGTGCCATCCTCATGATTGTTGCTATGCTTGAGTCCATTGAGGCAGCCACTGTGCCAATCCATCTCCTTGAGGGCGTTTCTTCTTTTTTGTTGACCCTTCACTTTATCCAGCATCATATCCTTTTCCAGGGACTGGTCCCTCCTGATGACATGTCCAAGGAATGTGACATGAAGTCTTTTCATCCTCAGTTCTAAGCAACATTCTCAACATTCTCCAATTCTTCCAGGACAAGTTTGCACCAATTCTTCATCAGTCTTCCTTATTCATTTTCCAGCTTTCACACACATATGAAGCGATGGAAAATGCCAGGGCTTAGATCAGGCACACTTTAGTCTTCTTCAGAGAGACATCTTTGCTCTTTAACACTTTAAAGAGGTGTTTTGCAGCAGATTTGTCTAATACAATACATCATTTAATTTCATGACCACTGCTTCCATAATCATTGATTGTGGATCTAAGTAAAATGAAGTTCTTGATAACTTCAAACTTTTATCCATTTATCATGATGTTCCTTCTTAGTCGAGTTGTGAGGATTTTTATCTTCTGGTCTTGTTTGTTGTTATTGTTTTTTTTTTTGGCACCATAGAGTTGATTCCTACTCATAGCGACCCTGTATAGGGTTTCCGAGGCTGTAAATCTTTACAGGAGCAGAAAGCCTCATCTTTTGCCCATGAAACAGTTGGTAGTTTCCAACTGCTGACTCTGAGGTTAAAAGCCCAATGTGTAACCACTATGCTTTGTAGTGAGGGTTAAATGATAATGCATGTAAGTGGATTTGTAGGGATCTGAGCATATGCTGGTCCTCCCTCCCTTCATGATGTGTTCAGGAAGTCAAACATTATGGTGAATACAGGTCTCTCCATGGACCAAGAGGACTGTGGAGTCCATATCTGGAGGAGATATCTAATAATCACCTATAGATACCTTTCCTTGCCTTCCTGGACACATCGGATACACTATTTTCAAGTCTCCTTGTAGTTAGGCAGGGCCGGGATGTAGTTTTGGACCAAGCAATGGAAATAATATGAGTTATTGACAGGCTAACACAGTGAGCATCTGTGTGAGATGCCCATCACTGGTATCCCTTGTCTCTGCACACCTCATGCTGACATCATGGAGTTCTTGGATCTCTGCATTGAGGAAAGCTGTCCATGAGATACTCAGACCAGTAGCAAACTTTACGTAAGTTAAGTCATTGAGATCTGGGGGATGTTTATCATTGAAGCATATCATCCCTATTCTGACCAGTACACTAATCTATCGTTTACTATTTCTGTGATCTTAGGCACAGAACTTCTCTAGTGTAGTGGTTATGAGTTGGGCTGCTAACTGCAAGACCAGCAGTTCCAAACTACCAGTTGTTCTGCAGGAGAAAGGTGAGGCTTTCTGCTCCTGTAAAGATTTACAGTCTCGGAAATCCTACACAAAGTCACTATGATTCGGAACCAACTCCATAGCACACAACCACCACCAAACCTTATTTGCTTATTTGTAAAATGGTATGAAAAATAGTTTTAACTTATAAGGTTTTTCAGTGAGATGATGCATGCAGAATACTTAGCATGGGGTTTGGCACATAGACTAAGCTTGCTGAATGGTGGTGAGGTGGAGGTGATAGTAATGATGCAATGATGATAATGATGATGCAAACTCAGAAACAGGGCATGGCCAGTGGGTTCAAGTCCTTCCATTTCAGTAGAGGAATCCAGCAGCCTCTAATTTTGGGCAGTGGGAAAGAACCTTCTTCTGCACATACTAGTACAAAGTTTACTGTATAGTGTAGTTCTAATTAAGTGCCAATATCTGTGGTTATCTAGGCAGCTTCCTAGTCTCTATATAAAAGAGTAATAGAATCTGTTTTATTTGAAAAGTTCTCAGCCACAGAAAATGCAGCGGGCAATCCACACTTAGATACTTGGTGCTATCACATGTAGTCCCTGACTTATGACTTAGTTAGATTACTGTGAGCCACACTTAAGGACTGTCCTGCTTATCCTCCCCCCCCCCCCATATATCTTATTGTTAGTAACATGTAATACATATGATGTTGCAGTGTGTAATTTGCCACTGTCATCATATCTGCAAATTTACAGGTAATGTTATAGCTTCAAAGACAAAGGTTGTTGTTGTTAATGTTGCTTAGTGCCATTGAGTTAGTTCTGACTCATAGTGACCCTGTGTAGGGTTTTCCAGGAATGGCTGGTGAGTTTGAACCACCAACCTTATAATTAGGGGTCCAGTGCTTATCCTACAGTGCCACACCAGGACAAAGATAGAATATATGATAATAAAATACTGATTTTGCTGTTCTTATTAAGTACTGTCAAGTCAGTTCCCACTAATAAAAATCCTATAAATATAGAATTTCAGAGGAGCAGTTGGTAGGTTTGAACCACCAGGCTTTAGGTTAGCAGTCAGTGCTTATCATATACTGCCAGAATACTGATGTTATTGTTGTTCCTAAGTGTCATCAAGTCGGTCCAGACTCATAGTGACCCTGTATAACACTTGTGAATAGCAGTTGGCGAGTTTGAACAGCTGACCTTGTGGTTCAAACTGACCTTACAGTCCATTGCTTTATCCTACAGCACCACGTAATTACTACTTTTACTTAATAAGAGTGTGAAGCCAGGCATTGTGCTAGGGACTGTGGCTATATCTTTCTGGTTATAACTACCGTTGAGTCTTTTGTGACTCATAGTGACTCTGTATAAGGTTTCTAAGGAGTGGCTGGTGAACTTCAACCACCTACTTTGTGGTTCAGACTGACCTTGCAACCCAGCTCATTAACCCACAGCATCATGCAAGGACTCCATTGTTGTTGTTAGGTGCCATCGAGTTGGTACTGACTCATAGAGACCTTATGCATAGCAGAACGAAACACTGCCCCATCCTGGACCAACCTCACTATTGTTGCCACGCTTGAGTCCATCAATGCTGCTACTTGGCCAATGCATCTTGTTGGTGTCTTCCTCTATTTCTCTGACCCTCCACCTGACCACCCATGACATGATATCCTTCTCCAGTGACTAGTCCCTTCTGAAAATATGTCTGAAGTATGAACGATGAAGTTTGGCCATCTTGGCCTCTAAGGAGCACTCTGGCTGAACTTCTCCCAACACGGAACTGTTGGTTCTTTTAGTAGCCCATGACACTTTCAATATTCTCCTCCAACACCATAATTCA